>NC_045429.1:35742705-36067080 GCF_902635505.1 Sarcophilus harrisii
GAGAGCTCCCTCATCAGAAGTTCCCTCTGCCAGTAAAATCACAGGGCAATTTCAAAAAGAAAAAAACTATTGTTAACACATGAAATGTATAGTTATGTTGTATCCATCTTTGTATGTGCGAATCAGTTTTTAAATTGACTTATCTGTGTGCATGTTGGTACCCCGAGTAGAGTATACCCTTCTCCAAGCAGGGACTAGACAAATGCTCTCTCCTGAGCCATGTCCAGATTTACATATTTTATTATTGTCTGACTCATTTCTCTCCACGTAGCTTATAGATCTCACAAGAATTGTGTTAATGATCTTATCCAATTTAACAAGCATTGAGTACCTATAGTATACTATGTATTCTACTAGGGACCAGAGATATAAAAACAAAATGGAAAAAAAAAATAATCCTTGCTCTCAAGGAACTTATACTCTCCTGACAGGATATAATATGGGTACAGATAAGCAAAGTTAATGTAATTTAAGAAAGGTACAAGAGGAAGCAATGATTAATGGGGTCAGGAAGACTCCCTATAGGAGGCAACACATGAGCTGGGCCTGGAAGGGAGTTGGAGATTCTGCAGAAGACACCCGCCCTCAACACTGGACCACCACTAGGGGGCCTTTTCCCCCATTAGTTACTTGTTTTCTCTTAACACTAGAACAGGAGACTAAGGTACCTCCATTGGAAACTCCAGACCTAGTGACCCCTTTATAGTTGCATCTTGGGAAACTGAGGTCTCTAGTTGGTCTCTACTTGTCTGGTCTTAGGGCCCATTCTTATACTCCTTATTGCAGATTCACTGAAGGAGTGGTAAAGGAATTCACATCTAAGGGTAAAATATGGCAATTGGTACTGCTACTCCCTAGAAGGATCATACTCTGACTGATCACCTCTTTCTAGTTATTGCATGCACATGAAATCTGTCTGCTTCTCCAATGGCCCAATATATTCTTCCTTGCTCTCTATCTTTTTGAATGTTCATACTAGTCAAGCAGTCAAATTTCTAGATGGTAGGATGCCCTGCTCAAAAATCTTTTTAAGTGCTTACTTAGGATCCTGTGAAATAATTCTCAGAGATAATACTGTTTTTCCAGAGTCCTGACCTAATTTCTGAGAACTCTGTCCTTGCCACACAATTATTTCCATAGAATGAGAACCATTTTAAGCAACAACAGCCTAGGAACCTGAACTGCTTTCGATTTTTCTAGGATGGCTATAGGTAGCTTCAGAGGAAGAAAGAGGCAGTATCTGGGTCAGGTTTATTGGTACCAATTGCTGCTTTCCTGTTCAACCCACCCCACCCCCATCCCGATAGTATGTGTACTAATAAAACATGAAATGACCAAAGATCCAATGACATTTTGAAATGTATTCATGTTACTTATTACAACAGTATCGTGATTAAGACTATAACTTCACATCCATAACCTCTGTAATAAGCAGTTAGACACTTGTGAACATAATGAAGCTATTAGGTTCATTAACAAGGCAAAGCAATTTGTAGAAGACCAAATCTATGAAAATATTAACCTCACACAGGAGTTTTGCCATGGCCTAACTGCAATGAATCTTCACCTTTTTCCCCCACTTGCCTCCAGCACCTTCGTTATATCTTTTTCACTTATCCAAGCCAAACTCATCTGCTCTACCTGCCCTGTGTAGGACAGGTCATGAAACACTGGTGGAAGGAAAGAAAAACAAGAAGAGTTTGTCATTCTCAATTACATTAAGTCAGCCTCAGCCAGGAACAGCTTTGATAACATTCTATTTCCCTCCTTGTAGTTTCAAAAGGGAAGGGAAAAGAGTGTGGTAGAAAATTACAAGGTTAAATATATAAATAAATGTAATATATATATATATATATGTGTGTGTGTGTGTGTGTGTGTGTATGTGTGTGTGTGTGTGTATAAGTATATATATACACACATAAAGATATATAAACTATAATAAATAGCCACAGTCATGTCAATAAAAAAAGAAATATTAACTTTAACCATTATATATCTCTCAGATTGGCTAAGATGACAGGAAAAGATAATGATGGATATTGGAAGGGACATGGGAAAAGTGGGACACTAATACATTGTTGGTAGAGCTGTGAACTGATCCAACTGTTCTGGAGAACAATGTGGAACTATGCCTAAAAGGCCATCAAAATCAGCATACTCTGATCCAGCCATGTCTCTACTGGGCCTGTATCCTAAAAAGATCATAAAAAGAGGGAAAAAACCCACATGTGCAAAAATGTTTGTAGCAGCTTTTTTGTAGTGGCAAGGAACTGACCATTAGTTAGGGAATGGCTGAACAAGTTATGGTATATGAATATTATGGAATATTATTGTTCTATAAAAAATGATCAGCAGGATGAATACAGAGAGGCTTGGAGAGACCTACATGAACTGATGCTGAGTGTAGTGAGAACCAAGAGAACGTTGTACACAGAAACAAGATTATGCAATGATCAACTCTAATTGACATGACTCTTTCAACAGCAAAGTTATTGAGGCCAGTTCTGGGTCCAATGGGATGAAGAGAGCCATCTGCATCCAGAAAGAAGACTATGGGAACCGAATATGAATTACAATGTAGTAGCTTCATTTTTTTGTTGTTGCTTGCACTTTGTTTTCATTCTCATTTTTTTCCTTTTTGATCTGAATTTTCTTTTGCAGCATAATAATTGCGGAAATAGTATAGAGGAATTGGACTGTTTAGCATATATCAGACAACTTGCTGTCTAGGGGAGGGAGAAAGAAGGAAAGGAGGAAAAAAAATGGACCACAAAATTTTGCAAGGGTGAATGCTGAAAACTGTCTATTCGTATGTTTTGAAAAGAAAAAGTTTTAATAAACTTGGAAAAAGAGAAAAAGTATTAACCTCAGATAACACTAGAAAAAAATTTCTCTTATCTGCTTAGTTAAGTAATCATTGGCTTATTAATCAACAATGATGCTGACTCTTTTTATTAAATTTGCATTACAATAATTAATGGGGAAAAACCATTTATTTTCCCATGTTTTTTTGAATCTTTAAAATAACAGGAAGCTTTGGCTCGAGCTTTTTGGTATGAAATAAAACAACTGAATGATCCACAATGCTACTTTTATTCTCTGCCCCGGGAGCTGGAAGGGAAACGGGATCGGATAATTCAGTTACTGCAAAAAATTGGATTGAATCCCATAATCCCTGAAGGGGGATACTTTGTCATAGCTGATGTTTCAGTGCTAAGTAAGTAAAAGTTTTGTAAAATGTTGGCATATGTAAATATAAATGTGGAATAATGTTTGGGTTTTGTTTGCTTGTTTGTTTGTTTTTGTGTAGTTCTATCTACATTCTAACTACGGAAAAGAGCAATCTTCCTGCAGGATTGGTAAAGATTTGTTTTTTCTTAGAAAATGCACATCATATCAATTCCATCTTAAAATAATATTTACTACAAGTAGTTCTAGTAAACACATGTGATTCTGTAAAGATTATCAAGCTAGCAGATATGTTATAAAAAGTCTCTTTATAGAAAAGAGGAAAAAACAGAACAGTCCTGAATTTAAGTCTTGAACAGATGTTCTAAAAAGTAAACTGCATCTGGGAGTCCATAAGAAGAGTTAACTGATCATAAAACCGGATTGTAACTGTACCTAAATAATGTTGGTCTTAACACCAAGAAAGCAGCAATCATGATGAAGATGAGCTGCAGTAGCAGGGCTGGATTTTCTCATTGAATTCAGTCTCCTCTTGACATAGCCCATCCTACTTTTATGAAAACTGGGAAAAGCAAAAGTACAGAGCTGACTTGAAGTAAATGTGCTAATATTTAGAACATGCTAAGAACTTTAAAAGAGAACAAATTTCATGCAGAGAACAAAGAAATCTGCCAAGTGGAAGGCCATCTGTAATGGGCACCTCCAATTTCTTTCCTCTTCCTTTGTACTTAACTCCCTCCTCATTCAATCAAAACTGCTAGTGCTAAAGTTACCAATAATCTCTTAATTGCCAAATCCAATAGCCTTTTCTCAACTCTCATTGTCATTACTGCCTCTTCTCACCAGGTTTCTCTACTCTCTCTCCTGATTCTCCCCCGTCTCTCTGACCACCCTTCAGTTTCTTTGGTTGGGTCTTCATCAGTGCCCCACAAGATTCTCCCTGAGACCCCTTCACTGCTAATTGATCTGACACAAGCTTTTCTCAACTCAGGAAGGCTTCCTCAGCTCCACTATCCCAGAGATCTTCCTAAAGTGCAAGATCATTCTATGGCTGCTAGGTTCTCTTTTCTTCTCTACCTCCCTCTCTACTCAATGTTTCTCCCTCTATAGTAGTCCCTTCCCAGCCCCTCTTAAAATTTCTCTTATATCCTATTTATCTTATATCATTTGTTGATTATTAGTCTGTGAGCTTCTATAAGAACTTGTTTTTGTTTTTGTTTTTTTTACCTTTCTTTGTAGCCATAGGACTTAGAACAGAGGCTGGCACAATGGTTAATCAGTGTTTGTTATCTGACTGGTTGACTGAAGTATCCCAATAACGGATACCTAACAAATTTGGTCTGTGTAATTTTATATATCTTCTCTAAATTGTTTGTATGACTTACAAATGTTTATATGAGTTAGATGTTTAATTTTTTTCTAGGATCATAGTAAAATACATGTAAATAAATCCTTAATGAAACACTGGAACAAGTATAAAAGTTAACTCTTCTCTACTTAAAAAATGTGTAATGAATGTGGAGAATATTTTCATATTATTTTATAATGTTTATTATAAATATAAATATAAAATTATAAATAATTGTATATTATTGATGAAAGTAAACTAATGAATGTCACTCAAAAACATCTGAGTATAAGAAATAAAAAAATTGTAGATGACAAGAACAAGCACCCAAGAGTACCACTCAAATTGAACCCCATGGAAACATCTGGGTCAAGTTTTGAGCCTTGAAAAAGACCTTGAAGAACTGAGATGTCTGGTAATATTAGGGATGAGGGAGTCAAGACCACATGAGATTGTAGAGGTGAAAAGAAGCTGATTAAACACTAAGAAAACAAAGACTGTTCATGAATAGAACATTTGGTGATATAATTATTCCAAATGAATGAACTTATAAAATGAAACTTCTATTATGTATGAAAAGGAATTTCTCAAATATGAAAGATTCTCACCCAGAAGCTCCAACTGTCTAGACACATAATCAGTTAGACTAGTTGATAGAACTCCCTGATTTGTAACTATATTTATATTAGAGCACTTTAAAAAATGTATCTCTAAATTCCTGATTCTCTTCCTAGAAGGTTTCCTAGTGATTCCCTTGGTGTAATGGGTTTTACCCTCCCGCTCTTGGTCTCTACTGAGAGAATTTCAAACTACATTCAGTTACATGGAAAAAAGAATATAGTGGCTATTAAAAATAATCAAATTCTTAGAAATGACTTTCATTAGATTTATTAATCAACTTTTCCCCTTCATTTTAGATATAGACCTCTCTGAAATGAAGGAAGATGGATGTTATGACTATAAATTTGTGAAATGGATGATTAAAAATAAGGTAATAATTTGTTATTAACTTTAATATATTATTTTAGAAAAGTAAAGGAAGAAATGTTTATGTTGCTACTAAAAACATCATGGAAATATTGACTGAAGTTTCATTATCATGCTATCACATCTGATTGCTTAGATGTTTTTTTTTAAATCTACCTCTTGAAAATTAATGACTAAATGAAATAAAGGCAGGGACTCTAAAATTCATCTTCAAACAACTCTAAAATAATGACTCAAAATGAATTCTGGAATAGCAGAATGGAAGTAAAACAATTTTCCATCTCAAGACAGCTTAGAAAGATAAGAGGAAATGTCTGTCTCACTGAGGTAAAAATGGAGCACAGTCCAGGACAGGTCACATCCAGCAAGTTAGTAGCAGGTCTTAAGGGAAACAGAATTGTGGAGCTGCCAGCCCACAGATGCTAAAGGGGGGGGGGGGAGAATGTCAGACAATTGGACAGAAGTTGTTTTCCTTCAAATGAAAGGGTGCTAGGTGCTAGGGGACTTTTGCTGGCACTGGGGGCAGAACTCTGTCAGAACCCCAGGGCAAAGAAGAGCATAGCACAATAGAGTATGTGACCAAAGTGGAGCAGGACCTGGTTACAGTTACCATAGAAAAGAGTGTTTGTGGTTGTTGAAAGACCAGAGCATAGGCCAGGCAAGTAAGTACACCTATACTTAGATCATTCCACCTTGGGAAGAACTGAAAACTTACACACTCCCAAAACTAGCCCTGAAAACAGCAGCACAAAAAAATCTGAAACTTGGGACAGTGCTCCTTCGACCCAGGGAGCAGAGCCCAACTTTAACATAAAGTTAAACATCAAGAAACAGGCTTAAAAAATGAGCAAAAACAAAGAAAACCTGGCCATAAAAATTGACTATTCAACAAGGGAGATCAACACAAACTTAGAAGATTACAAAGTCAAAACTGCTATATCCAGAGCCTCAAAGAAAATATAAATTGGTCTCAAGTACCCCAAAAAAATTACTTGAAGAGTTCAAAAAAGATTTTTTAAATCAAATAAGACAGAAGAAACTGGAGAAGAGTAATGAAAATGATGCAAGAAAGTATTGAAAAAAAGAGTCAACAACTTGGCAAAGGAGGCACACACACACACACACACAAAAAAAAAAAAACACTTAATAAAACAGAATAGTTCAAATAGTAAATGATGCACAAAAATCCACTGAAGAGAAGTTCTTAAAAAATACAATTGGCCAAATGGAAAAGGTACCAAAAAACTCAGTGAAAAAATAATTCCTTAAAAATTAGAATAGGGCAAGTAAAAGCTAATAACTCCATCAAATATCAAGAAACAAAACCAAAAGAATGAAAAATAGAAGAAAATCTGAAATATCTTATTGAAAAACTAACTGAACTGGAAAATTGATTGAACTGAAGATTGAAGAGGGATAAGTTAAGAATTATTCAACTTACTGATCAAAATGATCAAAAAAAGAAACTACACATAATTTTTAAAGAAATCATCAAGGAAAACTGCCCTGGCATTTTAGAATTAGAGAATAAAAATAGAAATTAAAAGAATCCATTGAAGACTTCTTGAAAGAAATTCTAAAATGGAAATTCCCAGGAATATTATAGTCAAATTCTAGAGTTCTCCAGAGTCCATGAGAAAATATGCCGCAGCCAGAAATAAACTATTCAAATATCATGAAGCCAATCAGGATCATACAAAAGTTAGCTTCTACTGAAAGGAACTTGAGAGCTTGAAATATGATGTTCCCGAGGACAAAGGGATTAGGATTGCAACCAGAATCACCTACCCAATGAAAGTGAATATAATCCATCTGGAGGACAAATGTATATTTAAGGAAATAGAGGACTTTCAAACATTCCTAATGAAAAGACCAAGCTAAATAGAAAATTTGACTTTCAAATATGACTCAGGAGAAGCATAAAAAAGGTAAACAGGAAAGATAAATCATAAGGAATTCAACTACATGAAATAATACTTGTAACTCCTAAGAATTTTATCATTATTAGAGTGAAATGGTATACATTGATAGAAGGCACAGGTTTGAGTTGACTATGATAGGGTAGTATCTAAAAAAAATCAAATTAAGGAGTGAGAAGGAGGATCCCGTTGAGAGAAAGGGAAAGAGAAAAGTGGAATGAGATAAATTACCTTATAAAAAAGATGTTAAAAGAGCTTTTACAGGGAAGGGGAACATTGAGGGGAGAAGAGATGGTAGCCAATCCTTAAATCTTATTCTCACCTGAATTGGCTCAAAGAGGGAATAACCTACACAACCCACTTGGGTATATCTATCTTATCCTTCAGGGAAATAGTAGAGGAAAGAGATAAAAACAAAGTAAGAGGAGGCTAATAAAAGGGAGGATGGATTGGAGGAGATGATCACCAGAATTAAACTCTTTTGAAGGTAAATTGGGGAAAACGAGAGAACAAATTAGGAGAAATAGGATGGGGGGAAATACACAGAAATAACTGTCAGAAAAAGTTTTACAGTAAATTTCTCTAATAAAAGACTCATTACTCAAATATATAGAGAACTGAATCAGATTTATAAGAATACAAGTCATTCCCCATTTGATAAAATCAAAGGTTATGAGCATGCAGTTTTCAGAAGAAAAGTTATCTATAGTCATATGAAAACAAATTTTCAATCACTATTGATTAAAGACATGCAAATGAAAACACCTATATTGAATAAAAGAAAAGAAAATGGCAAATATTGTGAGGAAATGTAGGAAAATTAAAACTATTGCTTGGTTGGTAGAGTTGTGAACTGATTTAAACCATTCTGCCAAGCAAGTTGGAGTTATATCTAAAGGGCTATAAAACAGTGCCTACATATCCTTTGACCTAACAGTACTAAGTATTGTTACTTCTAGATATAAATTCCAAAGAGATTTTTTAAAAGGAGGTTGGGGTAGGAAGAGGTCCTATTTCTACAATGATATTTGCAGCAACTCTTTGTGTGGTGACATAGACCTGGAAATTGAGGTGCCCATCATCTGGGGAATGGTTAAGCAAATTGTGGTGTGTGGCTATGATGGATTACTTTTGTTATAAGAAATAATGAGGGGAGAATTCTAGGAAGATGGCGGCCTAGGTCAGTAAATTTCAAGCTCTCCAGATTTCTCCCACAAACAGAACAAATTTGTTCCTCAGGGTGAACCCAGTCTGGTGAAAAATCAAGAACAACTTGGGGAAGAACAGGAGACCTTTCTGTTCAACTCTAGAAGATCAGAAGACAAGACTGGTGGCCGAGAATTAGCCAGTGTGAAGCACAAACCTCTCCAGGGTAGCTCCACAGGAACACTAAGCAGGACCCTTGGGGCAAGTTGAATGTGGCTGGATCCTCAGCAGAAACCACAGAAACTTTCACCTCCAGGAAAGGCTGCTGTTGTCTGAGTTGGGGCAGACTGAGGGACCCTGTGCTGATTGGGAACACCAGGCCCAGCTGTGCTGCAGAGACAAGGCCCTGGACAAGAAGGAATCGGCAAACCAGTAGTACAAGGGCAGTGGAGCAAGAGGGGGAGCCCTTGGTTTGGGGTTCTGGGTCAGAGGAGAGAGTTGAAGTGAAGCAAGAGACACTACCTAAGAATTAGAGGTGCTTACACTAACAGTTCTCAATAATAATAATGATGAACTGGCAAAGACAGTAACCATAGAAACTTACTATGGGAATAGGGAAGGCAGGGGTTCATCTTAAGAGGACATAGATGTTAAAAAAAAAAAAAAAAGCTGCTTCTATCCCAAAGAGTAATATTAAATGGCTCCTTGACCAGAGAGAATTTATAGAGCTCAAAAAAGAATTTAAAAATCAAATGAGAGAAATCGAGGAAAAATTAAGAAAATTAAAAATAAAAACCAAGAAAAATAAGATTATTAAAAAGTTAACCAACTAGAAAAGGAAATATCAAATCTTAAAAAAGAAAACTCTTTGAAAATTAAAATTGGTCAAGGGGAAGAGACCAAGAAATCACATAATATAATGAAAAATAGAACAGAATGTGACACTTGGGGGAAAAAAACAGATTTGAAAAACAGATCAAGAAGAGAAAATATAAAAGAATAATTGGACTAATTGAAAGTCACAACCAAAATAAGAAACTTTGACACCATAATGCAAGAAATAATCCAACAAAATTGTTCAGGAGTGATAGAACATGAAAATCCACCAATTACCCCCTCAAAGAGATACTTTGTAGAAAACACTAGCAATATTAGAGCCAAATTTCAAAATCCCCAGATCAAAGAGAAAGGTTTACAAGAAACAAGAAAAAAAAATACAAAAATATGCTGGAGCTACATTTAGAACTTACCAGCAGTAACAATAAAAGACCACAGGTTCTGGAATCATATATACCAGAAATCAAAAGAAGTAGGTCAGAGGTCAGAAATATCATATCTAGCAAAATTATCCATAATATTCATTGGAAAAAATGGATATGCAACAAGTTTGCAAATTTTCAGGACATTTTTTCAACCAAACTCACACTCAATAGAAAATTTAACACATAAGAGACAATATCCAACATTAATTTCAAGGAACTTAACTTGGACAAATTGTTTTTTACATGGAAATGTATACTATATGTTTAATATTGATATCAGCAATTGGGTAATTCTAAAGAAAGATTTATACAAATGAAGGACAGAGCAATAATAGACAGAGGCATTAGAGAGGGGAAGAGAGTTTGCAGTCTGAAAACCTCCTCACATAGGGAATGGGTTAAAAAGAGAACACTACATATATACCATGAAGAGCACAGCACTCTCTAAAATCTAAATCAAAGAAATAGGGAGGGATGGGGGAAGAAGACAAGGGATGAATCCATGGATGGGGGAAGGTTAAGTAATAGTAAGGCAAGTTAAGGAGCAGAATTCAAGCAGAAGAGTTAGCAAGAATAGAAAAGAACAAGATATATACAAAGACAAGTGTCAGGAGTAGAATTTATTAGGAAAAAAAAGTATGGCTAATAATCACTGATCTTGAACAAAGTCAAGCTTTTTCAATCAAGAGAGAAATCTGCATTATATGTCAGCCATACTACTATTGTTTTAGATGCATGTTTACATATGGGTAAATGCATATATGTAAATGTGTCTGAGCACATGTAGATATACTTACATGTAGCTCTATGTATATGTGTTTATAGATATATGTATATGTGTGTGGATCTGTGAATGGGTGTGAATGCATTTGTATGTATATATATATAGGGGGTAAGTGTGTGTATATATATATATATTTATTAAATATATCTGTGCTATATTAAAATACCTACTTGAGGAAGGAGGGCAGGGAATGAAAAGAGAAAAAAGGAATAAAGTAAAAAAAAGTACGCAGCAGAAAACAACAACAAAAATAACCTACAAGGAAGCAAAGAAAAGATGGACATTCATAAATACAACTTTTTCTACTGTTTCATATCCTTTCTTGAACCTGGTAATTTATGGTTATAGATTTTGAATCTTCCCTGGTGTTCTGCTGTGTAACATGACAATATTCTGTTTTATTTTCCTTTTCTGTTTTTCAGGTGTTTTTTCCAATAAAATAAAAAAAAATAAAAAAAATAAGGAGGGATGAACAGAGGTGGGAAGCAAAAGATGGGGAAAGAAGACAAGGGAGGGATCCACAGGTGGTGGGAGATTAAGTAATAGCAAGGCAATTTAAGGAATAGAATTAAAGTAGGAGAGTTAACAGCTGTAGGAAAGAAGAGATATACACAAACACGACAACAAGGATCAGGAGTAAAATTTATTAGAAGAAAAATATGGCTAGTAATCATTAGGCAAAAATCAAACTTAATGATTCAATCAAGAAAGAAATCTGCATTGTATGTCAGCCGTACTAATATTGTTTTAGATGCACATTTTAGATGCACATTTAATATGGGTAAATATATGTGTGTGTGTGTAAATATATATAATTATCTCTGCATATAGCTTTGTATGTGTGTATAAATATGTATGTGTGAGTATATGGATGGTATGAATGTATATGTATGTATATGTATACATATAAAATTTATATATATATATATATATATATATATATATATATATATATATCAGCTTAACTATAGCCTGCTTGGAGAAAAGGTGGGAGGGATGAAAGGAGGAAAAAAGAATAAAGTAAAAAAGTATACAGCAGGGAACAAAATAATAACCTAAAAGGAAGCAAAGAAAAGATGGACACTCATGAATATAATTTTCTTCTACTATTATATAATCCTTTCTTGAATTGGAAATTTATTATTATATATTTTGAATCCTCTCTGATGTTCTGCTGGGCACATGACAATATTCTGTTTTGTTTTGTTTTGTTTTCCTTTTCTATCTTTCTTTTTTCTATTCTGCTTTTTTTAAATAAACAGAAAAGTTTAAAAAATAAGAAATAATGAGCAGGATACTCAAAAAAATCTGGAAAGACTTACATGAACTGATGCAAAGTGAAGTGAGTAGAACCAGGAGAACATTTTACACAGTAACAGCAATATTGTACAATGATTGACTGTGAATGACCTAGTTATTCTCAGCAATACAATGATCCAAAACAATTCCAAAAGATTTATGATAAAAAAAATGCTATCCATATCTAGATAAAAACTGATAAAAGTCTGTAGATTGAAGTATCCTTTATTTTTGTTTTGTTTTGTTTTTTGAGGGGGAGGGAGAGATTTGTTTTCTTTCACAGTGTAATTAATATGAAAATATGTTGTGCAATGATTTCACATGTATAGCATATATATTATTAATATATATAATTATAATAATATTTGTAATATTGTTATAATATATGTTATATATATAATTATTTCTCAGTGAAGGGGGGAGGAGAGGAAAAGAATTTGAAAATCAAAAATTAAAAAAATGAATTTAAAAATGTTTTTACATGTAATTGGAAAAATAAGATAAAAACTATTTTGACTATCTAAAATCAATTTTTCAAATGTGTAAATAGTTACTAAAATAAGAGTATTAAACTTAAACCAATGTTAACATTGTATAGTTTATTATACATTTTTATGTTTTATTTTCTTCAGAAATTATCAGCCATTCCTGTTACAGCATTCTGTAGCAAGTACAAAAAAGAGTTTGAGAAATATGTACGTTTTTGCTTCATTAAAGTAAGTTTACATTAGTGAATCACAGAATTTACTTTGGTGCCAGAGAGGCGGGGACAGAGACACAGACAGACAAGCAAAACCAAACGCTGAGAATACACAAACAAGCAAAAAGACAAACAGCCCCAGCCCTCAAGGAACTTAGAGTCTAACGGGGGAAGACGGTCATAAAATGGTTGGCAGACAAGGTCAGGAAGGTGTTCGGGGAATCCTTAGCTGGCTATTTTCCAGAAGGATGAAGGCTGCTGGTGCTGGCTCCAGGCCTTGAGGGCTGTTCTGTTCTGGAAGTGCTTGTAGCTCAAACACATCACACACATCACTAGTTTTAAGTTTCTGCTAGTCCTACAAAGCCTAGAGCACCATCTCCCTCCCTCCCACCTAAAAAGTCGTCTTCCTTCACAGTTACCCCAAACCCTTTCTCCTCCATGAAGACTTTGACAATGATCAAGCCATTTCTTGCCTAGCACTTAGTGTATTGTTAGTTATTGAAATAGGCTATAAGTTCCTGAAATAAAAAGGAACGATGACTGGAGCAATTTTTTTAACCTATCAGTCCCTCTATTCCTGGGGATAATAAATACTTGTTAAATTATAAGTGTTAGAAATTTTGGTAATAATTATATTCTTAATTTGCAGCAAGACAGTACCCTAGATGCTTTCGAGAAGATCATCAAGAACTGGACAAAGAAATCCTAATTTTTGCCAACCTACCACTTGTGTGGCTTTTGTAATTTGACAAAATGAAGTTGCTGCCACCTGCTGGATACTGAAAAATAAATCTTTTAGTACAAATAATACAACTTTTTGAATGTTATAGGACACTGTCATTTATTGTGGAGACTTTAAAGGAAAATTAGTGGAAATATTAAAAAATGTTGACTGTTGGGTGCAAGAAAAAATGGAAAGAACTACAAATAGCTGCATTTCAGAGTTCCGGCAAATCTTCCAGGCAAAACTTCTTCGTACTCTATATATTCTTCATACTATGTATTAACTACATTTTTCTTCCCAAAGTGTCAGATCTAAAATATTAGATATTTTATATAATTTTACTATTATTTATAGAATGTTATATATGTTACTTTACACATTAGGATACTTCATATAAAGTTTTTCTCCCTTGCCACTTCAGTGTGAAATTTTCCAATATGGAAGAGGAAAATTAAGGATTTCCTAGGAATATTTACCACATGCTAACAAAACCATCATTTTCCTTTCATAGAGAATCACGTTACAAATTTGGTTATTTAACAGCGCTCATTCCCATGCTTAGCCAATACAAATTTAGAACCAGGAACCTGGAACAAGACTCTGGACATAGTGGGGACATAATTCTTGGTAAATCAGAGAAACTTCCAAGTACAATCTTAGTCTTTTAAATTTATTTTCTAAAAATTATATGAAGCTTTCTTCTACAGTTTACAGAGCAAATTAATTTCCAGAATTTTACAAGATGCATAAATCAAAAAGTGCAATATGTATTCTTAAATTCGTTTAAAAAAATTTCAAGATTCCTTTTGTAAATTTTTGAGGAGAAAAACTCAAAGAGTTCTGGTCTTTCATCCTTGAAATGGGTTTTGAAAGATAGAAGTTTTGGGAAAATAGGAAAGAAAAGCTAAAATTGAAGTAAATTCTATAGCAATTCATGTATATTCCCTAAAAGATAAAAAATAGTTAAAAGTTTTATAATTCATAAAGGATGACAACTTATTTCTACTTAATTGGCCATAATAGAAAAACATTATACTTTGACTTCTTAGCTAAAAAAATTTTGCCTTCTTAGCTAAAAAAATTTTGCCATCAAACAGGTTAGATAACATAGAAAATAGCACCATATCTGATCTGGAAGAAACGGCAGCAGCTGTATAGCATGATGAGATTAATATTGATTGGAGAGCCAATTATTTCTACAATTTATTCTAAGCGATCCCAAGATTGCTGTTTGTCAGCAGGTGAACTTCCTGTCTAATTGGGATGATTGGCTAATTAGATGTATCCTCTCTCAGTAGCAATGAAATGAAGCCCAATCTCTTAGTTTAGTGGGTTGTCTCCCTATTGAATTATCCAAGGCTAAAGGAAGCCTTCACTTGATCTGGTAATAATTTCTGATTTTATGTATTCTGGTAATTTTGGAAGTAGCTAATTTTAATCAGAAGCCTGGTGGGGGAGGGCAAGTAGAAGGAAATTAGAAATATCTGTTGGCAGAAGTATCATTACATATGTTTATCTTCCCAATCTTCATGCTTCAGGACTGATCATTTGAACTTTTTAGTCCGTGAGTATAGGCAATGACTTTCAATAACAAAAATTTGCTTGAAGTTCAGACCTCTAAATATTTTACTAAATTTATTTCAACTACCAATATTGTTCAGATTAGCATTTTTAAGAGCAAACTTTAAAACCTTTGTTGGAACTTTGATATGACACCAACCAATAGAAACTATATAATAGATCCTGTCACACAAAGAGATTTTAAATTTGTTATCCAAATCTTTGCTTTTTCTCCAGAGACAATGTGTTAGCTAAACTTTAGCACATAGCATAGGAGGGATTTAATAGTTGGTTGAATCATAGTTACTGAAACTCAAGCCATCCAGTAATGCCTTTAAAAATACTGGGCTCTACCTAGTAGTGACCTAGAATAAAAGGGGGGACATAACTAAAAGGAGTTATTTGTCTTCCTGCTGTCTACATTTCTCTGTTGCATCATTCCTGTTGAGAAAGGCTCGACTATAATCAGTTCCTAAGGATTCGTAATGAAACAGGCTACCCACTTCCTGAGAGAGAATAGAATCAGGGTACAGATTAAAACAGTTTTTGGACAAGGCCATTGGGAAATTTTGCTTTTATTAGCTATATGTGTCTGTGACTAGGATTTTTTCTTCCTTTGGGTGTGGTTGGAAAAATGGGGAAGAAGGTAGAAAAGAAAAGGCAGATTTTCATTGATTGAAAAGAGAAATAAACTTTTTTCAAGAATTCTATGAGTACAATTACTAGAAGTAAATGAAAAAGTTAATTTATCTGGGTCTTAAGAGATTTTAAATGGGACACCACAATATTACCCCACCAACCTAAAATCTGATGCAACCTTTGAAATGGGGAGTCCTTTGGCACAAAGAGTTCTGCCACCTTGGGGAGCTGTTTCTCCATTCAGTAGCTCAGAATCCCAACCCAGAATCCTGGGGGAAAACATAAAGCCTTTATGGATCCCCATTATTTTTGTAAATGTATTGTTCATGCCATTACAAAAGGCAAAAAGAGGGAAATTTGTGTACCCCAAATACAGATAAATCCTCAAAGCCTCAAAATCACCATCTTGGGGATTACTAGTTCTCATTGAGGGACCTCTCAACAATGACAGATGATATATTTTGAGCTGGAAAGGACTTTGCCAGCCTCATTGTAGAGGTCAGAAAAGTAGACCTGAGCTAAAGAAGTTAGCAGCTTATCAAGATCACAGCAGTGGCAGCCCTGAGATTCGAAATCAGGTCTTTGACTCCAAATCCTGACGTCCAGTCTATATCATGCTGCCTTCCTTGGAAATCAGCTTTGGTGGTTCCCCGCCTCCAGCTGTCCTCCTACTGGGACCATAGCTCAGTTCCCAAGCTCTTCTCCCTCTCCCGGGAGAACCCTAGGGTGTCAGTCCTTTTTGTTTTCCTTCAGTCTTACCCTTTTGGTCTGGTCTCTGATAATATACAAATTTCTTGAAGAAAAATACTTTTATTTTTGTCTTTGTACTCTCAGTACCCACCATTGTGCCTGACATCATCATCATCATCTCATCGTTAACATTTATATAGCACCTACTGTATGCCAGGCACTATGCTAAGCACTGCACAAATCTTATTTAAGCCTCACAACAACCCTGAGACATAGATGCTATTATTCCCATTTTACAAATGAGGAAACCGAGGCACATAGAGTTTAAATGATCTGTCTACAATCATGGAGCTAGTAAGCAACTGTGTTGGAATTTGAACTCAGATCTTCCTGACTCCAGATTCTGCATCATGTGCCTTATAACATCAACAGCCTCAGAGATGGAGAATGGTCAGTCCATGGCCCATATAAGGCCTGAAAAATCATTTACCAAGGCAACTGCAGGCGAGGATGAGCTGAACACTAGGTACAACCAGCTCACGCTGCTTGAGTCCTATAAGTTAATCATTTTGCATAGGCCACAAATGGCCCTTGGCAGAGAAAAGGTTCTCACCTTGACCTAGCTGACTATGTGTTAGTTATGGCTCTGCAGAGGTCAATAATAATACCTCAAGTGTCCTTGAAAGTTTGCAAGGTCCTTTACAAACATTATCTTATTTAATTAATCTGCACAACCATTCATTGAGGTAGATGCTACTACTTATTCCCATTTAACAGAAGAGGGAACCAGAGTAAAGTTGGGCACCTCATTCCGCATTTAACACACACACACACACACACACACACACACACCATCTACTTGTTCATATCCATAATCTCACACAATTTCATATTCATCTCATCTTTCCCGTATTTCCTTATTTAAAAAGGCAAAGCCAAATTTATGAACTTAACCTGCCAACTCTCTCCCCACCCTAGCTCTCCAGATGAATCATCCAATTTTAATGAGTTTAATGAAATCAAATTGTTCTCCTTATAATTTCCCCCCTTCTAAATTTCATATTGTAAGAGGGAATCCTCTTGTTGCATCAATTGCTCAATTTACTATTAAGCACACGGTAGGTGCTTACTAAATTCTTATTCTCTTCCCTCCCTCCTCCTGGGACTTTGTTGCAGCCTGAACATATTTCCTACCAGCTTCATATCTAACACCACTTCCCAATAGCAACTGGTCCCCAGGATTAAGACATCTTTCTTTCCAGAAGAGCTGTCCCAGACCCCAAGATTTCTAGCTAATGTTTCTGCTTCTCTGAGCCTCAATAAGCTTCCCCACTGATGAAATCATAGAAATGGATATTTACGAAACAAAATATCATTACTAAATCAAGAAATAACCCAATTTCAGAGGAAGAAATTAAACAAACCTTAAATGAACTGACAAAGAAAAAAAACTTGAGTAGAGAAATATAGAACTAAATTCTAACATTCAGAGAATAATTTATTCCTATATTACACAAACTATTTGAAAAATTGGCAAAAGAAGGGGTTCCACATAATTCCTTCTATGGCAAATACAATCTTGATACAGAAACAGAGAGGCTCAAATCAGAGAAGGAAAACTTCCTTCTGAAAGCAGCCTTCATTCTCTGAGCCCCACTCTTAATTCTTCCCTGGGGTACTTCTTGAATTCACTCCTCCAACAGTTTTTAACTTCTTTTTATGTGTTGTTTTCCTCATTGGAATACATGCTTCTAGAAGGCGGTGTCTTTCTGTTTCTGTTTGTATCCCATTTGTTTCTATTTATATAGTTAGCATAGTTCTTTGCATATAATAAGCTGAATAAATGCTTGTTGACTTGATTAATGATCACTGATGATGTGAAAATTTTAAATGATATATTAGCAAAGAGACTACAACAGCATATCATAAAGATTATATGTTACAACTAAAGCAGGACTAAATTAGAGTCCTTTCCAGTAAGACCAGGAGTGAAGCAAGTATGTCAATTGTGACTATTAGTAAAGCTAAAAAAAAAAAAAAAAAAGTTGAGGGAATAAGCTTTGGCAAGAAGGGAACAAAATTATCCCTTTGTCTAAATAATATGATGGTGTAATCAGTCTGTTAAAAAGAGGTTCCTGTGTGCCAGGCACTGTGCCAAATGCTAGGGATGTAAAGGGAAAAAAAATTAGTCCCTGGAGCTCACTAATGTGGGAAATTCTTGACTGATCCTGGATACTCCCTTTAAATGAAGAATCTAGGAAGGGATTTCAGTTTGCTCCATCCTTGACTCTCTCCAATCAGAGGAAGGAGGGACTCCAGGGGCTGAGGGTACTGCTTAGGGTTAATGTGATCTTTCAGGAAAAGGAATGTATAATAAAGCCCAGAGGAGTGCAAGAGGGTGGAGAATGTGCCTAGAGAACCAAAAAGAGTCAAATTAAAAAAATTAAAACAATAAATTCACCAAATTTGCAGATTAGAAAATAAATCCACATTATCTTTAATATTTTTTCAAATACCAAATAAACACCAGCATGGAAAGAGAGAAAGAGAAAATAATTTGCAATACCTAGGGAACATGAAAAATATTTGAAACTACCAAGATCACCATTTTCCCACCTGACAGCTCTCTTGAATTTCATTATTGTCCCTAGAAAGTCATCTTCCTGCAAAATGAAACTCACGCCTCCTCAGTAGCCTTTCCCCCCAGCGTACATCCCTCCTCTGACTGGAGATTTCCCCCCAGGTCTTCCACTTAAGAAGTCAGCCTAGGGTACTACCCAGCTACAGAATGTTAACATGGTGACACGCTACCACAAATTGCTAATATTTAGAAAAAAATAAGTGGAAGTAACTCCCAAACTCTGCCAAAACAAATAAATAACAAATATTAGAGGGGCTATGTCAAAACAGATAACCTTGATACATCTAAAAGCTGGAACAGTCATTCTAGAAAGCAATTTGGAGCCATACTCCAAACAATCCTAAATCGTATATATCTTTTGACTGAACTATATGACTACTAGGCCTTCTATTTTCATTTTATCTGGTACTTAGTGAGGCAGAAAGTTTTGGAATGAGGAAGGAAAGAAACCTTTTTTGCTTCAATTTAATTCAATCAAACAAGTATTTGTTAAAAGCCTACTGTGTGTCAGATGAGAGGAAAGAAGAGAAGGGAAAAGAGGAGAAGGAAGGAGAAGGGAGTGGAGTGGAGGGTAAATAAAGGAACAGGAGGAAAGGATAGGGGGGTAAGAGAGGAGAGGAGAGGAGAGGAGAAGGGAAGGGGGGAGGACAGAGGAGGGAAAGGGAATAGAAGGGAGAAAAGAAGGGAAGGCAGGAAAAAAGGGGAGAAGGAGGAAGGAAGTTTGAAAAAGGGACAGAGGGAGTGTGTACACTCTGGCAGTGGTATGAAGAGTAGTTTGGAGAAGACAGAGTTCAGAGCCAGAGAAACCAGTTAGGAGGCATTAACAATAGCCTAGCCAGGAGGTAATGAGGACACAAACTAGGCTGGTGACAGGGGTACTAAAAATAGTTGTCAGGAGCTCTTGACCGATGCCCAGCATGACCTCATACAAGCTATTTAACCTCTTTCTTTAGCTTCCTAATCAACTCTATGGGAATAAGGTACTGATTTGCTTCAAGAGAAGCAAGTTCAGTAATGGATCTCAATTCCTTTGATACCCACAAGTCAAAGTAGTCCAAAATTCAGTGTCCCATAGAGCTTTGTAACTGTTTGAAAGAAAGCAAAATCCTCATTAGGCTGAAATGAAGCTCACAATATCCTACTCAGGTGGGAAATCATTTATAGAGACTTGAAAGGGACAAAAAAAATTTCCAGCCACTTTGAGTGTAGAAATTTCTGATTGATTTCACTGGATTTAGGAGAACATTTGTTGCTTGGGGGAGATTCCCAGGACCTGCAGTATATGCTGAAAGGAACACCTAGACCTTGGAGATTTTTTTTAAAAAACAGTCCAAAAAATACCTCTCCAGTTTTCAGAGGTCTGAATAACTAAGCTTCAGAAAGCAATAACTAACCCTTCTTGCCCAGAGATAATAAGGTGAGCCCACAGCCAGATTTCAACTGAAAAGAATAAAAATGATGACCCATAGATATTCTAACAGTGGGGATGTAATGGTAATGTACCACTGAGTTAGCTGCAGTGTTTCTATCAGAGACCCGGGTCAAGACAGATGCTTGCGAAAAGCTTCACTGATTCTATGTTGCTTTTATTCTGAGTTTTGAGATGGAATGCCAGAGAAGAATGACATTAAAATCAGTGAAGGGTTTCTGACATGCTGAGCCCCCTGTAGATGTAATTTTTTTTAAAGCTGAAATTTAATAGTACATTTGTTTGATTTCTCTCCTCCTTACTCCAAAAGTCTACCAACAACACAAAAGTAACTTTCAGTAATTTAATTATGACTACTCAATGGTTGAGTGTTTTGGAGCTGTTTGTCTCAAGATTACTTTAAACTTCAGGGAAAGAAGTCTTTCTTGCTTCAATTTAATTTAACAAGTATTTGTTAAAAGCCTACTGTGTGTCAGATGAAAGGAAAGAAGAGAAGGGGAAAAAGGAGAAGGGAAGGGAGAAGAGGGTAAAGAAAGGAAAGGAAGGGAAGGACAAGGGAGGGGAGGAGAGGGTAAAGGATGAGAGGGGAGGAGAAGGGAGGTGGGAAGACAAAGGAGGGAAAGAGAATAGAAGTGAGGAAAGAAAGAGAAGACAGGAGAAAAGGGGAGAAGGAGGAAGGAAAGAAGGGAGAGAGGGAGGAATAAGTTTTCCTCAAGCAGTTTACATTCTCAATCAGCTGATATTGATAATAATTATGGTAGAATGCCTGAATATAAAGAACTACATAGATGTTCTAAGTGTATTAGGACAGTAAAGGCGACATGGAAGGAGCTACTTGTCTGGCATCATTAATTTAAAAAAAATAAACACACATATTTAACTATAGGCCACACCTTAAGCCAAGTCATTAGAAGCACAGTGAGATAGAGAACCAGGCATGGTGCCAGGAAGACTCATCTTCCTGCATTCAAATATGGCCTCAGACACCAGCTAGGTGACCATGGATAAATCACTTTATCCTGTTTACCTTAGTTTCCTCATCTGTAAAATGAGCTGGAGAAGGAAATGGCCAATCATTCTATTCTCTTTGCCAAGAAAACCCCAAATGGGTCATGAAGAGTCAGGTAGGACTGAAAAATGATTGAATAACAAAGCTGAAGTGTTGGTTTCTGAATCTCCAAACTATGGTCAAATGCCACTCCTCCCTGAAGTTTTCTCTGTCCAGTTCAACCTCTAGTGACCTCTCTCCTCTGAACTCTAATATGCTTTATATCACTGTTGGTGCACTTATACCTGCTGCTTTGTATCAGTTATTTGTGCTTATACTTTTTCTGCCTACTAGGGAGCAATGAATTTCAGAGCAGAAATTGCCTAAATCCAGACAAAGTCCCAGAACAAATCATTAGAAAGATAAGTAAATTCTCAAAAAGGAGGGATCCATCACCAAGAGTCCCTCATGATTTCATCCAGAATAAGTCATGCCAGACTTACCTCCCGTGGTTTTTTAGCAGGATTCTGAGACGTGACTATTTGTGATGACCACGTTAGCACCCTGGATACCTTAGAATCAGCCGGAGTAAGGATAAGCAAAAGTCCTTAATCTTTATTCTTGGTCTTTAGAGGTAGGATTGAATTGGATGGACACAGAATCTCCGTGACCTTCCTTCTCCCTCGTCTACCGCCAAAGTGACCCTGGCTAGTCTTACTCCACCCCCTAGTTTCTCCTACAATTCTCTGTATACACCAATTATCGAGCCAGCACAGGATAGTGGGAAGGGCCATTTTCCAAATATATGCTTATAGAGTATTGTCCAATTGGTAATTAGCCTTAAGTGCTTGGTTGTCCAGACCTCAGTGCATGAACTCAAGGGTTTCAGCTCTCTACAACTATTAGTTTTCCCTTCACTTCAGTAAAGCATTTGGTAAAATTTCACATGTTATTCATGTTGATAATTTTAAGAGATATAAGATAGCCACTGCTATAATTAGATTCAGAATTGACTAAATTTCCCTTCACTTCAGTAAAGCATTTGGTAAAATTTCACATGTTATTCATGTTGACAATTTTAAGAGATATAAGATAGCCACTGCTATAATTCGATTCAGAATTGACTAAATGAGTAATCATTAATGATTGGATGTCAAGTTGGAAGAATACTTCCGGTGGAGTGCTCCAGTATTTACTGCTTTTTTGTGAAAATTTGTATAAGGGCAGAGAGAATATACTTGTCAGATCTGCAAATGACAAAGCTGAGGGAAATCACTAAGTTTTTAGATGAAAAGTAATTAATATGGATCTCAATTAATTAATCTCAATTCTCAATTAAAATGTGCCTCAACTGGGATTACTAAGTGCCCACCTTAATGCAGAGTCCTGGACTTAGAATCAAATTGACCAGCTCTATGATCTTGAGAAAATCACCTCATCTTTATGCCTAAGTTTCCTCCAATAAGGACTCCAATTCATCTACCTCCCAGAGTGATTGAGTTATTATCAATAACTTAGCAGAGTGCCGGATACATTTGTAGTTGCTGTTCAATTGTCCCTGACTCTTTGTGACCCGGTGATACCATAGCTTGCCAATGTTGTCTGCTCTAAAACTGGCATGTTTTGCCATATCCTTCTTCAGTGAATTAAACAGAATTCATGTAACTTACCAGGTCGCAGAGTTAATAAATATCTGAGGTCAGATTTGGACTTCTTGATTTCAGGATCCATTGAACCACCTGGTTACCTCCTAGACAAACAGAAGTTAAGTCACTTGCCAGATACGTAGTAGGTGTTTAATAAATGTTTGTTTCCTTCCCTCATAAGGAAAAATATAATAAAAGGATATTAAGTTGGCATAAATATTGAGTTTTCAACGGATTCAAGAAATCAACTTCCTACTGCGAAGGTTCTGAATGGTGGGTGTGGTTGTCATAGAGAAATTGGAGCTTTCATGGAATTGATCCCTGAGACAAGCAAAGTGAAGGCTCTGATAGAGATCAATTTAGTTGCATGACCCCGCCCTTTGGAAAGGTCATCCAGTCTGAAATTCAAGTTATGTCAAGTCCTCAAGGCTCACCCTGCATGGAGGTCTTGGGCAGCCTCACCTAGCCATGTCATGTCAGAAATCCCAATCATGTCCCTGAGGCAAAATTTTTCCTATAAATCTACTTATGACCACACCATACTCTGCCTTCCTTTGGATCAGTCTGCCAAGACACTCTGTCTCATGGTGTCTTTCCCTTTCCACCTCCCCAAACCCCAGTATCTCCCCTAACTCTATTATGCTTCCCAAACCCACTTCTCCTCCTTACAGCTAACTCTTTCAGGGGTACTAAGTCCCTTTCAGGATTTAGCCTAAATACTAACGACATGCCCCAACCTCATGGGGTGCTCCCTTTCTACTGGATAATTGTGAGTTCCACTGAAGAACTCATCTTCCATATGCTCTTCCAACTCTCTCATATTTACCATTCCTGGTGTCTATAACATCCCTTCATTTTGCCTTTAACCCACTCCTCTAAATAAAGTTACCTTTTGCCAAAGAGAACGGCTACTGTGAATTCTTCACATGACTGAACCCCAACTTTTGGTGCCTGCCATGATTTGGCGGCAAATCCCATATCATAGATCACATTAGAATAAGTTTGTTAAAATTAAAAACAAAAGTTCTGAGATGCCATGTTCAAGAACCACTAAACTAAAGGGATTAGTGGGACCCTGAAGTGGATACAACATAGCAGATGTGATCCACCAAAGCAAAGAAAAAATAGAATTCTCAGTTATATACTTCTATAATGCTGTGACTCTCTTCCTAGTACTTGAGATAGCATTTTCTTTCTTAGCTGTTAAATTATATTAAGCTTGCAGTCCACTGAAACCCTGAGATTGTTTTCAGATGAACTGCTGTCCTATTTTGTATCACTTATCTTGTACTTGGTGATGTGGCTGAGATAGCAAATGTTGTGCACCAGGTGATATGTTTTAGAAGGGCAGAAAACCCTTCTTAAATCACTGCTCTGAGAAAATAGAGGCTTTCCTAGCTTGGAGCTAGCTTGGGAGAAGAAGGTCACCCTTGAGATCACAAGGTTGGTATGATTAAAGACCAAGCTTTGTAGACCAGAAGGAGAAGGGGAAGAGGATGGGAACAAGCATTTTTAAAGCACCTACTTCTGTGTGCTAGACACTAGTTGCTAATTTACAAATATTCATTGAATTCTCACTACAATCATAGGAGGTAAGAACTATAATGAACTCTATTTTATAGTTGGGGAAACAGAGGCAAACAGAAGTTATGAGTCTTGCCCAGGGTCACAGAACTAGTAAGTGACTGAGACTAGATTTGATTGAACTCAGCCCTTTCTGACTCGAAGCCCTGTTCTGTATGCCTTATATACCTGGCTGCCCACACTTGGATATCATGAGGTAGGGAGACAGGAAAAGGGATTCTAAGAGAATTGTCTCAATCACAGCTGCAGATTCAGAGGAAAAGTGCACCCTCAAAGGCCACAATGTTTCTCCTACAATGAAGGGGAAGAAGAGTCTTGGTATGAACCAGACTGGGAAGAGGCCAGGATCCAGGAGAAAGTTGCAAATGTTCAAGTGAGAAGGGAGATGGAATGTGCCCCAGGAGGACCCTAAAGCTCCCATTTTGGGTCCCTATGTCCCTTTCCTTGTTATGGCTCTGCTCTGCAGTGGTGGTGGTTGAAAAGGGGGCCAAGAATGCTAAAAATCACAATTTTTCAGCCATCTATACAAATTAATGTAATTAATCCCTTAGTCTGGCTCCTGGCTTTCTTTAAGACCAGTTCAAATCCTGCTTTCTTTGGGAGGCCTGGCCACCATGTTCTTGCTATCTTCCCTCTAAGATGACTGTCCATTTACACTCTATATGTATGCACATAGTTCTTTCCATGTCTTCTCCTCCATTAAAACAGCAGGGTAGAGATCCTATTTTTATCAGTCAAAAAATGTATATTAAGGACTGTGGTGTTCTTCTTTTTCTATAATATGATGGTTCTCTGGGAGCAGGTTTCTTGGGGAGGTTTTCTGGAGGCAGCCTTAGTTTCAGTTCAGAGTAATAATCACTTCAAATACAGCCAGCTGATAAAATCCAAACGTTTATTTTCTCCTTCCTTGATTCCAAGAGCTCTTGCAGCTTGTCCTTTGCTTCTGCTCTAGCTCAATTCCGACTTGTGGCTTCTTCCGAACTGACCCACTTCACTAACTTAGCTCCTTTTTATGCTCTTTTAGAGGTGTGAACTCAAAGATTGACTCATCCTCTGAGAGAGTGGGATTATGGATTTCTGATTTGTGAATCTCATACTGAATACTGACTTGTGAATCTCCCAAAAGTGTGAATCTCCCAAAAGTGTGAACTCCAATGAGTACTTAAATACATTAGTGAGCTAGAGAGTTTGCTAAGTACCATGCTGAATTAGGCAACTGACATCACTTTGTAAGGATTCTAACAAAGGACTTCTTACTTGTGCTGGGAATACAAAGGAAAAGATATTTCCTTCCCTCAAGTAGCTTACAATCTAATAGAGAAGACAACCCATAAAAGGAAACTGAAAAGCCATTCTGTGTCTGGCATATTAATATGATGATGCCTTTTCGTGACCCCATTTGAGGTTTACTTAGCAAAGCTACTCGAATGGTTTGCCATTTCCTTCTCCAGCTTATTTTACAGATAAGGAAACTAAGGCAAACAGTTCAGTGACTTGCTCAGGATCATACAGCTACTAAGTATCTGAAGATGGGTTTTAACTCAGAAAGTTGAGTTCTCCTGACTCCAGGGCAGATGCTCTATGCACTATGGACCACCCAGTTGCTCTTCAAACTGTGTCTATGCATTGGGGGTGGGAGGAAAGGGAGCGACTATGTCTGACTCAGGTGATATGTAGGTTAGTTCCAGAAATATATTTTTTTTTCCTTTATCATTCTTTTAAAAGATTTGGTATTTAAATTCAGATCCTCCTGGCTTCAGGGCTAGCACTCTATCCACTGTGCCATCTAGCTGCCCCTAAGAGATGACTTTCAAGATGGGAATGGGGATGGGAAGATATGTTCAGAAATGAAGCTGATGTAAAAACAAAAGATACAAATAAAAACTGAATAAGCTGAGATGATATACTCTGCTGTAAAACACAATTTACAAGAGCCTACTTGAGTTCTTCTTAAGCTTTTATTGATTATATTCTTTATATGGGTATAGCTTATCATCATAAAGATTTTGTAGCAAGAAGAAACTAACCACATTGGCCAGTTAGCTATTGATGTCTTCCTGGTTTCTTTTCTTTTTCTTTTTATTTATTTATTTTTTTTTGTAATAAGATTCATGATTTTCTCCCCAAGAGTTTAATACTGATTCCTCGGAATCCTTAAAACTGAGTACCTACAAAGCAAACATCCTATGGTGTTCTCTTCTTTTTTATAATATATGATGGTTCCCTTTGGGAGCAGATTTCTTGGGGAGGTTTTCTGGAGGCAGCCTTAGTTTCAGTTCTGAGTAATAATCATCCAGATGACAAAATCCAAATGTTTATTTTCTCCATCCAAGTCTTGTCTCTTTCCTTGGGCCCGGGTAGCTTTCTTAGAGGCCTCTCTGCCTCCTTGGTTCCAAGAGCTCTTGTAGCTTGTCTTTTAGCTCTTCCAGCTTCTGCCTCTAGCTCAACTCTGACTTATGGATTCTCAATCTCCAACTGACGCTCCTGACTGAGCTCAGCTGTTTTTATGCTCTTTTAGAGGTGTAAACTCAAAGATCCTCCTCTGAGAATGGGATTATGGGAGGTATGAATTTGGATATCTCATACTGAGCCCTGAAATCTCCCAAACGTGTGAACTAACGTGTGAGCTAATGTGTGAACTCTCAAAGGTGTTAACTTAAGAATTGTTTCTATCAATTCCATTGAGTTATCACCTAGTTTCAATTTCTGGCTCATAACACCTCCACTGTAGATTTTTGGTCTAGTGCAGCTCTTCTTCTTTCTGTCTTTTTTTTTTAATTGCCATTTTTATAGCTTAGGGGACTGTGGTGTTAGAATATGAATCTCATTGATAGAGAAAATCTTATTATAGGAATTCTTGTGGATCTTATTTTTTTCTGTTCATTATCCTTCCAGTTTTGTAAAGTCTTTAAGATGATCTGGTTTCCTTGGATCTCTTCTGTGTTTTCTGCAAAAATAGTTTTTTGGGTTTTTTTTAACTCCAGGAGATGATAACTGCTTATAATCTTACACAAGATACTACAAAGGGCTTTTTAAAAGTTTGTATTCCAAGTCAGTGACTAAGAATTCGTGAATTTCAATATTTATTAAATGCTGTGTTTTTATGTCCTACATTTGTACTTGACATGGAAATTAAACATTTTCTGGTTGAGGTACTTCCTAGGTCCTTTGATCATGTTGTTATGGTGATCAATTTATGCTGGTTAAATGTCCTTAGAAATGGGGACATTGTGTGTCCCTACCGCTCTTTAATCCTTCTCCTATTTTTGCTATCAATAGCTTGTTGAAACAAATCAGATTGAAACTATCTCAATTGTTCATATTTTACTTTTACTTTTAATACCATATTAATTTGGATCTTTTAAGATCTGATAAATGTTGAAATACGTATAGAAGAATTGTACATAGTTAACATTTATTGATTACTTGCTGTTTAGGAAAGGGGGTGAGGAAAGGAAGGGAAAAATTTTTGGAACACAAGGTTTTGCAAGGGTGAGTGCTGAAAACTACCTTTGCATGTGTTTTGAAAATAAAAAGCTATTATTTAAAAAAAAGATCTTCATGTCCTAGTTATATAAGGATAGCTGACTCAAAATGGCTTCCACATTAGTAGTCAGTCATTTTTTCTATTAAAATATAATAATTTTCATCATTAGTGATATTATTTAGATTGTCCTTCTTGATTCTTCTTGAAGACTGTAACCATGATATATAACCATGAGAGTTCTGTATACTCTGAACACCCTTTTTCTCATTTCTTGCTTATGATCTTTGTGCTCTCTCATTTTCTCTCTTCTCTTTTCTTTCTCTATTTTCTGTCTCTTTCCCTCTTCTCTCTCTCTGAAGCAAAGCTCAAGTATAATTATGTATGTGTATGTGTGTATATAGATAGATAGATAGATAGACAGATATAGAGAGATGTATGGATATATTTGTAAATATATCTGTATCACCAAGTATTTCCATACAGGTTAACTTACTATAGAGGGTCTTATCTAGGTCTTCATAGCAATTTTCTCTCTCTCTACATAGTTATTGATGCAAAAATTGCCATGATTTTAATAGTGAATTTTTTGGAAGCCACTTAATATGAGTTTTGTATTACAAAATGACTGTTTCCCATGAATTATTAGGGCAGCTAATAGTGAATAGAGAACTGGGCCTGGAATTGGGAATATTTAGTAGCTATGTGACTCTAAACAAGTCACTCACCCTGATTGCCTCCCAAAAAAGAGAGAGAGAGAGTTCTATCATCATCTTCATCTGATTTCCCCAACTCCTAGTACCTTTCTCAAACTATCTTGTATTTAACTATTTTGTATATTTTTCTATTTATTCAATGTGTGTGTATACATATACCTAGTGTGTTCTGAGTTCAAGTCCACTAGTTGTGTGAACCTGGGCAATCACTTAACTCTATTTATTTCAGTTTCCTCACCTGTAAAATGGGCTGGAGAAGGAAATGACATATAACTCTAGTATCTTTACCAAGAAAATCTCCCAAAACATCACAAAAAGTCACTTATGACTAAAATAACTGAACCACAACCAACAACAAAAACTGAGTAGTATTATTGCCAGTGATTCCTTATGCAAGGTGTTCCACTAAACTTTTCTATTTTTCAAACAGTACCAAAATAGTTTATTTTTTTCATGTGTTTTGGTGTTTTGTTTGTTTTGGAAACACCGAGGGTTAAATGACTTGCCCAGCTAGAAAATGTTCGATGCTGAATTTGAATTCAAGCCCTCCTGACTGCAGAGCTAGTGCCAGAACAGTTTTGATCATTATTGATCATAATTTAAGGTCTGTAATTTTCCCTGCATTCCCACTCCTCCTCCCAATATCTCTTGAGTTCCTAGATCTAAGGCGTTTTTTTCTCCAAATGAATTTTATCATTTTGTTTTGCTGTATAAATCACACCCTTGGCAATCTGACTGAGTTTTACAGTTTTTTAAGTTGACTAGAAGAGGTGGAAAATCCTAAAAACCTTCAGTGCTTGTTGTTTTCTGACTATTAAAAAAAAAAAAAACATTTGATTTGAAGAAACGAATTCCTATCTTAAAGACTATTTTTCTCTTGGAAAAGGCAAGAATCTAAGCTTTCTGATTTTTCATCCAAGATTATTTCTACTATCTCATTCATGCTTTCCTCTGCTACCCAAGATAACTGATATTCAGAACAAGCAAGATTTTAATAAATTTATTAACACCAACGAACAAAATTATATGGTGGGCAAGGAGCTCTATGTAGGCCCCAAATGGTTTTCATTAGTTTGTATGCACAGAGCAGGTCTGTAATAAATGTTGGATTGAAATAAGATTGTCACATGTTGCCTTCCATTGCAACTGGGGCCACAGAAACATGGCATTGTGAAGACTACTATATTTGGAGTGAAAAGTCCTAGGTTTGAATCCCAGTTCAGCTATTTACTATCTATGTGAACATTACTCCGTCCCACAATCTCATTTCTTCATCTTTAATATATAGAGTTTAGATTAGTTGGCTTCTGAGAGTCCTTTCAGTTCTAAATGATACAAATCAATGAGATGTTAAAGGGTCTTCTTGATATCGTGGGAACCCCAACAGTAGTAAATTCCCCAACACTTTTGAAGAAAGCCCCAAGGTACCTGGTCATGGGAATGATATAGTCAGTGACCTTAGGAATGTAGCTTTTGGAAACAAAGAGACATGACCTTGGAGAGTGTTGTGAAAGAAAGGGAGTTGGGCCTGTTATCTTTTTTGCTCCAAACTATGCTTCAAGGACATCTGCTTTATCATGCAAGAGTCTGGATTCAGATAATGAGCACTTCTTAGTTTCAGAAAAAAAGAAAGGCGGTCATTATCAAACTTCCCACCAATCACCTGAACCCCAATCCCATGATGTCATTTACCCTGTTCTGTTTTTTGTTCTGTACTCCCTAAATCCCTATAAATTTATCTGCTTGCTCTCTGCTTATTGACGTGTTCCTTTTTTGGAATTTAACCCACTTTAATTGGTATTACAATTATAATAAATTTTTTCCACTTGACTTAGAAATGATCTAAGCTTCCACATTCTTTTGGGACATTTGTGATACTGATCTGAAATTCTAATATATATATATATATATATTATATATATATATACATACATATATATATATAAAACATCTGAAACTCTGATATATTTTGGGGATCCCTGCATCCCAATATTCTGAACTTGTCTTTTTTAGTATTTTCAAAAAGCTCTGGACCTAGAATATGCAGGAGGCCCTGATTGTGTCAAGGATACCCCTCTTTCCCAGCAGATTTAATTTGTGGTTTGCATCCCAAGCTGGACTTCCTGTGTTTTCTTGGGATCTAAGGCAGTCTGTACTAGGCTGAGAAACTATGCCGCTTGCACCCTGTAGATAAACCTACCATCCAGTCTGACTTAACAGTCTAGAAGTTCCTAAAAGAAAAGAAGGGATTTTTGCCATCACTTTGATTCTCTTCTTCAAGAGAGACTTTCTTCCCCCCATCGCAAGCCACTCCCCTTTAGGTGAATTTTTCTCCTCCTTCCTTTCTCCTGCTGTTATCAATATGTAGACTTCTGTAATGTAAAAAAAATTTATGAATAGTCTGTCCTTCGCACCTCGGAACAAACTTTTATGACTTCCAAGGCACTCAAAGAGTGGGGAAGCAGGGAGAAAATCCAGCTGTCTTCTATTTAAACCAGACATTAAAGAGATTTGCAAAAATATGCTAAACTGCCATGTCTCCCTAATGTTGTTCTGTTTTGGAAAATAGTAATTATTATGCTTTTACAGGGAGCCTTTTCCAATTTGGCTTAAGTCTAGTGTCTTCCCTCTGCTAGTTATTTTTATTCTTCCTGGATAGAGTTTGCTTTTTAGATAAGTCATTTTCCTGTGAGATCATAAGCTCTTTGAGGGGAGGGACTGTCTTTTGTCTCCTTTATATCCTTAGTGTTTAACGCTGTGCTTAGCACATAGCACTTATTGTTTATTGATTACATAATATTATTGATCACAATATTTGTTGTTACTCAGTTGTGTCCAACTCTACCTGACTCTATGCGTTTTTATCACTAAGGTTTATTTCACAAAGACACTGGGGGAGTTTGCCATTCATTTCCTTCTCCGGGGTGTCCCCATTTTCTGAATGAGGAGGAGTTAAGTGACTCACCCAGGATCACACGGCTAGTAAGTGTGTGAGGTCATGTAAGTGTGGGAGGTCACGTGTTATAGCACATCTTCCTCCAGGCCTGGCGTTGTAGCCATTGGACTACCTGACTGCGCGCGCGCGCGCGCACACACACACACACACACACACACACACACACACACACACAATGAATAAATTATTATATTAGCATATAATTAGCATATAATTACGCAACGTCTTGATTGATGCTCCTATGTAATAAGACTGCCATTTCATAATTTATAAACATCTTTTAAGGAAGTATCATTTTAAATCTCCAGAATAGTAAAATATCGATGCCTATAAGACACATAAACCAACGTTCTTTGGGGTCCTCGATAATAAAGGGCCCTTCATGGACTGCCCTTACGGTGTCTGATTTCAGCAGCGACTGAGGGAGCGGCCACAGCTCTAGGAACCACCGCAAAAGCTTTTCCTCGACACCTTTTTCCTGCTTTCATTCAGGACAAGCTTCCCTCGGGGGGAGTCAGCGGACTCCCGGGAGAGGCCGAGTTAATGACCCCGGATGCGCGCAGGCGGAAGAAAAGGCGAAACATGTGCCCCGTGGAGCTTTTTGGCTCGTCTCCCGCTCCGTAGTCCGCGCGCCCTACTACGGCTGCGCGCTGTCAGTCTATAAAAGCGGCGGCGCCTGCGGCAGCCTGTAGTAGTCTTTCCCTTCTCTCTGCCTCGGCTTCCCCTTTTCCACTCTGCCTGGAGTCTCCGAAACCGTCGCCGCGGCCGCCGTCAAGATGGCGTCCACTAGCCGGTTAGTAAGGGCTGCCGAAAGCGGTCGGCCGCGAATTCTCCGGGGGGGCGGGGGCGCCGTGGCGGCGTTGCGGGGAGAGCGAGGCCGCGGAGGCGGGGCCGCAGAGGCGCCTCGGGGAGGGGAGCGGGGGCGCTGTTAGCCCCCTCCGGGGCTTCCCTCGGACGTTTTCTCTTTCCGCCTCGCTTCGGTCCCGGCGCGGACGCGGCCCGCGGGAGCCGCCCCGGAGAGAAACCTGTCCGAAGCCGGAGCGGGCCCTTGGGGGAGGGGGATCGCGGGCCAGGCTCGGCCCTTTGCCCCCGGGCCCGAGCCTCCGGGCAGCAGTCCCCCAGCCCCGGGAGGCCGCGGTGGGCCCTGCGAGCAGAAGCTGACCCCGAGTTCTCCGAGGATGGCCCGGCCCGGCCCGAGCAGCAGCGCATCCATCGGGCCCCGCACCTGCACGCTTCTCTTCCTCCCCGCAGAGCTGCCGGTCCCCTGGCTGCGGGCCCCGATCTCCTTGTTTACGGGCTGGGCTCGGGGGGACCACTGCCTTCCTCCTGGAAGTGGGTGTGGCCCTCAGGTGAGGGCGTGGGAGAACACTCGACAATCCAATCTGCTTAATGCGTTTCGTGCCTTCCCCTGCCAACCTGTACTTGTTAACCCGGCCGCTTAGCTTAGCAATTAACAAAACAAAACGAGAAGCTTCCCCGCGCTGTTAATACCTTTCTTAAGCTTAGGTGACATTGGGGGCTGAATTTTGTTGGGAAATACTGGAATACAGGGCGGTTGCCCATCCAGTCAAAGAGCGTGTGACGCTCGCTGCTCATTGACTAAGGAGGGCTGTGCATAGTTTGTGGGTCCCCACTAATCGATTCCTCCTGAATTAGTACCTTCGTCTAAGAAAGGCGAGAGAGTGGGAAAGCCGAATGTGTTTACGTTGCTCCTTTGAGCTATGAATAGCTCAATATAAATAAATATAAATTTCCTTAAAGATCCATGTTCTCCAAAGGAGTGAGGGGTTTCTGCATTCCGCGTTGACTTGGATTTCACCTTCTGGGTGTACAAACCTGGGCTGGGCGCTGGGAGGGAGTCCTCCCTCTTGCAGCTGGCCACAACCTGGAACAAGGTTGGAAATTGAGAGGCCATTTGCTGCCTGTTGCTCTCTATCATGGACTTATCTACCTCAGATTCTCTCTCTCTCTCTCTCCGTCTCCCTTCCCCATTATCTTTTGATGCTATGTAATTGTTAATTCTTTTATGCTTTTGTGGTAGTTTTAATTACAGGTCATGGAGATTTTATTTACCTTTTATTTGTGGTGAAGAATGAGAATGGAGTAGAAAAGTTAATAGTATAATTCCAAGAACATTTAAGTTTTGCAGGAATAATCAGAATCTTTTTATGTTATCGTTTTGACACAAAATTGTGTTGGAATATAGTGCACTGGGAGTCACCAGACCTCAGTTTCCTCATTTTGTAAGTGAAGGTGTCTGAACAGATTGATTTCTAGTGCTTCCAGAAAAATCTATGAAATTTTGAAAATTAAACTGTGAGTTGTTATGTGTATTCTTTGAGAATAAATTCTGAAGCTGGCCCAGGTTAGTAATAAAGTATATTTGTATATATAGTAATAGTCATCGAGATATTTGATGCTGTAGTTTGTGAAAGTCTTTTAGTGAGCTTAAGTAACAGCTTTGAAGAACCAAAATACTTTGCATTAGTCTTTTATGGCTTTTGTTTTTTATTCAAGAGGATACTTGCTATTCAAAAAGAGTTTTTATTTCTCTTCGAAAGGGATCTATAAATGGAATATAAGTGATAATTGAGACAATAATATTTGGATCTTAAGAGGTTAGGGAAGGCAGTTTTTAAAATATGAATGTTTAAACTTTTCTGATTTAAATTATTAATGTTCTGTCTTTAGCAAATCTTATGGCTAAAAGGCTCATCTTTAAATGTCATCTAGTAGGTATCCACATATTTGATTCTACCTAAGCAAAATTACTAGAATAAGTGACAAGTACCAATATTAACAATTTAGCTTTTCTTTTCTTATTTCTCTCTTTTCTTCTTCTTTTTTTTTTTTTTGACAAGAAACCATGTTACCTGGAAAATTAGCCACTGAATTAATTCAGTTAAATTGCTTAACTATAACTTGACAAAGTTTGCAATTTCTTTTTGTAGTGGTGGTTAATAATCATCACATCCTTTAGGAATAAGTGTTTAAGTAAAGCAGTATTTGTACTCTAGACCAATGATGTCCAAACTTTTTTGATCACTCTTATTAGTGAAAAAAATTTTGAGCATGTACCTTCAATATTTGTACTTTTGTAAAACCTTTAGGTTTTAATATACTATATACTTTATAAATTACACAAAATACAAATTATGATGAAATGATATTTTGTATTTTAATGATATAAAACCTTTTCTATTAATAATCAGTATTTTTTTATGAAAGCAACATAAATTTTTGTGTATGTCCTAATAGTGAATTTAACAACATTTTAGCAGAAATAATTTTTTTTCCATTGATATTTATTAGGTACAGAGCAAAAAGTAGTAAAAAGTCTGACTTCAACTCCACACAATGTTATTTACAGTTGTTCCTTATTCGTTTTTTGATTAAGGAATATTATAACATCCGTATTTGTTCACATTTATATATTTTCGTTGCTAATATTTATGGGTGTGAGGTGCAGAAAGAAGGCCTCTGGCTGGATTTTAAAGAGGGTTTAAATAAGGCTACAAAGCTGAGATGGTACAGTCTTGTAAAGGATTTTTAACTGTCAAAGAGAAAGACTTGTATTGAATCTTGCAATCTCTGAGTCTATAGAGGAAGGAAGAAAAGAAGGAAGTAAGCAGTTATTAAGCACCTACTATGATGTTGAGTGCTTCTTAAGTATTCTCATTTGATTCTATGGACCACTCTGAGGTGTAGGTGCTTTTATTATCTATCCCCTTTCTACAGATGAGACTCCAGGACCAGCTCCATATCCATTGCTACTAGAGTTGGGGGAGGGAGGTGAGAGCTAGTAGTGTTGACATGGTCAGGTCTGCATTTCAGGAAAATCACTTTGGCAGGTATGTGGAAGATGAATTTAGAGTAGGGATGACAGACTTAAGGTGGGGAGGCTAATTAGTCTTTGCCCAATTGTTATTTGGGGTGGGAAGGACTCGGTATGCTGGGGGGGAAAGGAAATGAATTGGAGTATTGGTGGGGTGATGTAGTAGAAGTAGGTGCATGATTGGCTGTGAAGAAAGGTGGGACTATGATATTGCATCACCATCCCATTTGTGAATTTGCATTCCATATGCACTCTGTGGTCTGTTTTCACTTCCTATGGCACCTACTTGGGAGTCTGCTGGTCCAGATTCGGGTGTCAGAATCAGATTGAAATGGGCCACTAAAATGAATGTAAGCATCTTTGCTGACTGCATAGATGTAATGTTGTCTGTTTTGTTGTATTTTTATTTTAATCTGGTTGGGTACACTGTCTTTGAGTTTCCTGGTTTGGAGCAAAGCTTCTTAAAACTGGGTTGTGATGCCATATGAGATCACATAACTAAATGTGTAGGTCGTGAAAAACTGGACAATGCTAACAGCTTTCTGAATGTAACAACCAAAAATTAATTCAAAATCAAATACATAATGAATCCAATGTGTTTCTGGAAGTACTTGCTTAGGTTGCATTATGCGATTTCACTGTAGCCTTGGTTCTGAACACACAAGGATCTCACACTTTGCCCTGTGCGTGCATAAATGCTGCTAGAAACACTTCAGCTCAGATTTGACTTGGTGTCCTGTAAAAATGTCTTGAGCAAAAAGGGATCAGGAGTGGGAAAAGTTTTAAGAAATCTTGGTGTACACAATGGTTTACATTTTTAAAATCTTCCCTTTTGATATGATTTTTTTTTAATTGCTTTTAAGAATTTGGGATTATTATTTTAATCTTCAGTGTCAACAAATCAAGATGGCTCTAGTAGAAAATATGCTTTGGATTCTACTTGTAAATACAAAAGAATATAAAGAAATGTAGCATAAGTGTTTTTGTTAATAAGTTAGAAGGTGCATTTAAGTTATGATAGTAGAAGGGTATTCAAAAGCCTCCCATTTAAATACTTTTATCTTTTCTTGCAAAACAAGTAAGATTTGTTGAAGATGATATTTATATTCAATTATATTCATTAAATTATATTCAATTTTTTTTTTCCTTTTTAATTTAGATTGGATGTACTTCCAAGAGTTACATGTCCAAACCACCCAGATGCTATTTTGGTGGAAGACTATAGAGCTGGGGACATGATATGTCCTGAATGTGGACTGGTTGTTGGTGAGTATTTGCTGGCATTTTCATTAAGCCTGAGAGTGCTTATTCCCATGATGTATTAACAGAGGTTTCAAAGAGGGGCCCAGATTAGATTAAAATGAAATAGAGAAATGTTTGTCAAGTAAACATATAGTGCAATGTATTGTGCATTGGTAGCTTTCTAAGTCCCTGCAGCCAGCAGGATTCCTTTCTATCTGAACTTGGCACCACTGAGACAAATAAGATAAAAAATGAACATTTTCTTGTCAGCATTATATTCTGTCCAACAAAGATACTTGAAGCAACATGATGCAAATGTACTGTTTCTTATCAGTCATGTGGAGAACAGTGTGACTGATTTGGTCCTGAAATTCACAGTAAAAGCTAAAAGTGAAGAAACTTAGTAACCAATTTCACATTCTCTAGTTTTCTAGAATTAAGACTCAAGTAATAGGGGGGGAAACAAAAAAATACTGTTAGGGACATGAAATGGAGTGACCCGAGCTCTGTCTTATCTTGACCCATGGAATAAGATCAGTGCTGTGTGGAGGAACTTGACATGTTATGAATGTGCTTTATTATGCTTCTTGTGCTTTGACATTACCTACTTTTGATGGCAACATCATACTCCCTGGTATACTATAGGTATAGTATGTCTGGTATAAACATATCAAGCTGTGAACTGGGTACTTGGTTTACTTCTCTCAAACTTGAGATTTCTAGTATTTTCCCTTCCATGTCAACCCAAAAGGAAAGTTGAATATGCTATTTTCATTTAATTTTCAATTCTGGTCTTTATTCATGTCAAAAGGGTTAAAAATAAATCAAACTCATCATTTGATTCACCCATTTGCACTGTTGTCCCATGTCTATTTCTTTCCCCCTTCTCATCTCAGTGGTTGAGACCCATTTACACTCATTCCCTCCACTTTCTCCTCTTTGATGCAATTCTAACCCTCAGCAATCTGGCTTCTTGTCTCCATCCTTATTCTTCTTGAAGTCTCTGTATCCTTAAGGATTGTTAGGCATTCACTTCTCTTTAGATTTCTTTAACACTGGTATTTTCTGGTTCCCTTGGTTGGCCATACCCCTTATCAGTGATTCTTCATTATCTGTGTCATTTTTCCTAACATTGGATGTGTCCCCTGAGGCTCTGTCTCAGACCTTCTCTCTTTTCCTTTTCCTGTTGTCTTACTTGATGAGCTGCTGGGATCTTGGTTTTCCCAGACCTGTAAATGTAGTCTTTTTCTCTCACCTTACATCTTGGACAGCTTAGATTTCCTCCAAACATCTCGGATTTGGGACATCTAAACCAGAACTCATTATCTCTTGTGCCCAAGCTCGCCCCTGTTTTTAGCACTCAATCACCCAGGCTCACTGTTGTGAGCACTGCTCCTTTATCCTCGCCTCATATACTATTTTTTGTCTTCACAACTTCTCATGTAAATCCATACAGCCACTTCTATAGTACATCTCCATTACCTCTTGCCGGAACTATTGCAATTAATAGTCTTTTTCTTATTCAGTAACTGCAATGGCTCCTCATCTCCAAGATCAAATATAAACTCCTCTGTTTGGCCTTTAAAACCCTTCATAAACTGTTCTGAAGACTGAAGACTCCATCACTGCATTGACTACTCCTCATCCCTGGAATTTCCCTCTTTGCTTACCTTCACTTCCTGAATTTCTTGGCTTCAAGTACTTCCTTCTGCAAAAGACTTTTCATTCTTCTACCTTCCTCTTCCTGTTTCAAGTCAATTCCCTGACCCTATACCTAGAAAAAGATAATGTACTTGAGAGCCATTGTGGCTTCAGAAGGGGCCAAGGAAGAGTCTATATAGTGTTAACTGCCCAGCAACTCCAGGAAAAATGCCAGGAGCAGAACACAGGTGTGCTACGTGTTCAGCATTGTAGATCTGACCAAGGCCTTTGATATGTCAGTCATGAGAACTTATAAAAAACCATATCACAATTTGGTTGCCCAGAATTCATTAATATAGTATGTCAATTTCATGATAGCTTGCTTGCAAGCAATGGACAATGCTTCTGGACAATGGACACTGCTCCTGAGCTTTCCCCATCACCAGTGGAGTGGGAAAAAAAAAGGCTGTGTGCTCTTTCTCATGATTTTTAGTTTGTCTTCAGCCATGTTGCCAAATGCCTTCAGTGAGGACAAACATGAATTGGTCAGCTACCACACTGGTAGTAAATTCTTCAACTTGGAAAAGGCTAAAAGCCAAAACTAGTGGAGGGAGTGTTGATGCCTAATTTTTGGTTTGCAGATGATTGTATACTCAACACAGCCTCTGAAGCTGAAATGCAACAAAGTATGGATTGATTCTCTGCTGCTTGTGCTAATTTTGGCCTAAGAATTAACACCAAGAAAACAAAGGTCTTCCATTAGCCAGCACCACATATCCATATGTGGAACCAGTTTTGAATGCTGTGGAAAAAATCTTTCCTTGATGGTAGATTTTCTAGGAATATCACATTGATAATGAGACTGACACGGGCATTTCCAGAGCTAGCTCAGCATTTTGGAGGCCCTGAAGGAAACTGTGGGAGAGGAGAGGTATTAGACCTCCTGTTTACACTGTGTACACATGTGTGTTCATGTACACATATGTGAGTGTATGCATACGTGTGTACACACGTGTGCTAAGTACTGTTGATATTAGCAAAGGCAAACCTAACCTTAGCCCTCAGGGAGTTGACACATCCTGGGAGAGATAATATACAAATAATTATGGATAAAGATAAGATACTTATTACATGTAACATATAATGTTCAGAGCTCTTTATACATAATATCTTATAAAATATATATGCCTATCAAGTACATCTTTACTTGCATATCATATCCCTCATTAAGATGTTGGCTCCTTGAGGTCTGGAGCTAGGTTTACCTTTGGATCCCCAGCATTGTAGTAGTGCCTTGATCTGTGCTTGGTGACTGATTTTTATAACCTAATCACCTATGCTTTTTTGAATACAAATTTTTAAGACCTAATGCTTAGAAAATGCAATAAAGGCTCTTTCTGGTTTCCACTTGAGGATTGTTTCCCCATTTGCAATTCGTAGTTGTTTTTATGATGAAAGTACAAAATGTAACTTTAATTTTAAAATATGTTATAGAATTATCCAACAGATGTCAAATTAGGTAGATGTCACTTCACAACAAAATCCAAGGATGGGCAAAAAACCTGGGGATAAGTTTGAATAATACCTTGCTAAGGAAATCCTTAAGAGTCTGGAGAAACTCTCAGAATCTACAATTTAGGCTCTGTTCCTGGAGTCTAAACAACACAAGTTTTGTTCTTAGGTAAATTCCTTTTTAAGTATTTCTCTTCAGAAACCACAAAACAAATTTGGGTAGTGACCTTGGTCAATAAGAAAGGGTCTTATTAAAATCCATTTGTCAGATTTGGCTTTTTGTTACTTGGCAACTGCCTTGTGTTGTCTGTGACCAGCTCAATCCATGAAGTGAAGAAGGGCTCAAGCTGGGAAAATATTCTGTAATTCATTGAGGAGATAATATTTACACTTCTTTACATTTAAAATGATGTTCTGATGTCTGGATTCAAATCTCTGCACATCATCTATTTTCTCTGATGAACAACTTGAAGGAAAATCACTCAGACCATCGACTGATCCTGTTTACTGGTTTGTTTGGTTTTTTAATTGCTTGAGAACTTAGAATATTTTGATTTTAAATTGTAATGTGAATGCTGAAAGTCAGTTCAGAGAATATGGTTTGGTCATTTTGAGGTGTTGAAACAGTTTGAATTACTGCAGATCAATGGTATGGTAATTTAATAGTATTCTTGTTTATCTGAGTAATCAAGCTCTGAATCATCAATTCAGATTGTTCCTTATTAATATTCAGTTTTTGTTGAATTCATTATTTAAAATTTGAGGGTAAGTCCAGGATGTGAGGTTTAATTTCAAGATTGCCTCCAACTCTGTTTTAGTCCTGAAATTATGTGCTGTCTCACTTCTAGAGCCATGAAATCTGGCAACCCTCTGGAGTTGTACTTGGAAGTGTGAGGATGAATCAGACTTTCTAGACTTGCCTTTGTTCCTTGAATATATTTGTCAACAAATAAGCCAATGTGAATCACCAAGAGTCAGCTCACTTCAAGCCCTTCATGTGGGATTTACAGGCTTCTAATTGAAGTCTGTGTCAGTGCAAAATAGTACGAAAGCAGGATATGTAGAAAGTGCCATGGTATTGTTCTCCCATAGATAACAGTAAAAGGCTCAAACTGTATTAGCTGGATATCTCTGTACCTTCTCTGCCTATATAGTCTAAGTGAATGGCTATTAACAAGTCATTGAACCTTTCCATGAGGTTGTGGTGAGGCTCAAATGAGATCATGTATGTAAAGTCTTTGTAAATCTTGAAAGTAATCCATAGGTACTTGCCATTACTATTTCCTCTGCATTCCAACAGAGAATTTATTCCTTATCTTAGTGCTTGTTGGTTTGTTGGAAGTTGCTGGGCCAAAGAGACTAAAGTTCCTATCAATGAGCACAGGGAAAAAAATACTCAGTGCCTGGCCTACTAACTAGTTTATGTGTTATGTAATTAACACCTCATTTCTCCCCTTCCTCTGGTTACCTTTAATATATTGTAGAGTAACAACAATACCCAATCAACTTAATTTTCACAACTGGTTAGATTGATACTTGAACCCCAGTTACCCCTTCCACATCATTGGATTTGTGGGCACAGTGCTCCTTCTGTCTGGAAAATCCACCTAAAATTTAATAGCCATTTCTAAGAAGTAGGCTTCTAGCTTTGCATGTTTCCTTTTTTCCCCCTTGACATTATACAGAACTACATATGTAGTTTTTACATTTCTCATTTCTGAACTTATTGTCTTCTGCTGAGCTTCACATATAATTTGTGACTTTTGCACAACTCCCCAAAAGTTCTTATTTAATTTCTTATGACGATCCTCGATCTAGCAAAATCAAGATGAAGAATGTCACAAAGTGGAAAGGATACTAGTATTAAATATTCAAGAGTAGGATGTTACTAGCTTAAACTAGGGGGTTGAGAACTGTAGCTTTTTTTTTTTTTTTTTTTTTTTTTTTACTCCATTTTCTGTCCACATTTCTGTGCAAATTCTCCTACTTCCTTTTACAACACTATTACATTTCAGTTGTCCTAAACTTATTTAAAGTTGCTTGTGTTGAGTTTGCTGTATTTTTTGTGTGTGTGAACTAATTTTTTGATTTGTGAACTAAGATGAGATAACTTATTTCAAAGATAAATTAAGGAAGTAATCTGAGTGTTTCCCCTCAAGATCATCTGCTATTTGCAATCTTTATATTTTGTACAAACAGCTTTTTGCATGTCATCTCCCAATTAGAACATCATCTCCATGAGGCCAGGGACTATTTTGTTTGCCTTTCTTTCTATGCCTAGTCTTGGACATGGTGTCTGACATACAGTAAATGTTTAACAAGTGCTTAACAAAAGCTTAACATCAAGAAGGACTTGTACCACCAAAATTGAGTTATTGACTGCAGGTAAATTATGGGATGGAGAATGCATATTTCCTGTTTCCATATATTGAGTTTTAGTCTCTTTCATTTACTCATTTTCTTTGAATATTCTTACCTACTTTGAATTAATCCTTTTTAGCATGTGAATTACTTCTAACTGCTTACCAGATTCTCTTTGTTTAAATTCAATGACTTGACTTTTGGGATTTCTAAAATTCAGTATTTGTACCACTTTATTTTGGATTTGGGAGATGCACATTTTCCCCAGTACTTATTTGCAATTGAATAATTTCTTAGCATAAGACAGATTTAACTTTATGAATTTTTCTTCAACTGACTTAAATTCCAATTTTATTTGTGATAGATCATCTTTGATTTTCTTTTATTCTAAATTCTTGCCCTCTTGCAAAAGCTTCCTAACAACTGCCTGGTTTATTCTTTTTCTTTTCCGATAATGGTGTTTGGGATGACATAGACTAATTTTCCTAGAAGTATAGGGCTACAGATTTGATGTTTTTCATATTTAAGTAATTTTTCTTGGTTTCTGGATTTTTTTTGTAATATGGAGCCATTCATTTCAATATATTCATCCTGTGTCTTGGTGTGTACTCTGGGCACTATGGTGTATATGATAGATATGATAGAGAACTGCCCTAGAGACATTTGGTCTAAATTATAATAGGGAAAAAAAGCATATACATAAATAACTACTATTATAAAGAATGTTTTTGGTTGAATATAACCTCTTGAGAGCAGAGATTATTTAATTTTTGTATCTTCGGAGCTGAATAAGATGTCCTAAATGTAGTGTTTGCTTAATGTTTGTTAAACTGAGATAGGAGAGGCCCACTTCTGTAAAAAATTTAAAAAAAAAAAAATTAGTGGTGGCAAAAAATTGGAAATGGGGTCATTTGGGGAATGGCTGTGAATAAATTAAGTTATATGAATTTGACAGAATTTGTGCTGTAAGAAATGATGAATGTTTAAGGAGGGTGGCTTCAGAAAAACCCAGGAAGGCCTATAGGAGTTGATGCAGTGAAATGAACAGAACTAGTAAAACACTTTATAGACTAACAATAAGATATTAAAGAAAATCACCTTCGAAAGACTTAAGAACTTTGATCAACTCAGTGACCAACTGAAGTTTCAAAGAATGCTACTACTCCTAGATAGAGAGCTGATTGACTCGGTACAGATTGAAAAATAGTTTTTCTCTCATTTTTTTTTTTTGGGGGGGAGGGGCATGATTCATGCAGAATTTTATTTTACTTGAATTTACATATTTTTGTAGATTTTGTTTTTATTTCCTTCTCATTGGGTGGAGGGAAGGGAGAGAACTTAAAATACAATAAAATTGTATTTTAAGTTACATTTTAAAAGAAAACAAATACAGGAAAAATGCTGTGATAAATTTGGAGATTACTGTAGGGTGCCTGGGAAGGCTTCAGGGAGGAGGTGTGCCAACTGCCTTTTCAGTATCTCCATATTTTCTCCTCTCTCTGCAGTTTAGAACTTCATCCTTCCACTGATGCTGCTTTCCAAGTAACCAGTGGTTTAATTGCCAAATCTAATGTTCCTTTCTCATTACTTTCTTCTTGACCTTTCTATAGCATTTGGTAATCTTCATCACTATTTCCTGCATATTTTCTCCTCTCCCACATTCAGTATCTTTTCAGTTTTTGTAACAAAGATCTTTGTTACAAGCTTTGTCCTAGATCTTTTTGTTCTACAGTTTGAGCAGAAAATCCCACAACTCACATGAGTTCAGTTAATCCTATATAGATATGTCCTAGATTTCACTATCTGGTCCTAGTCTCTTTTCTGAACGAAGAGTTCTAAAATACCAGCTGTTTTTTTTAGAGATTTTGAACTTGGTGTTCTGTGGGATCTTAAACACATTAAAAAAAAGTCCAGTCTATTGCTAAAGAGGGCCCTTTTTACCTTCCCAATGCCCTTCTTTCCCCATCTTTTATGTGCCCTTCCTCTTCTTTCTGCTCATACAGCCTGCCAATCTAGTGGAGACCATGATAGCCTCTTCCCTGGATTATGGTTTATATGCTTGCTTCAGATCAACTCCCACCTCAGTCCATACTCTGCTCAATTGCCAGAATGAGGATTCTAAACTACAGAAGTGACCATCAGCCCCTTACTCAGTGAGACCTTGTTACCTTCAGGAGCAAGCTTAAAGTCTATTTTGTTCTGTTTTATTTGCCCTTCACCTACCCAGTGACCCAACTGCACAGTGCCAGGTGCTTTTTGGGGGGGCTCACTTCTAATGCCTGGAATGCTCTGTCCCCTCTGGTCCTTCACCTCATCTCCCAGACTTCTCACCACAGGTTCCTGCTTGTGCCCTCCTTTCCCAGAAGGCTGCTTTCTTCCATCTTTTCCTCCCCATCACCTTGCATCCACTTTGTAAATATATGGCATCCACTCCGTCATTAGTGTGATGATGACACCTCCATTGTGGATTCTCCCCAAGTGTGGTGACCATGTTTTTGCCTTTCTTTGTATTCTTAGCACTTAACTGACTGACTTGAAATAGTAGAAAATAATGGAAGTTGGGGATGGGGTGTAAAAAATAGAAGAAGGGATGATCAAAGATGTGGACGGAAGTGAGGACAGAGGCCAGGGCTCTGAGCCAGGCAGAACCAACAGAATTCAGTACTTGTTTGAATGGGGGGGGGGAGGGGGATTGAGGGGGAATCAAACTGTAGAATCAAGAGGAACATTGAGTTTTCTTGGTAAGTTCAGTCAAGTTGGCTGATCTTGTGTGTGTGTGGGGGGGGGGGGTCCTGGACCCCCATCAGCACTCTGGTGGAACCAATGGATTCTTTTTAAAGACCTAAATCAGAATTACAAGGTAACCATTACAATAAAGACTTCCTCCTTCCCCCCATCCAAATTTACCACTCTCATGAAATCTGTCTTGGACCCTGGTTTAAAAACCAGGCCAAGAAGAGGGTGTAGTGCCAAGAAAACTATGGTTTCCCCTTTTGGGATCCCTAAGACCCAGCAACTTTCTGTCCCTCTGAGATCTAGAAATTGGACTCAGACCCTTCTAGCAATGAAAAGTTTCAGATTTAGTTTGAATATCATAAAATGCCTGAGAATAGGGGCTCTCCCTCTTTAGTTTCTGAGGCCTGACCTGGGATAAGCACTGATGGAGTAGGGTCTTGGGAGCTGGAATCTCTTCCCTGAAAGGGAAGAAAAGAAAAATGTCCAGGGTTCAGAATCACTTGCTCAAGTGAATGTACAATGTATTTTCCACCAAACTATATAAAGTGTACATGTTTAATATTCTTTAACTTGGAGATGTTAACTTGCCTCCAGAGTAGGTAGGTATCCTTGTTTGTTTATGCAAGGGACAAAGGAATGGGGAAGTGTGTCTCGGTTTTTTTTTTTCCTTCTTGCCTATCTGTTTTTCCTCTTTTGTAGCATGAAGGACTTGCACTAGGTGGTCTCTTAAGTTCTCTTCAAGCTTGAGCTCTGGTATTGGCCCCCTGGGAGCTGTGGTACCAGCTAAAATTCTTACTTTTTAAATTATATGTGATTCCCACTGTGGTCCGCAACATTCTCCTGCCCTTTCTTGGCACTCCTCTTTATTTACAATTTTATCTTATTTCTCTCTCCAGGTATCCCACACTTCACTTTTGGCACTTGCCTACCAAGGAAAACCCTTGCTTTTTTTGTTTCCCAAGCCCAAAATGCTTGCCCAGAGCCTTTATCTTTAAAGGCTGAGCCCAAACATCATATCCTTATTCTCCTGGCTGTTCTTGAGAAACTGAGTTTTTTTCCTCTGAACTGCCTTAAAACTTTATTTTGGTCCTGCCTGGTCCTGCCCTCTTTGGTGAACCAGATCCCTCCTTTTCCTCCTTCATGTGCTCCTCCCCACAGTAGAAAATATCTTACAGGCAGAAATTTATTATTTGGATATCTGAAGATGCTCAGCAACATGTTAACTTGAATATAATAGTTACCTAATAGGTATTTTTTGGATGACTGCACAAAATAATTGCTAAGTTGTATGCTTCTGAATAAAAAGAAATTTAGCAATCATAATAGGCTGGAATAAGTAGGAAAAAAAAACAAAATAAAAAGTTGGGATTTGGTGTTTCTTGAAAGAACAATTAGGAAACTTGGTAACTGGGAATTGGATGAGAATGTTAAGGATAACAGTATTAATAAAAATGGGATTCCCTAGCATTGTGCCGATGGGGAGTAAAGTGGCACTGAGGAAGGCACATGTGGAAAGTAGGTGGCTCATGAAGCCAGTATATGGAGGCTCTTAAAAGCTGGGCAGGAGAGGTGATTAAGTCATCATAGACTTTTGAGCTAACCATTTATTCCCTGAACTGGAGTTCATTTGAAAGCTCTACCTCTTACTGCTCTGTGACCCTGGGGAAATCCCTTAACTCCATGAATTTCCCTTCCTTATCTGTGAAGTGACAATTTGGGATTAAGTTACTTCTGAGTTTGTTTCTTGCTTTAGGTCTATGATCCTGACAGATTATCGGTGAAGAGGCCAGAAATAAATTAACCGGGAGACTAATCATTGGACCAAACTAAATCACTTTGTACCTGTTTTTTACACATTAAAGCTACTTGGACAGAGGTCTTGTCTGTACTAGATTTTAAGCTCCTAAAGGGTATCATGTCTTATAGGTTTTTGTTGTGTTTTTTCTGTTAACCATGCATTATATATTGGAGTTTAGTGTGGATAAACATCTAATGGGATTGAATGGCTTAAATGAAATAAATTTGATGACTTGTAAAATACTGTGCAAATGTCAAAGTTGTGACAAGTTGGCTACAGGCAGTAATTGTAGACCTAAAGAGATCATGCTGAACTTGAGGGCAGAAAGGTCAGAATTCATCGACTGACTGATTGAGAGTATGAAGGTAAAGGAAGATGATTGTTAAAGCCCAAAATGAAAGCCAAGGCAGAGGCACCTGAGTGGACAGCCAGCCCAGCCTCCTACTCTGTGTAGAATCTTGTATCTCTTTCAGGTGATCATTAAACCTATTAGAAGCACACATACCACTGAAATTCAGATATCAAAGTTTATTGCAGTGTTTAGAGGAATTGGATGTTTCTGGCTAGAAGCACTCCTCTCTAGGAAGAAGGGAGCACTGGATACAGAAACAAGAGAAACTACTGTTAATTCGGAGTGTTTCCCTTCCCCTAGAGCAGGGCTCCTCAAACTACGGCCCGCGGGCCAGATGCAGCAGCTGAGGACGATTATCCCCCTCACCCAGGGGTATGAAGTTTCTTGATTTAAAGGCCCACAAAACAAAGTTTTTGTTTTTACTTATAGTCCGGCCCTCCAACAGATTGAGGGACAGTGAACTGGCCCCCTATTTAAAAAGTTTAAGGACCCCTGCCTAGAGAATGGATTGGTTCATTCCCTTTTGGATTCTATCATCGCTTCCAGGTTGCTCCTAAGCATGTTTCCCCTCCCTAGTCATACATCCCATGTTCTATTAATGAATTTCTAATTTAATGCGATATGTTAGCTTATATGCATGAGGTTTATTAAACAAACACATTAAAGAAAAGCTTTCTCCCAGTTGTTGACCCTAGTCAGTTTAAGCCAGTTCCCAGCCTGGACCTCTATCAGAAATTTGTAGCTAAGTTATTAGTTTCTCCTTCTGAAAGCTCATTGGTCAGTGATACTTATTATCTTACATTACCTTGAAACTTGTCACATTCTGTGGAAACCTAAGATTGCCATGTTTCTCATTGTCTGCTCAAGGTTTTTGAGGAATTGAAACTTGTAACTGTTCTGTGGAAAATTAAGCCTGGCTAGCCTCTCACAAGTCTCTGCTCTAGTAACTGCATTGATGGGTTATTCATGACCTACTTAGGCAGCTGGGACCATTGCCCCACACTTCTCACTGTTAGGAGGCTCTTTTTATTGAATAGAAATTGTGTCCCATCTTTGGTACTAATTCTTGAATATATTTGGAAAGTAATACAGCTTTTGCTGGCACAAAAACACTCTTGTTCTTCCTATTTTGTGGATTGTTTCTTAAATTTGAGATGGCAAAACAACGAGGTGGGCTCCTGTAAACGAGTCCAAGTTAGGTGCAAGGTATGAGGCCATAAGGCACTAATAGAAAGGTGCCTTATGGAAGCCAAGGGGATGGATGAAGATGTGAGCAAGCAGTTATTCTCTCACCCCTTCTCGGCCCCCACAACCATCCATCATCACCTTGTACCACAACCGACTTGTGCTCCCTTCATTGTTAGGCTGCAAAGATCCAGCTTCTCCCCTCACCAGTCTTCCACTCAGTAACTGGAGTCTGAGCTGGCAGTGCCTGAACTTCTTGGACTCCTTAGCCTTTGGGATAAAATAGAAAGTCACTTTTGGCTTTTAAGGCCTCATAGTCTAACTCCATCTTACTTTCTTTCCTCCTCCCTACTCCTAATTATAAATCCTTCATTCCCCCTCTGGCAAGAGCAGGACTAGGCAGGACCAACACCTGGACTGGGGTTTGACTTATCCTCTTGTTTTTATTTTATGAATATTTCTCTTAGAGCTTAATTATATTATACCCCACCCCATTTACCTTTTGCACTTCTGTACAAGTTCTGTGAAATAAAGAACTATAATTTTGGGTGTTTTTTTTGTTTTGTTTTGTTTTTTGAAGTTTTTGTCTTCCTGGCTAAGATAGGCATGTAATTAAATTAGGCAGCATTTGGGGGTGGGGAGGGGAGGGTCCTGTGCTTGGAATGAGTTCAATTCCTACTCACTTTCGGGTTATGGGAGCCTAGGTAAGTCATTTCATCTCCATCTATTTCAGATTCCTCACCTATAAGGAGATAATATAACAGCACCACCCCCAAGCTTGTTGTGAGGATTAAAAGAAATAATATTTTAAAAATACTTAACACGGTGCTTATTACATGGTGGGTACTTAAATGTTTCCTAGCCCTAATTAATTCTTGTTGAAATTGAGAGCCATGAAAAGAACATTGATAAACATTTAAGAGTTAAGGATTCAAAAATTTTATTCCCTCATACCTCACAGAGGGAAGAAAAATGATGTAACTCCTTTACTACTGTTTTAAATACCTAATAAATGGGAAGTTAACCTACTCTAAGTAAGACTTAGCATAGTCGTACCTGATACATAGTATGAATACTTTATAAATGCTTTTTTCCTTGCAATACTAAATGCTTAAGTTCAGAGCACTGTTAGGAACATGAGGAGATTTCAGAATTCAATGAAAATTTAGAATGTCATTTCTTAAGTTTATTTAGTTAAAATTCCACTCAGATTTACCAAAGCAGATGCAGGTTTAAACCACTTAAAAGCTACAGCAACAGATTCTGTATAATTTTCTTTTGCAACTTTCAACATTTTATAACCTCCTAGATGTTAGGGAACTTTTTCATTTCTGACCTAGATTAAGCCCTTTCTTGAACTCTGACCTCAGTAGAGATTTCTCATTCTCTTTGAGGAGCATAGTTTTTTCCCTTGTTTTCTCTGAATGTTCCTAAAGAAAATAATTTGTTCCTTTATAGTTTTCTTTTGGGTCATGTACTTTGATGTTGATTCATTTTGTAGCTTTCCTTGTTCATCTTTTATTTGTTATTATTTCTTGTTTTAAAAACTAGTCACAATCTATTGTACAGTATCTGGCTGTTTTTTTTTTTTTTCTTTGAGAATTGGACATAATGAGGTTTTAATTGCTTGATTTGGTGATTTAAAACTAAAATTGACTTAGTAATTTGGGGGGGATGTTTATTTTTAAAGAGCTTGCTTATAAAGCAAGACTTTGCATTTATAATTAAGTGACTACATATAATCTTGCTAAAACTGGTATTTGATTTTTGTTTTATATGTTGAACACATTAAAATTGATCACTAGATGGCAGCATATTCATAGTTTTACTGGCAATTTTGTAGTTTGTGTTCATAGATTTTATAAGCTTGTGATCAAATGACTTTGGAAATTGTAGCTTTTTTTTTGTTGTTGTTGTTGTTGTTGCTTTCATTATTCATATGCAGGCTCATGGCTTCTCTTTCATTCTTTATTCTTTTCCTGCTTTTGCCTTACCTCCCCAAAGGGATTGTTATAAGCTCTTTGAGAGAAGACATAGTCTTATATTTTATTACCTAAAGCAGATGACCATTTAGTATCCTCCTATTTACACATAGGGATACATGCAATCATTTGTGGATTTAGAGGTTCTGTAAATGTTGGAAGTGAAAAACAGCAGCATTTCTTTGCATTGGCTAACTTTTTATTTGATAATAACTTGCACACATCACTGGACTTTAAGGTAATGAGAGTTCACACTTAGAGATTTGCAGAATGCTTTTCCTCACAACATTCCTGTTATCTCTATTTTATAAATCTGGAAATTCTGATTTGCCCTCGGTCACTGCTGGAAAATAGAGCAGGCTTGAAACCAGGTTTCCTTACTTTAGAGTCACTGCTTTTTCCTTTATACTCTTCGTGCTGCCTGTCCCCAGGGAAGGCCAGATTGCTGATCTGAAAATCCATTCACAGACCTTAGCTTGCATTGAGTACTTACTGAGGCTGAAACAAATTAAAGAGGTAATACTCAATACTTGTGATCCCAGACAGGTCTGTTTCCCATGTGTTTCTTGTCTTTGTATTTAGGCTAACTTTTTCAGTGAGCCATTGTGGGAAGAGCTCTTTGCATATAAAATGCTAAATAAAATAGTTTATTTCAGGTTGTGACACTCTAAATGTGTTTTTTGTTAATATCTATTGCACTTGATTTTAAAAAAAAGAAAAAATTCAAAGTTAATTTGGTTATGATTAGCCTCTTGTCTTTCTTTATAATAGTTAGAATTTTATCTGAAATTTATGCAACCCAAGGGAGCTCTAGAAGCTTCCTTATCCCCATGAAAAAGTCACTTAGAAAACTGATTTCCTAAGTGAGATCACTGAATAGTAGGATTCTAGAGAGATGGAAGTCCTATTGTACATTGTCTTATAAGTGCTTTTAAACAAAAGTTTAATGTGCCTAAAAGGAATTTTAAAAGAAAGTCTTTACAGTTTAATAAAATAAAACTCAGTTGAAACTGAGAACTTTATGCTTTCATATAATTTTCTGTTTAGTTAAATTAAAATTGAGATATAGTTATTTTGTGTTAATCATCATTTTATGTAGCTCTTTTCTTTCAGAAGCTGCCAAGATTGTATATATGTGGTCTGTGTACCTCATAAGAGCCAATCAGATGGCTTTACCAGGGTCACAGATTTGTGTCACTACATTCTTTATTTAGCAGGCACCAAATGATGGTCTGTATTGCAATTAGTTACTGGCTTGATGATGGTGTTTGTAGACTAGACTAGGAGTCAGTTTTCATGATCTATGGAATAACTGGACTCATGAAACAAACTTTGGATAGTAAAGTCATTTCTTTCCTTTTCTGGACAGGGTTGCCTTTTTTGGACAGAGTTTACCTAGATTCTGACAAAACTTGTGCGGAAGTGTTTGATACTGTCCTTGTGAAAATAATAGAGCCATAAAGATTAGCTCTAACTATAGTAAGAAGTTCATGGATGGTTGTGAATGGTTCCATTTCAACATGGAGTATCCCAGGGATCTATATTGTTGAACATTGCTATCAGTGACTTGGATAAGGGCTTAGATAATATGCTCATCAAATCTGGGGTTGACAGTGCTGTGAGGGGTATTTAACTCATTGGGTGATAGAATTTGTATCCATAATAATACACTAGACTAGATTTAAAAAATCAAATTCATTAGGGATAAATTTAAAGTGTTACACTTGGGGACAAAAAACATCTCCACAAAGACCTTGTGGGAGGCGTGGATAGGCAGCAGTTGTTCTGAAATAAGGTAGAAATTTTAGTGGGGTGCGAGCTCAGTATGAATTACTCGAGTAATCTGTGGCAACTCAAGAAGCTATTTTGATCTTGGGCTGCCTTTAGGGGGTCACAGGCTTGATAAAATTGATGCAATAGTCCTGCTGGGAACTGCTGCTTGAAAAGGATGTTGATGAGCTTGTTCAGAAGAGGGCCCTTGGAGGTGAAGTACCTCGGGAGCAGAGCATGGGAGGCTCTGTTGGGAGGCTCTGGGCACGCCTCACTCAGATGCTTCACTTCAGGGGATCCCTGACACCTGCTTTCAGCAATTCGAAGCATTACCATGCAGAGTAGCAGGTGGGAATGGCAAAGGAGCCAAATTAGACTGATACCATGAGAACTGTCCAGAAAAGGGCTGCCTAGAGATGCGGTGGATCCTTGACGGGCAGAGATGATCCCATCTAATTGAGGATGTCATGGTGCAAGAGGCTTCCTTTTATGCTGATCACCATGTAAGGGCCCATTCAGCCCTCAGATTCGGATTTTGTGACAGACTTCTTCTAAATGGATGGAAAGATGTTAATTAAACTCTGATCTGATTCTTTTTGTACAGCAAAATAATGTTTTGGTCATGTATACTTATTGTGTATCTAAGTTATATTTTAATATATTTAACATCTACTGGTCATCCTGCCATTTAGGGGAGGGGGTGGGGGGGTAAGAGGTGAAAAATTGGAACAAGAGGTTTGGCAATTGTTAATGCTGTAAAGTTACCCATGTATATATCCTGTAAATAAAAGGCTATTAAATTAAAAAATATATATATTAAAAAAAATAATAATAATTAAACTCTGAAATATGTGTGAAACTCTAGGGTTACAAATCTTGCTGATAATGACCATGCATTTGGGAGATTTCAGCCAGGTCAGTGAACCTTCTGAGGACTCCCAGGCAGATGATAATGAATCTCATTTATTGGAAATTTTGTTGAACCCATTTTATTTACCATGGGTATTTTGTTATAGTAAGGTAAATTTTGACATCCTCTGGCCCATATGTAGTATTTTTCTGAAGGAAAAGTTTGCTTTCCTCAATTTTTTTTTTTTTTTTTTTTAGGGCTTATAAGTGCTTTATTTTAAACCTCACGATAACGATAGTTATTATCAGTGCTACTATTATCCCCATTTTACATAGTCAATATGATGAAACTGAAGCAAACAGAGGTTAAATGGTTTTCTCAGGGTCACCCAGCAAGTAAATTTTTGAGTCTGGATTTGAGCTCAGAACTTTTTTTTTTTTTTTTTTTTAATTAAAGCTTTTTATCTACAAAACATATGCATGGATAATTTTTCAATATTGACCCTTGCAAAGCCTTCTGTTCCAAATTATTCCCTCTGTCCCTCTACCCCCTCCCCTAGATGGCAGGTAGTGCAATACTTGTTAAATTTGTTAAAATGTATGTTAAATCCAATATATGTATACATATTTATACAGTTATCTTGCACAAGAAAAATCAGATCAATAAGGGGGGAAAAAAAACTGGGAAAGAAAACAAAATGGGAGCAAACAACAGAGAGTGAGAGTGTACTATGTTGTAGTCCGCACTCAGCTCCTGTGGTCCTCTATCTGGGTGTAGATGGCTCTTTGTCACTGAACAATTGGAACTGGTTTGAATCATCTCATTGTTGAAGAGAATCAAGTCCATTAGAATTGATCATTGTATAATCTTGTTCCTCAAGTATTCTTTAAATCATTTGTATATTGTTGATGTCCCCCACCGCCCCCATTTCCCTTCCTCATGAACTTACCTTCTTGGTTTGTGGTTCTTTAAAATGCACTTTATGATTTAGGTGTTGGAAATTTAGTTAAGTTTTGGTTGGTGAAGTGTCCTGAATGACTATATGTATGTTTAAAAACCATTAACAAGGGACTGGTTTGTAACTCAAACCACAGATACTTGTATGAGTCATTTAGGTCATTCCCGTGTATGGAAAAATTACATCACCATCCAGGACTGAATGTTCTGTTTATGCCATGCCAGATTTTACTTTCTTTAAGGTACAACCAGCAGAAAAGGACTTGTCATTTGTCAGAAGTTATTCTTGGGCTAGAAAAGGAACATTTTATATTCAGACATTTTCATACAGAGTGAGGAAATGTGTAAGGAAATTACATGTTTGAAGTATAACTGTACGTGTATGTTCACATACAGAAATGTGAACATATCTACCTGTCTTTGTTCATATCTTATTTTCCTTAGGTGTACTCTCTAGTTATCTCTACAATCACTTGGGCCTTTTGCAAATGTTTGTAACTCCTACAATCCTGGTTAGAACTGTGCTGTTGTAACAGTGTTTACTTTGATAATCAATAGATGCCATTCCAGTGAGTAGTTATAATTCTTACTTTCTCAGTCTTTATATATTATTCCCTTTATGGATTCCACGATGCAGCCAAGTTTTCTGTCCCTGACACATGATGTGACATTTTGGCACCTCATCTTTGCTTCTCAGAATCATTGGTTTCTTTAAATCTCAGCTAAAGCATTGCTGTCTAAAGGAAGCTTTTCCTACCTACAAGTTATATACCTACAAGTTAATTGTGGACATGTGTATTATGAATATCGCTATATTTTCTCATACTTTATTTATAAACTGCATTCTGAGAGCAGGACTGTTTGATTTTAGTTTCTGAGATTCATGTTAAAGGAAGGGGAAGGACTGTGAGACAAAGGTAAGGATGGAGAGCCTGCATACCTGTGAGACTGCCAACAGAAAAGGCCTGGAAAGGGGACAAAACAAAGAGTGGGGGGTCACTGAGGGAAGGAGGGAGGGAAGAGACAACTTAGAAGAGAGCTTGGAGTCACACCTAAAGGGTTTGAAAAGCTAAACAAAAGGGCTTTTAGTTTGTCTTGAAGGCACTTTAGTTTAAGGGTGTGACCTGGTCAGATCTGCATTAAAGAAAATTACTTTGATTAGGAGTGTGTGGAGTAACTGGAGTGAGGAGAGAATTGAGAGGTGGACAGTGGCAGGTTGCTTTTTTTAAACTCTTTTTTTTTTTTTTTTTTTTAAGTATTCAAACAATACTTAGGAATAGGTGTATTTTCATCTGCCTTCAGCACAAGTGACAAGTGTTTCACACTTTATCTGTGATTCTTGTCCATCTTCTCCTGTAAAACTTGAGTAGAGAATTTAGGCAGTGCCCTAGAGTTCTTTTGTCAGTACCTGACCAGCCTAAAACCAAAGGAGTTATACTTTCTAATTGTATGCTTTTTCAGATTGAAAATTTTTACCATTTTGTATCAACCTTCTTGCACCCAACAAGTATTTCTCTGTTGCCCTTTAGGTCTTCTGGATTTGATTCTTTGATGTTTGTTGGGATTTGATTCATATGAGTTTAGGCCATGACAGTTCATTCCTTCAGGTTCAACAAATACCAAGTCTGTCCAAATACAAGCCACTGTGCTAAGTGAGTGGAATATAAACTTATTTCTCAAGAAGTGATAAAAGATGTTCTGCATTGTCTCAACCGATGCAGTTTTTGCCAAGACGTCATTAATAGAATCATTAAAATTACCCCCTCCCCCCGTATCAAACAATTGCTCCTTTATAAAATTCTAACATGTATATCTATTATTTAGACAGGCTCAAAAGCTGAGATGTCCCAGCCTATGTCTTCCAGTCTCCTCCATCTATAAACCTTTTCAAAGTTTTCCATATCCTAAAAACCTTTCCTTCAGATATTTTCCTTTAGCTCTTTACTCCTTTACTGCTAAATTTGTAAGAAAAGTAGCTCTGTACTGTATTTATTCTCTACCTAACAAATGATTCCTGAAGCTCTAGCAATTTGGTTTCCATCCTGAATACCATAGTCTTTATCAAGATCCCTTTTCTGGCCTATTGTAATACAAACCCCCTTCCCTACTTTTCTGGTAGTATTTGATTATTCTTTCTTTGTTAAATCTATTTCCATCAACATTGCCAGCTGTGGAATGAACCCTAACTTGAGGTCATTCACTGAGAACTCTCTTTCTCCATCTCCCATCACTCAGGTGTCTTCTGCTGCCATCTCCTCCCTTCTGTCTCCTGGCCAAGGTCAGCTCCTCTTCATTTCTCTAGCATACTGTTCCCTCTGTGTCATCTCATTCTCTCACTAATTTCTAATCTCTTTCTGTCTATTGGCTTCTTCTCTACTGCCTATGAATATGCCTGTGTCTCCCTAACCTCAAAAAAACCCTCACTTGCTCCATCCTTGCCCACTAATCTCATGTCTCCATTGCTGCCATCAATAGTTGGTGCCTCCTTTCCTCTCACTCTCCTCTACAATCTGACTTCTGGCCTTGTTATTCAGCTACATGGCCTTTTCTCAGATCTTTTCTTGACCTCTCTGCAACCTTTGCCACTGTCGATCTACCTTCTTGATACTCTAGATTTTTGTGGTATTCTCTCCTGGTTCTTCTGCCTATCTAACCTCCTCAGTCTCGACCTTTGTGGAATCTATCCAAATCATATCAGTGGGTGCCCCACAAGGACCGACCTGTCTTTGGCCTTCCTTTCCCCGTAGAACATTTCATTTGGAGATCCCATCAGCTCCCTGGACTCCCTTATCTCTGTGCTGATAATTAAACTCTCTGCTGACCTCCAGTGTCACATTCTCCAATTGCCGATGTCTCATAAACTTGTAAAATTCAGCATTCCCAAAACCAGATTTGTTACATTTCTCTAAAAAAAACCCTCCACTTCTGAACCACTATTAGTGTCAAAGACACTGCCATTTTCCCAATTTCCCAGGATTGCAGCCCAGGGACAGGTACCTCCCTCTTATATACAGTCTGCTACCAAGGCCTGTAGATTTTGACCTTCAGGGAAAGAGAGGCACTATGCTCAACTTGTTACAATTATTCTCTCATTATTGTTCCTATTTTACAAATTAAGGGAAACTGAAGCAAACAGGTTTAAGTGACTTGCCTGGGGTCATACAAGTAGTAAGTATCTGAAGCAGGATATGAACTCTGGTCTTTTTGACTCCAGTCCCAGAACTCTAGTCCCTGTCCCACCTAGCTGCCCATATCCTGCCTGTACATCCCCTTCTCTGATATTCCTACTCCCTGCCCTCTCCCCCAAGGCCCTCATCACCTCACATCTGGACTCCTTCAGATTGTGGTGGATTGTCAGAGTGCAGGTCTATCCATATTAATTCTCCCCCCCCCCATCCCAATATGCTCCAGGATTAAACATAAAATCTTTCACTTACATTCAAAGCCCTAGACTCCTCTCTACAGTTCCATCTTTACCACATTGTCTGTGATCCAGTAACACTTTCACACACAAGAAGCTCCATTTCCTGACACTATCTGTTTCCTTGGCTGTTCCCTGTGTCTGAAGTGGTCTTTCCTCATAGCTACCTCTAACCCGTCTTAATTATAGTGCCTTCCTTCCCTCTGTTTATTTTCTATTTTTTCTCTGTATTACTTGTTTTGTACTTGTACTCTTTTGCACAGATAACTCACTTAATAAAGGAATAGATTTAAATAATAGTTCTGGGACATTAACTCCCTGTGATGCTGCATTTAGTTCATATTTTTGCAAAAGCAATTGATGTCATTAGGCGAGATGAATAATAATATCAAGCAATATAAAATGGAGTGAAAGTCAGCCTAAAGGTATAGAAAGATGAGGTCATCAGAGGGAAAGAAAATTGTAATTCCTGTGTGTGTGTGTACATGCAGTCCTTTTTAAGGTGCGATAATCCTCTTATTTCAAAACAAGCTCTTAGAGGAAGTTGACATTTAAGCTGATTCTTGCACCCATAGAGAAAAGTGAATAATTCTCACCTGACTTTTTAATTTATATTTATATATTATTCAGAAAAAGAATTGATGATTAAATTTTAAATTATGCTTATTTTTCCCCAGGCGATCGTGTTATAGACGTGGGATCTGAATGGAGAACATTCAGCAATGACAAAGCTACCAAAGACCCATCTCGGGTTGGAGACTCTCAGAATCCTCTCCTGAGTGATGGAGACTTGACAACAATGATTGGCAAGGTATATTCTGTCATTTGGAAAGCTGTTCTCTTTTGTGTTCCACCAGCTATTGATGGAAGGACTAAATTATAACTTCTCATTTTCAGCCATCAGAAAAAATGTGAACTAAACCAGATAGTTCTCTCTTAAAAAATGGAAATCTAATGGAATATGTAGCCTTTGGAGGGTCTTAGTGATTTTTGCACAATAATGTGTTTACATCACCTTCACTAAATGAGTACAGCCCTGGGACCAAAAATGTCTCTGTCACTGCACCTTGTCCTGTTTCTCTGCTGTCTCATTTTAGGGTGGAAGAAAGACTTAATCAGGAACTTAGAGGTTGGGAAAGGCCCCTAAAGTAGCCACTGCCAGGGATTGGGCAAAGCTATTATTAGGCAAAAACTATTTTTGTTGTTTTGAAGGATACTTGAGAATTTATAAATTGTGCTTTTAAAAGGAGAAATACTATAAAGACTCAATCTCAATAGTCGTATTTGCAATATGCAAACTACAGATTTTAAATAGTATGCAAATATGTAAATAACAACTGTTTGACATTTGAATTCCCAGTATTCTAGGTGACATTTAAACAAGTATTGATTGATGATGTGTACTGTTCTCACAATAATACACAACCTTCTTGAAGTTTTTGGCACTTATTAGTTTAATTTTATAACAGTTCTTCTCCTTCCCTTCCCCCCCCCCCCCAAGTTGTGTACATCATTTGTATGTGTGAAAATTAACAATTTCACTATATTTTTAAATAAATATGTGTAGCCAGGCACCCTCCTTTGTCACAGAAGCAAGATATGGGAATCATTGTTTTAGAAATAGTCTCTAATGTCTTATCATGGTATGACATGGGGACTTAGGAATGTATTTCCTTTAAGTCAGAACTACAGGGGAAGGGGGAGAAGGGTATTTGCCCTGTTTTTCTGGTTTCTGTCCCTTCACTCTATAGATATAGAATCTGGGGAAACTCACGTGATGTTTTTAAAAAATTGTTAGAAACTATTTGAAATAGCTAAACTTGGCTTAAAACTTTAAATTAATTTTAGAATTTAAAGTAATATACTAATTTTGTGTTCCTTATAATTGTCCATCTTAATTTTATAATTGTCCATCTTAATTTTATATTGTATTACATTATATTAATATGCCACAATATGACCACTTATATTGTTGGACATTTTGGTTGCTTCTAGGTTTGAAGAAAAGTTTTTGTTATTAGTCTTCTATTTGCAATTACATATAATGCTGCTGTAAAAATCTGTAAATAGCCTTTTATTTGGTTTTTGCTCACACTTTCAGAGTGTGTCACCAGGATTGGAATGATTGGTCTACGGGATATGACTTAAGTGTAATGCCTAAGTGTTGGTGTGCAAAAAGAAAGTAGATTTGTATATTTGTGTCCCTTAACTTCTTCCTCACTTGATCTTTTTTCTATATAATTTCACTATGATTTTTGTCTGATTCAGTAAAGGCCTTCATCTTCATTACAAGTTTATATGAACTCATTTTTGTGGGTTAATCTTGTATTCTCCAACTTCAACTCATTTTCTCCATTCTTGATATACCCTCATATGAGCTTTCATTTCCAATATTAATTAATATCAATTCCAATAATTAATTCCAACAATTACTATTGTTCTGGTATCTTCTTGCTTTATTAAAATAGCATTTGCAGTAATGTTAGAAAGAGTGCCAAAAGGAGCATTCTGGCTTTTTCTGCCTGTTTTTAGTGGGAATTCTTCTGTTGTTTCTCTGTTGAATATTACTTTGTCTTTTGTCAATCTGTAACCATTTTTTAAAGTTTGTATCACAAATTTGATATTAGATTTTATTAATTTTGTTGATGCGATTGTCGTTTTAAAGATTTTTTTTTTTGTTTGCATTATTGTATAGATGGGTATTTAATTTCTAGATTTTGATTTTCTATTCACTCTTCTTACATTTAAGAGGCACAGTAATCTGCAAAATAACTCAGCTAATTAATTAAATTGAAAATGTTAGTAGCTAGTAAATATTATCTAGAGGCCATATTTGTTGTATCTAGAATAATTTTACTTTTTAAAGGAGATTTATTTCCTTCACAGATTAATTGTACGATATTTCAGTCTTATACTTTTTGTACAGCAAAATAACGGTTTGGACATGTATACTTATTTTGTATTTAATTTATAATTTAACCTATTTAACATCTATTGGTCATCCTGCCATCTGGGGGGGGGGGGGGGAGGGGAAGGAGGGGAAAAATTGGAACAAAAGGTTTGGCAATTGTCAATGCTGTAAAAAGCTATTAAAGGAAAAAAGGGGGAGATTTAAAAAAAGAAGAGAATTAAGTGATTTTTTTTTTTTTTTTTTCCCTGAGGGGATTGGGGTTAAGTAACTTGCCCAAGGTCACACAGCTAAAAAGTGTTGTTTCTGAGGTCAGATTTGAACTCAGGTCTTCCTGACTTCAGATCTGGTGCTCTATCCACTGCGGCCCCTAGCTGCCCCAAATGTGAATTTCTATGTACATATAACTTTGAAAGTGTCCTGCTTGTCTTTGATTCTTTCTGACTTCTTTTTGTTCTTCTGAGGATTTAAAAAACATTTAATTGGTCTTTTTTTTTTTTTTTTTTGGTTAATGTATCCTACCCTTTCTCTCCTTATATATAGGGAGAAGTAAAAGGGGTGTCATGGGGTGGAAGGGAAGAAGAGAAACAAAATTCCTTGTAACAGATATTCCTAGTCAAAAAAAAAAATCTACATTTTCTATAGCATCATTCTTTAACTCTGATTTATAAATTCTCTGGGAGGAGAGGGTAGCATGTTTCCTTTTTGGTCTTCTGGAATCGGTTAGTCATGGGTAGTTTAGGATGCATTGAATACCTAAATTAAGTAAATAGTGTTTTAAAATTTTTATTAAGAACTTCTGTAATTATTTTGTTCTTAATGGTATCTAGTTAAAATCACAGCTCTTACTAAGAAGAACTTTATTATCTACATATGCAAATGTAAAAGAAGTTGTTATACCTAGATCATTTTAGAAATAGGTCTTCAAGTGGTCTGTTTTTGTTGTGTCCAAAATTTATTGGAAAAACTTTAAATATTAAATTTACAACTATGATCTAAGCAAGCAAACTCTTCTTCTTTAGGGTACTGGAGCAGCAAGCTTTGATGAATTTGGAAATTCAAAGTATCAAAATCGCAGAACAATGAGCAGTTCTGATCGTGCAATGATGAATGCTTTCAAAGAAATTACTACTATGGCAGACAGAATCAACCTCCCTCGAAATATAGTTGTAAGTTCTTGTCTATCTCTCTTAAACTGTGCTGGCATTGGCTTAGTTAGCATAATATAATGAGTCTATGAATTTTTGATATTGTGGCTAATTAAATGGCCTAGAGTTAATTAAACTTAGTTTCTTTGCTTTGAAGGATCGAACAAATAATTTATTCAAGCAAGTATATGAACAGAAGAGCCTGAAGGGGAGAGCTAATGATGCCATAGCTTCTGCTTGTCTCTATATTGCCTGTAGACAAGAGGGTGTTCCTAGAACATTTAAAGGTATGTTACCTACATTAAATTTATTATCCAAAAAAAATGTTAGTTTAGTGGATGCTGGTAAAAAACAGATTCTGAGCAAATTATCTGTTTTCAGCAATAGTTTAAATGGTATCTCTACAGATCTTATTTTTTGGTCTGGTTTCATAATGTAGTTTGATCTATTTGTGTCATCTTTTGAGTTTTCCTTTGCTACTTTGATTACAGACAATTTTTTTTTACACTAAGAATGCTTATTCATAACAATGTTTTTATCTATTATTTGATTGTATTATTTTGTAATTAAACCAGAGAACCTCTACATTTCCTCTGGAAATGCTAGTGGATTTCTGTCTCCTGCCCCCTTAAGATGGAAGGATTTGAGGATTCCTTGTTTATGTTCAGTTCTTCAAGAGAAGGCTTGTTAGTTTTTAATTGTTCGGTTGTTGAATTTCTGAAAGTTTTTATCACTTAATAAGAATCACATAAATTAATCTATGGAGACATAACAATAATTGGTTTTAATAACGTTTAAAGTTTGCAAAAAGCTCTTCCTCAAAATAACATTGAGTCAGATAATTTGAATATGATTATTCATATTTCATAAATAAGTAAGCTGAAATTCTGATAAATGTTAACTGTATCAGCATGTTTAGCCTGTATTGAATTACTTGCTGTCTAGGGAGAAAGATATGGAACATAAGATTTTGCAAGAGTGAATGTTGAAAACTATCTTTGCATGTATTTTGAAAAATTAAAAAGCTATTTTTAAAAATGTGAAGTGTGTCAGAAAAATTGAAAGTGTTCTTGTTACAGCCATATATTTTCCTCTTTAAAGGAAAAAGTACTGTTTTTGCTTATTAATAAAACTTAAATTTAAATAGTGTGATGTAAATTATGCTATAGCTGAAGCTTTCTGTATGTCTTGTTCCTATCTATCTTCAGAAATATGTGCCGTATCACGGATTTCCAAGAAAGAAATAGGCCGGTGTTTTAAGCTAATTTTGAAGGCTTTAGAAACCAGTGTGGATTTGATCACAACAGGGGATTTCATGTCTAGGTTTTGTTCAAACCTTGGTCTTCCTAAACAAGTACAGATGGCAGCTACACATATTGCCCGGAAAGCTGTGGAGCTGGACCTGGTACCCGGCAGAAGCCCCATTTCTGTGGCTGCTGCAGCGATTTATATGGCTTCCCAAGCTTCTGCAGAGAAAAGGACTCAGAAAGGTAAGTATTTCACTAGGCCCAGTGGCAGCAAAGTCAGTGTGGATTTTGTGCACTACGCAGGACTCAGGCTTCTGCCACGTGCTTGATATGTCATCAGATAAGAATCCTTCAGACTCTAACATCAGGTGCTGCTTTTCTTCTGGTAGGAACTGTTCAAACCACTCTATATGTCTGTGTGTTTGTGTAAGTGTTTCCCTCTTTAAACTTAATTTTTTTTGTTTTCTGAATTCTTCTATGGACCATGATCATGAATGGTCAGAGTTCAGATATTCTGCTTTATTCTATAAGTAAACTTGATTAAAATAATAATCAACTCCAATGATAAATCCACTTATATTGTGTAAAAGAAAAAAGTCATTACTTGGTTTTATCTGCAAAGAATTAGGGTGCAGAGTGAGCTGGCCTGAGAGTCAGGAAGACTTGGTTCAGTCACTGCACTGTCATAAGCAGTTGAAGAAAAGGTGCCAGAAAGCACAGGTCTCCTGTTAGGACTCTTAACACTTTCCGGGAAAGAGGGGGGGGGGGGGGGGGGTTTTTTTTTTTTTTTTTCCATGCTATTTCCAGTTATGCTTTCATGTGCTATTATGGACTATAACATCATTAAGTGTAAGTAGTAGAGTATTTTGCTTTATATTTTCAGAAATGTGGATATATGTATTTTGAAGAGTGGTAGGTTATTAGAGGAGGGGTTTTTGTTTGTATTTGGCTAAAGCCGTGTATCTTGCTGCAGTGCTCAGACTTGCTGTCATGAGATCAAGGTCCCTCCGTATTTCTTAGCTTTAGTTTTATCAGCTTAAATGTCTGCTTTATACCCAGTAGTGCTGATAAAAGCAACAGTATTTTAAAGGAATGGTTGGAAAGAACAGAACAGTTTCCAAAAATGCAAATGTTGCTCTTTGTCCCCTTTTTCCTCCATACCACATCCCTACAATTTTAGATTTAGTGAAGCTGATAACAAACTTTTTAGTGTTAGAAATTCTATCTCCTATTTTTAAATGTCAGTAGAATTTTCTGCAGTTTCTCCATTACTAAGAACTGTTTTTATTGGCATAAAAAAGCACCTTCTTAATGGTTTGGAATTCAGTTCTGCCCCTCCTTAAAGAAAATTCAACATATGAAGCCCCATATTTTTACACAGTAGATGATTTATTTGCTATATAATAACAATTACTTGTTCACATAGTACTTCAATCTCATTTGATCCTCAGGAGATCAAAAAGTGAATATGAAGTGAGAATGTGTAGAAAGGCTATTGCATTTTTCCTGTGGGACTTTGATGGTGAAAGAGAGGATGGTAGAATCAGGTGAAGGGGTTTTAATATTAGAGCAAGAAAAAATGATTACAGGCAACAAAAAGGAGGAACTGGTGTCTAAAAGATTTGAGACATTGAGGATTAGAAAAGGAAAGGCGCAAACTCTGAGGGCAGCATGGGGGGAAGAGGCTTGAAGGCCATAGTAGAATATCTGAGCAGGGCAGAGGAGAGGAGGAGAAGGAAGAGGAGGGAGCTCAGTGGTCTCTGTGCTCTTGACTGAAAAGGAGAAAATTTCAAACCTCTTAAGTCTGAAATGACACTGTGAGGAGTGTGATGGTGAGTCATCTATTGAGGAAGAAGAGTAAGACCAGACAGCAGGAAGAGTTCATTGAGGAACTTTGATCTCCAGTCAGTGTTGTGGTACAGTCAGTCCACTGTGGGCCCAGGCCTTGCCCAGAGGCCAAGGTGGGAGCCAGCGAGGCTATTAGTCTGTGGGAAGGGATTAAAAGATTCCAGTGTGTGGAGAGAACCCTGGAGAAGCTGAACTGACTTACTGGAGCCTCCGTGTTTTTAAGAGAAGAAAATGGGACTAGACTACAGAGCTGATAGCCTGGCAAAGCAATCTGAGGGCTGGCCTCAGGGAGTGTCCAAAATATGGACTTATAAAAGTGTGATTTCCCTAGGACACAGCTCTTTAGAGACGCAACATCTGTTCACTGGTGTCTTAAACTGGGTTTTTAAGTGATATTCATTCATGCTGTAAACATTGCCTAAAACCGGAGCTTAACACTTACCAACTTCTCCAAGAAAAATCATTTTTCTATTTCTTTCTGATATAACAATCTCAGATTATCTGATGACACAATATGATACATTGTAACATAAATGTGGGGGAAAGAAAAGCTATGGAGTCTGTAACATGTTTTGTTTTGGGCCTCTTAGAAATTGGAGACATTGCTGGAGTTGCTGATGTTACAATCCGGCAGTCTTACAGACTCATCTATCCTCGAGCCCCAGATCTGTTTCCTGCAGACTTCAAATTCGACACCCCTGTGGACAAACTACCCCAACTGTAAATCGCTACATGTATGTTAAGCTTTCATGAACAGTGAACTTGCCTATTGTAAGAACTGTATAAAGTGCTGAGATTGAGCCTTCCTAATGTGAGGTTGGAGAAACAAGCGTGAAGATGCAGCAGTATGAAACATAATGCACATTCCAAGGCAAAACAAAATAATTGTGTGGCATTTTGTATGTATATATTAGTGAAAGTAAATATTTAATGACAGTTAAGATTAATTTCTTATTGTATTTCATTTCTTTTGTAGCATTCTAGTAAATTGTATTTTGGAAGATATTTGAAATTATGTAATTCCTGAATAAATTGTTTTCCAAAAATAACTTCTTGTTCCACAAATTATGTATTTCATTGTGAATAATAAAGCGAGTCTGAAACAGGATCATTTCATAATTTTGACAATTGTTTCCTATCTAGTATGGCACACAGACAAAGCCAGAGACTGACTTTATGGCCAGTTAATAAAGATGCACAATAGGAGGAGGAGATCCTAAATACACCAGATAATCTGTTCCTGGAACATGAACAAAGCCAAAATTGTTCCAAACATTACTTGGAAGAGAAAGTGACAATGATCTGTTGTTAAGGGGTGGTTTTCTTTTTTCTCCTTATCTTATTTTTATGCGACTTTCATTTTCAAATAATTCTCCCTTTTCCCCTCCACAGACAAAGAATAAAAGAGAGAAGCAGTTCAGCAAATCTGCCAGCACAGCATTCCCTATGTTCTACCTCATCATACCTCCCTCACTTGTGTATAAATGGGGCTTTTTTCCAACTCTTCCCTGGAGCCATGCTTGGTCAATTAGAATTCTGAATGAAGCTCTAACCCTGGTTTTTGACACATCCTCTCTTATTATGCATAGACTTGCAAAGAACAATGGGTAAAGCTACAGAGTGCTCAGAGATGTACAAGATAGCCACCAAATAATCAATTGTCAGGGAAAATATATAGATATACTTAATAGTGCTGAGGTTTTTGGATTCTCAATGTTGTATTAATTACTACCACAACTTTACAACAAATATTACACGAAAAAGGAAAATGGCTATTCAGTGCCATGTGTCCTTACATCCTCATAGGATAGATGAGGGTATGAATAAGGGATTAAAAGAGTTTTGTTAGTTTTACTTGGGGTGTCCTAAAAACGCTCTATGGAGTAGGTAATACAGCCAGGGTCTTTACAAATGCATTGGTTAAGGGAGGCAGAGCGAAGGCAAAAAGGATTTGCTTGGGCTCTCTTCCAAACCTCTCCAAATATCTTTAATGACTTGACTAGTTCTAGAGCAGCAGAGTTCACAAAAAGATGAGTAAGACAATTTTTCCAACCCAAGATAACTTGGATCAGCAGAAAAGGGCTGTTGCACTGGGGTGAGAGGAGTGCAAATATTATGCCAGTGCAGACCTGGTCTCAGCAAGGCCTCAGAAGGCCTCTAGTCAACTGGTTCAGTGGTGGCAGTATCCATTTCCATACCTCTCAGCCCACAGGTGGTGAAGGGATCCAACAACAGGTCAAAAGGAGATTTTTAGGGGTCCTTTTGTTGGCATCAGGGGCAGGACTCTTGCATTGCCTATACTTGAAACTTATATGTCCCAGAATTACCTCTTTAAGCTGAAGCTTGCAGGACACTGCTTTAGCACAAAGTTAAGTCAAGTAATAGACTAGGAAACTGAGCAAACAGAAAAAATTCTGACTACAGACAGCTACTATAGTGACAAGGAAGATCAAAAATTCAGAAGACAAAAGTCAAAATTCCTGTATCTGAAACCCTCAAGAAAAATATGAAGCTGTCTCAGGCCATGAAAGCTCAAAAGTTATTTTTAAAATCAAGAGGTAGAGGAAAAACTGGGAAGAGAAGTGAGTGGTGCAAGAAAATCATGAAAAAAGAGCCAACAGCTTGGTAAAGGAGAGGAAAAACTGGAGGAAGAAACACCTTAAAAAAACAATGGGGGCAGCTATATGGCTCAGTGGATAGAGCACCAGACCAGGAGTCAAGAGGACCCGAGTTCAAATGGGACCTTAGACACTTAACAGTTGCCTAGCTGTGTAACCCTGGGCAAGTCATTTAACCCCTATTGCCTTGCAAAAACAACAAAAAAAGGATAGGCCAAATAGTAAAAGAGGCACAAAAATTCAGAATGACTTGAAAAGCACGGGGAAAAGAAAAATTCACTGGAGAGAACTCCTTAAAAAGTAGAATTGCCTAAGTGGAAAAGGAGGTACAAAAAGCGCTCATTGGAGAAAATAATTCCCAATTCCTTAGAAATTAGAATTGAGTAAATAGAAGCTAATGACTTCATGAATCATCTAGACAAAATCAAAAGAATGAAAAAATAAAAGGAAATGTGAGCTATCTCGTTGGAAAAAATAACTGACCAGGAGAGAGAATTTAAGAATTACAGGGCTATCTGAAAATCATGACTTAAAAAAAAAAGCCTAGAAATCATCTTTCAAGAAATTAAAATTGCCCTCATGATCTAAAACCAGAGGATAAAATAGGAACTGAAAGAATCCACTGACCATCTCCTGAAAGCAATCCCAAAATGAAAACTCCCAGGAATATTAACAGACAAATACCAGGACTCCCAGATCAAGGAGAAAATATTGCTAACAGGCAGAAAAAAAAATTATATTGTTGGAGCCACTGTTGGAGCTAGGATTACAACCAAGAATCACCTATCTAGCAAAACAGTATAATTCTCTGAGAGACAGGGAATGAATGGTCAATGAAATAGAGAACCTTGAAGCTTTCCTGTTGCAGAACTGAATAGAAATTTTGACTTTCAAATACAAGCTTCAAAAGAAGCATAGTAACATAAACAGGAAAGAAAATAATAAGATTAAACTGTTTCTATTCCTATGTAGGAAAATGATATAACTCCTAAATTTTTTCTCATTAGGGCAGTTGGAGTATACATAGCTTAGGTATGAGTTGAATGTTGTGGTATGATTGTCTAAATAAAATTGATGAAAAAGAAGAATACACTGGGAGAAGGGGAAAGGTAAAGGTAAAATGAGATAAATTATTTGGCGTAAAAGAAGCTTGTGAGGTTTTATAGTGGAGGGGGAAGGAAAGGGAAGTGAGCACATGAACCTGATTCTCATTGGAATTGTCTCAGAGGGAACAGTGAACATAGTTGGCTGGGTGTAGAATTATCTTATAGGGGAAAGTAAGAAGGGGAGGGGAGAAGGGAACAGGAAGTTGATAGAAGAGACAATGGTTTGGGAGAGGTAAAAGAAGCAAAACAATGGACAGGGTAAAAGGAAAGAGAAAGTGGGATGAATGAGGGAAATATTGGTTGCTAATTACTGTGAAAAAAAAATTTAACAGTGAATTTCTCTAATGGAAACTTCATATTTCAACCATATTTTTAAAAAATCAAATTTGTAGAAATATGGGCCATGCTTCAATTGTTAAATGGTCAAAGGAATGAACAGGCACTTTTCAAAGTAATCAAAGCTGTCTATAGACCTATTGAAAAAATGCTCTAAATAAATATTGATGAAAGAAATGAAAATTAAAATACCTCTGAACTATTACCTCACACCGGTCAGATTGACTAATATGGCATAAAAGGAGGAATGACAAATGTTGGAAAGGATGTGGGAAAATTAAAACTTGGTGAAGTACCAGTCTAGAGAGCAGTTTAGAACTGGGCCTCAAACCACTACTAGGTCTGTATCCCAGTGAAATAAAAAGCAAAAAGTAAAAGGATGTATATGTACAAAAAAATAGCAGCTCTTTTGTGGTAAAGAATTGGAAATCCAGGAGATGTCCATGAATTAGAGAATGACCAAACAATTTGCATGTGGTTGTGATGAAGTACTATTGTTTTTTAAGATATGAGCAGCAGGATGTTTTCAGAAACCCTGGTTGGAAAGGATACATTTGGAGAATAAACCCAATTTGCATGGCACCATTGGGATACTTTTTAGGAGAGTACTAGATGGAAGTGGGGTGAGGCAGTGGAACCATAATTTTAGATCAGCAAAGGGTTGTTTGTGGTTAAGTAATCCAGTACTTTTAGAAGAAAAGATAGATCTTTATCTGCGACATGTTAAATTAAGAGTCACTAGTGAACAGTTTAGAAAAGGTGTAGCTACAGATAAAAAGTTATAGAGGTAGATAGGGGTATATAGAGATGGTTATGAGGTAATTCGTATCATAAGATCGCTAAAAGAACTGAGAATATACAGCCACTTTGGAGGAGAGAAAATGAAAAGGAGAAGGACTTACACAAAGTATAATAAGTGGTGTACTGTCACAAGCCAAGGAAATCGGTTTTTGTTTTTTTAAAGAGATTGGCAATTTGGTTTCTCAGCAAGGTTGGGGTTAGGAGAGATTATTGGGGAAGGAGAATGCAGTTATTCAGTCAGGTAAAGGATTTTAATAGGACGAAGGGCTAGAAGCAAGATTGCAAGGATTTATGGAGTGAGGAGGAAGGAAATAGATGTATGGTAGGAGAATCTGGTGGGGGATAATAGCGATAAGCTTTTAAGTTAGGGAGACCTGAGCAAGCGTATGAGCATGGAAGAAAAGTACCAAATGACAAATTCAAAAATTAAAGAAGCCACAGCCTAGAAGGGATAAAATCATGGGCTTACAAGTCATACACAAGAGGGAGGGTAGAGAGGTACCTGTCTACCTCATAAGGGTTTGAGAAGTAGTGCAATTTGGCATAAAGATTACAAGGGGATGGAGCATAGAGCCAGATGGAGAGCCTTAAATTTCAGGCAAAGATGTTCAAATTTCCTTTGGGTAAAGGAAGCCACAAAACCATAAGCAGAGCAGAAATGTGGAGCAGCTAGATGGCACAATAGAATCAAAAGGAACCGAGTTCAAATTCATCCTCAGACTCTAATACTCATTAGCTGTGTAACCCTGGACAAACCATTTAACCCCAGTTGCCTCACACACTTCCCAAAATTGAAAGAGCTGATAAATGGGGAGAAACAAGGAAGGAAATTTTTCCATAGTTCAAGTAGTTGCAAATTGGGATTTGTGATTTGGAGACTGGCTCAAAAAGCATTTAATGATGTCTAGTCAATAAATGCCTAGGCCAGGTCCTGGGCCTGCCCTCAAGGAGCTTTTGTCATAATGGAAGTTGGGATGGAGGATGGATAACAATATTCACATCAACAGGTATAAAGGAGTTACAAGGTAATATCAAGATAGAGAAAAGCACTAATAACTTGGGAGTGCCAGGAAAGGTTTCATGTTACAGTTTCATGAAGGTAGTGCTTCAGGTTGAGTTGGAAGGAAACAACGAAGAGGCAAAGGAAAAATAATAAAACTTGGGGAAAGCCAGGGCATGAAGATAGAAAATGGAATATTATGTGTAAGGGAAAGTTTGAAGGCCTCAGTGTGCCTGGACTGTGGAATCCAGAGAGAGGTGAGAAGTAGGAAATGATAAGTGAAAGGAAGGAGAAAAAAAGAATTAAGAAAATAACAGCAATGCTTTAGAGGGCCTCTGGAATCAGGAAAGCCCGAGTTCAAATAAAGGCCTCAGACACCTGCTAGATGATCAGAGGCAAGTCATTTTACTAATGCCTGTTTTTTCCTCTTCCCCCTCCCCCCCCCCCCCCCCCCCAGGCAATTGGGGTTAAGTGACTTGCCCAGGGTCACACAGCTAGGAAGTGTTAAGTGTCTGAGATGAAATTTGAAATCAGGTCTTCCTGACTTCAGGGCTGGTGCTCTACCCACTGTGCGAGCTAGCTGCCCCTCTTTGTTTCTTCTCTGTAAAATGGAGATAATAATAATAGTACTTATCTCTCAGTGTGGTTATGATAAAATGATACATTTGTGAAGCACTCTGCAGATGTGAAAGCACTATATAAATAAATGTAAACCACTATTTTGAACATATACTAAAGGAAAAATCTAAGAGACAGTTTCTGAGTAATAATTAGGCTAGCTAATAACCAATAAATGGATTGTAAGTGGTTTTTCTCAATAACCAAAAATAAAAGACTTGGAGAGCCTGAAAGCTTTAAATAGTCCTTAAAAGGGGATTTGCTTGATGACTGAAAATCAGCCTTGATTGGTGGACATTTAACGAGGAAGTGAGCTGGAAGTCTTAAGCTCCTCCTGCCCAGATTGTGGCTTGATATTCTAGGCCATCCAGACCACTCTGTTGGTTTTCTCCTTGAGTTGAGTCATTCTAAACTCTAATGGTGGGGTACAAGGACAGGAGCTATTTTCCTCAAGATAAGAACTAATTCAGGCTGGGTTCTGTTTATACTCTAAGCAGAAGTAAGGTCTCCTAGTTGGATGGCGTATGGTCCAAGATCAAAGAGCATGTTTCCTGAGGATTAGGAGTAATCGAAGTCAGCCATGTCCTTTAGAGACTGGTCTTGTACAGAACTTGGGCCTCAATGAAGAAATAGGAGAAAAAACTAGGATCCTAATTTAATAATTGGTCATTAATATAATAAAAATTTCAACCATGAGATGAGGACTACATCCACTGTAGTGTAATGATATTTAGAAGGAATGGAAGAAGGTTTTGGGAGAAAAGGTAAATACTATTTTGGACATGTTTGGTTTAGATCATTAAATTGGACAGATGTACTTTGGGTCTAGAACCCAAAAGGAAGAGAGGAGTATAGTATAGAGATTGGGGAACCATATTCAGAGCTGTGATATTTGGAGCCCATGGAGGAATTGGCTTGGGATAGAAAAAGAACCTGGGGAAACACCCCCAAGTGTTTTTAAAGAGCTGGATAAAGGAGTCATCAGTGATATAGAGCAGTTATATATCCAAAAAAAAGGCTAATGTGCCCAGAAGGGCAAGGATGGATAGGGGAGCTGCAAATGAGACCAGCAAGCCTATTTTGACTCCTGGGAATATGCTAGACAATATTGTTAAAGAGATGGTTAATGAACAATCCAGAAAGGAAAATATTGATTTAGTTTGGTTGGCTTCAGGAAGAACATATCAAGAGTAACCTCATTTCCTTTTTGACAGGATTACTAGACTAATAGATTAAGAAAACTGTCATTTGCTTTACTGAAATATAGGCTTTCTCATGTACTTTTTGTAGACAAGCTGGGAAAATGTGGGCTAGAAAGAAGTGCAGTTAGATTAATTCAGAGCTGCTTGAATGTTTAGACTTAAAAGAAAGATGTTGATCTTGGCCATATCAACTTGGTATTGGGTCCCTGGTGAAGTGCTCTCAAGATCTGTGATTAACCCTGGGTTATTTAATATTTTTAGCTATTTCAGTTTTAAGCTATTCAGTTCAGCAAATGCAATATACTTTTAGAATGCTCCTCAGCATTCATTTAGTCCAATCCACACTGCAGAAAAGATTCCATCTACTAATGTGCTATAAGAAATAATATGCAGGATTGTTTCAAAAAAAAAAAAAAACCTGGAAAGACTTATATGAACTGATTCAAAATGAAATGAGCAGAACCAGATATTTAGATATGTACTGTACACACTAATAGCAAGTTATCAGCTGTGACTCAATTACTGAGATCAGTACCACAATTCCAAAAGACTTATGAATAATGCTATCTACCTCTAGAAAACTGATGAATTCTGAATATGGACTGAAGCATTCTTTAAAAACTTTATTTCTTGCTTTTTATTGATTTTTTTTTCATAGCTAATATGGAAATGTGTTTGCATGACTTCTCATATATAACTGATCTCATTTCTTTTCAATGGATAGAGGAGAGGGGCAGGAGAGAATTTGGAAATAATTTTTTTTAATTAACATTAAAAATAAATAGATGAGAAGGGAAAAAAGAAAGACTCTTTACACTATTACAACCCTATTACACCACCCCTGACAAATGATAGATTTTTTTTTTTGAAGACCTCCAATGAGGGAGAACTATTTCATGGGAACCCCTTCCACTGCAAGATAGCTCTGATTGTTAGGAAAGTTCTTCCTTTCACAAAACCGAAATCTACATTTTTGTAATTTTTACCCATTGTTCCTAATTTTGCCTTTAATTCTGCCTTTTCTTTATCTAGAAAAATTAAGTCTAATTCTCTTTTCACATGACTAAAATTCAAGTACTTGAGAAAGTTAAATTCTCTCCTCTTCCCTTTCTGCCCCCCACATCCTCCTATCCTGTTTTTCTTTAGGCTGACTATCCCTAGTATTTTCAACCAATCCTCATGGCATGAACTCTAAAAGTCTTTCACCAATCTGGTTGTTCTCCTCTAAGGAAAGATCTTTTTCAGATGTCTAGCCACACTTTCCTATCTTATATTTATGACACTGATTCTGTGAACCCATGTGTAAGATTTTATGTTCATCCCTTTTATTTGATATTTTATTTTTTCCTAATTACACAAAGAATATTTTAAATATTCATTCTTTAAAAATATTGAGTTCTAAATTGGCAAGCAGTTTATTATAGGTTATGCATGTGTAGGCATACAACCCATTTCCATATTAGTCATAGTTAAAGAAGACACAGACCAAAAGAAACTGATAAAAATTTAAAAAACTTAAAAAATGTACTTCAGTCAACATTCAGATGCCATCAACTGTTTATTTGGGGGTGAATGGCATTTTTACCATAAGTTCTTTGAATTATCTTCGATCATTTTATTCCTGAGAATAGCCAAGTCTTCATAGTATATAATAACATCAATATAATATTGATGTTACTTTGTATAACTCTCCTGGTTCTCCTCATTTCACTTTACATCAGTTCATATAAGTTTTATTAGCGTTTTCTTGTCTTTTTTTATAGCACAGTAGTATTCCATCACAACCATAGATCACAATTTGTTTGGTCATTGCCCAGTTGATTGAGATTCCTTCAATTTCCAGTTCTTTGCCACCATAAAAAGAGATGCTACAAATATGTTTGTGCATATAGGCCCTTTTTCTTTTTGTTTTTTATTCCTTTGGGGTGCAAATCTAGCAATGATATTACTGAGTCAAAGACTATGCAAGGTTTCGTGGTCCTTTGGGCATAGTTCCAAATTGTTTTCTAAAATGTTAGGATCAGTTCATAATTCTATCCACAAAGCATCAGTGTCCCAATTTTTCTCCATCTTTTATCTCCTCCTCCTTGTTGCCTAGAGAGAGAAAACCTCATATGTTAGACTGAATTTCTTATGCCCAAAGAGGTATGAAATGGTGCATACCCTCGGATCTAACAGTGTCACTACTGGATCTATAACCAAAAGAAATCATAAAAGAGGGGGAAAGGACCCATATGTGCAAAAAAAAAAATGTTTGTAGACAAGGAACTGGAAACCGAATGGATGCCCATCAGCTGGGGCATGGTTGAATAAGTTATGGTACAGAAATGTAATGGAATATTTTTGTTCTCTAAGAAATGATGAGCAGGATGATTTCAGAAAGGCCTGGAGAGATATACGTGAACTGATGCTGAGTCTTGCTTTTACTTTGTACAATGTTCTCTTGGTTCTGCTCACTTCACTCAGCATCCATAAAAGATTCTTGCTGAGGTGTGGGTTCCCAGAAACTAGACTGAATTTGCATGGTTCCAACTCATTATAATATTATAATTCGTGGTGAAGTGCCCAGACGGAGAAAATACAGGACAGCCAAAAGAATATAAATTTAAGAGTGTTTATTGCTAGCTAGGAACTGAACCCCATAACAGGGGAGTCAGTATCAAGCGATTTCAGAGACACATTTATAGAAAGAAACAAAAACGTTCCCTAATACATTTGTCACACTAAAGGAATTTCATCCTGGACAGGAGGCAAAGATTATGACACGAAGGGTGCCATTTCCAGACAGGCAATAAGATAGTATTTCTTTATGATTATCAAGTTGTCAAGGTCTTAGGGTTTTTTAGGGCAGCCCATCTGGGGGTGTAAAAATACCATCTGCATTAGGGTGTGAAGAGCTAGTAACAAACTAATAACTACAGTTTCAAGATTATGTTTCTCACGGTCCAGAGGGGTGTCCTTCCACTGAAGTGGATGGAAATGCTCAGAAGATTAACCCACATTTGGAGTATATCCTCAGCTCTGAGTAAAGTCCAATATCTGACTGGTCTTTGGGGGATTTCATTTGAAGACTCAAGTCCTGATTGGGGCAACCCTACTCCTTTGCCACACTGTTCTTGTTTCCAGCCATGCTGTCTGAGTCCTCATGGAAACTTTATCAGGTTTGCAGATGGCACCAAACTAGAAAGGATGGCTATGATGTTGAGTCATAAGGTAATAGATATAGGGCTAGAAGGAACCTTAAAGGTCAAGTTCTAGTACAAACTCTTTCCTTTTTCTGATGAAGATACTGAGAACCCAGAGAAATCCAGCCACTTGCTAAAGATCACATGGCTAACAGGTAGCAGAGCTGAATTAGAACTCATGCTCTTAGTATTAGTCTATAATGTCTATTATATTGGATGACATGATCCAAAAGATTTTGATATGTGTAAACATTAAGCTGTCTAAGAAGAAAGAAATTCGTGTGGGTTTATGTATGTATGACCATTTATGTATGACACACAGTTTTTAAAATAATCAACTTTCATTAAGGAATTGAATTTGGGAATCAGATCTGGATGTTTTAGAGGCCTATAAGCTTAGTGTGAGTCAAGAGAGTAATATGGCGGGCAATAGAAGCCAGTGTGATTGATCCCCGGCTTCACTTGGCAGGGGCAATGTGCTTAAGATAATAGCTAATAATATATAATAAGATAATAAGCTAATAGCCCTTGTGAAGACTTGTTCCATTCTGGGAAAACCCATTTAGGAAATATATAAGTATGTCATTATCCAAAAGAGGACAAAATAGGTAAAATAAGAAAATAAGATGGTCCTTGCCCTCAAGAAGTTTATATCCTAATAGGGTCCAGTGTAAGGCAGCTAATATAGAGTGCTGAAAGTGAAGCAACCAGAATGATGAAGGCAAGAAAAAGAAAGTGCAAGGAAGGGTGATGGTCATCTCTATTTTAAGGATTTAACTTTTTGTTCTGTTTAGCCCCAAAAGGCAGAACCAAGGAGTTGTGGGTGAAAGTTGGAAAGAAGCAAAATTACGCTTGATATTTTATATAAAGTGGAATGTTCTGCCTTGAGAGGCAGTAGCTTACCTTGTATTGGAAGTTTTCAAACAAAGGCTGAATAGCTAGTTGGGTGTATTGTAGAGGGAATTCTTGTTTGGGTATGAGTCAGACTTATTAGTTTCTGACATCTCTTCCAGTCGTATAATTATGCAGTCATGTACATTATTTTTGCAGATGTCACAAAGCCAGAAAGGATGGCTACCATATTGGATCATAAAGTTGGATACAGACCCAGTATTGATACTGTTGGCTCCAAAGATATGCACCGTGGTCCACTTCATTATTTTTGGTTAATAATAGCAAATGTAATAATAAAGTGAAGGCTTGCAAAGCACTAAATATTATTACCTCATTTGATTTCTCCTGAGGTAGGTGCCTTGTATCACAAATGAGGAAGCCAAACCTGAAAGATTTTAAATGATCTCTCGACTCCCACAGCTCGGAGATGTGTCAGAGGTAGGATTCACATTCCTCTCCACCACCCAACTGCTTCCCAATCCATATTTGGACCCAAAAAAGGGAAACCAAGAAAGGTAAGATTCATCCAAGATCATCCCACTGGTGAGTGACCAAGGTGGAATGATTAAGACCCAAATCTGCTCCCAAGTTCAGAGTTCTTTCATTATTCCATATTGCTTCTAAGTTATATAAAACAATAAACATAGGTAAAGATGTATTGTGATGGCTCTAACATTTTTATGGCATTGATCTCTGTGTGTGTTGATGTGTATACATAGATGATGGGAGCCAGATATTTGGGGATGAGTGGCAATCTGGATCTGTGCTTTCATCCCTACAGCTTGGTGGTCTGGTGGATTGAATGCTGTATTTGGAGCCAAATGTCCTAAATTCAAATCTAGCCTGAAACACTTACTAATTGAGCATCCCTGGAAAATCACTTAACATCTTTCTGCCTCAGTTTCCCTGGTTGTAAAATGGGGATTAATAATAGCACTTAGAAGTAGTGCTTAGCACAGTGCCTAGCACATAGTAGGTGTTTTTAAAAAATGCCTGTTTCCTTCTTTCTCTCCTTCCTCCAAAGAATTTCCAGTGTAATGAATTCCCTCTACCAATTTAGATCAGCATGCAATCTGTAATTTAAAGTTGTAGAAAAACTGTCTGAGGATGATGACTTTTCCATAATTAATATTCCAACAATTTCACAAACTGGCTTTCTACTTTTGATGGCTGAGCTTGATCTTTTTCCATCTCTACATTCTACAGATGAGTACATGTAAAGCCCAGATTGGTGAAGATGTCTCATTCAAATTATGGAATATTATTGTTCTGTAAGAAATGACCAGCAGGACGATTTCAGAAAGGCCTGGAGAGACTTACATGAACTGATGCTGAGTGAAATGAGCAGGACCAGGAGATCATTATATACGTCAACAACAATACAAGTCCAGTTCTTTTTGTACAGCAAAATAATTGTATGGACATGTATACATATATTGTATTTAACTTATGCTTTAACATGTATTGGTAAACCTGCCATCTGGGGGAGGGGGAGGGGAAAGGAAGGGAAAAATTGGAACAAAAGGTTTGGCAATTGTCAATGCTGAAAAATTACCAATGCATATATTTTGTAAATAAAAAGCTATGATTTAAAAAAAAAAAAAAGCTGTCTCATTCAAAATCACAAAATCAATTCATGTCCAAATAAGATTTGGAATCCTAGTCCTTCCTTTAAAAATAATTGTTATCAATATGTTTTGTTTTACTTAAAATTCCCCCTGCCTTTCCAGAGAGGCATTCTATATAAGAAAAAAATGTTACTTAAAGAAAACAAAAAAAGAAAAAAGGAAAACATGGATTAAAAGATTTTTTTCAAAATCGATACAATGAACTTATCTGAAAATATATGAAGCCTCCCATACTCAGGAACCTCCCACCTCTGCACAGGGCCAGGGGGAAGTGTGTCTCACAGCTCTTCTCAAGTCCTTGCTTTTGAGATTGCTGTGCTTTTGGCAGCCCCATGAATACGGGCTTCTTGCTGTTTGGCCAGACTCGGGGGTCACAATCAAAACTTGTTTGTGATCATTAAAATAACCAATCTGTTTACTGTACCCAATGAGACTTACTAAGTCCTTTCCATGGTTTTCCTTAAGTCATTTTCAGTCTGCCAAGGTAACAACGAGTTAAAAGCCAGAAGTCATCTTGCTGTTCCATCAAACTAACTGCTTCTCCAACTGGGTGTCTCTTGACAGCAAACCTTTGTGTTCTCCTTGGCCGGCGCCCTTTGCCCACAGACTTCTCAGTTTCCGATCTCGTCTTGTATCACAGGTGCAAGATTTACTTTAATTATCCCAAGCAACAGCTGAGGGGAGCCGGCCTACTACCCATCTGGTCCTAATCCAGAGAGGAGGCCGCTGTGTCCTGTGCCAGTCTTCCGAGTTGTCATCCTGGCTTTTCCTTCTGCTGGAGTTTTCATCTCATCTGCCAAATGTGGGAGCATTGAAATGCCGCACCCTCAGATTCCTCAGCCCTGCAGCCGGCCAGATGGACACACACACACACACACACACACACACACACACACACACACACACCCTTCCCTCTCTTGTCAGTATCATAACTTGTGGGGCTCCAGACTATTAAAGAGCCAATGTGAAACATTAGATGTTGTCATCCTTATTACTCCAGGTCTACCAGCAATAAATTGGCCGGCATCAAGTCCTCCAAGCTAATTTTTTTTTGGGGGGGAGGGAGGGATCCATCAGTTTTGCTGGGGGGTAGGATAGCGCTAGGAGTGGCCATGGAACTCTATCTGTGGTATTAACTTTCAGACCATTCTCTCAGTCTTTCCCCTTTTAACACAAACTACCTGGCGGACCTTCTCATTGGAGCATCTTGTGAAGGAGGTGCTACAGGTATTATTCCCGTCACCTCCAGTTTACAGATATGAGAATCATCTGTAAATAAGAAAAAAAAAAATCTCAATAATAAAAGGAATGGGATCCAAACCCAGCTGACACCAAGTCCAAGACAATACACGTACACTGTGCTACAAAGAAAACTGGTTTGGGAGTAGGCAGATAGCAAGTCCAAATCCCAGCTCTAACACTGAACTAGCTGAATGACCTTGGGCCATACACCAAAGTTTTAACCTTAATGTCTTTAAATGGGCCTGTTTCTTTCCCTGGTTTGTTTTGAAGAAGCGTTGATTAGGGTATATGATGGCAAAAGACCATTAGATTGCTAACTCTTTAATAGTCGCGTGATTGAAACTCACTGAGTCTCAGTTTCCTCCTCTTAAAAAATGGGGAGAATAATATCTTCCCAATCTATCTGACCAAGCAATTACGAGATCAAACAATATACTTTAAGTGAATTCGTTTTGTAAATCTTAAAGTATGAAACAAATGGTCCAAGGACCTGGTAACACCAGATGCTGGTCAATAATAATGGCTAACATTGCTCAGCATTTTAAAGTTGACAAAGCATTTTATAGACACAGTTTATCTAACCTGATACAACAACCCCTATGAAGCAGTGTCAGCATTACTCTTTCTCAAGGGGAGGAAACTGAGGCTTAATTGATTTAGCCCAAAGTCACATAATAAATAAATGTCAGAGCTGGGAAGAAAATTCAAGTATCTTGACTCCAAAAGCCAGTGTTATTGCCACTGTCCCAAATGGCTTCTCATTTCCATTGGCCTTCTCCAGCTGAGTTTAATGAACTGGTGACCCAGGATTGGAGATGAGAGGATGGCCACAATAGACAGAATCAGAGATTTGGAGAGGACCAAGATTGAACCCCTGCACCAAAGGGATCCCACCATCACCTAACTGATGAAAGGTTCTCCTCTGTCCACTCAAAGGCCTGCAAGGTGGCAAAGCCCGTTCCACTCTCAGTCAGTTCTTGTTAAGTTGGAAGGTTCTCCCAACACCGAGCCCAAATTCGCTACTTTGCAATTTAAAGCCCTGGCTCCTGGTTCTGCCTTTGAGAGCTAAATGACAGAATTTTTTTCCTTCCAGGCTGAGAACAGGGTGATCCTTATCATTATTATCATTATTATTATTATCACCTTGGGTTCGTGAATTCTTTTTTTTTTAATAACTTTTTATTTTCAAAATATGCAAAGATAGTTTTATACACTCACCCCTGCAAAACCTTGTTACAAGTTTTTTCTCGTCTTTTCCCATCCCCTCCCCTAGAAAGCAAGTAATCCAATATATGTTAACATGTGCAATTCTTCTATACATTAAATGAAAGAATTTGACAGTCCTTCACACACTGAGCATGGCTATTATGAACTCCTTGAGTCTGCTCTTCTCCAGGCTCAGTTCTTTCTCAGTTAACAGACTTAGGTCCTTCACCATCCTAGTGGCCCTCTTTTGGACACTGTGATGACCAATGTCCTTCTGAAAACCGTGACGCTCAGAGCCAAACAAAGTAGTCCAGATGAGGTTTGACAAGGGAAAAATACCTGTCTCCTCTGAATGAACTATAAGGTCACATCACAAGGGGGCTGTATAATAATATAATATAGTATAATAATACTGGAAACATAAGCTTGCAGTCCACTACAACCCCCAAATCTTTCTCTAGAACAACTGCTACGTATCTATGGCTATATATCCTATCATGTACTCATGAAGTTATTTGGCAGCTAGATGGAGTGGATAAGAATATTGGATGTGGAGTCAGGAAAATTTATCTGCAAGAGTTCAAATCTGGTTTCAGATATTTATTAGCTATGTGATCCCAGGCAGTTTTGTTTCAGTTTTATCCTCTCTAAAATGAGGTGGAGAAGAAAATGGCAAACCATTCCAGTATCTTTACCAAAAAAAACAAACAAAAAAATGGAGTCACAAAGAGCTAGTCATGACTGAAATAACTGAAAAACAAACAAATTCAAGTGATGAATTGCATGTTGTTAGATTTGGTTCAGTGATCTATTTTATCGAAGTCCTTTCTGGGGAGGGATAAGGTAAAGAAATAAGCATATATTAAGCACCTACAATGTACCAGGCACTGTGCTGAATAATTTACAAATACCTCGTTTGATCCTCACAGCTTCCCTGTGAGGTGGGTGCTATCACAATCCTCCTTTTGAAGTGTTTTACACTTGAATTCAAACAGGCCCAGAATCACAGATGGTTATTTTCTGAGATTCTCCTCCTATCTGACCAGCCTTTTCACAGTCTCTTTGTTTTGTCCAAGTCACACCTGCTAATTATAAGTGTTCCCCAAGTTCTGTCATGGACATTCTCTCCCCTCTAGTTTCTTTTCCTTGGTGATCTCATGATTCAGTTACTGTCTCAGTGTGGCTGATTTTCAAATTCAGCCCTAATCTCTCCAGTCTCACCTCTCCTATTGCCTGTTGGACATTTGGAATTGGATATTCTATATGCATCTTAATCTCAGCAAATCCAAAACAGAATTATGACCTTTCCTCCCAAGACTTCCAACCATCTAAGCTACCCCATTAGCACCACGTACCCCATCTTCCCAGGCTCAAAACCTACATGTCATCCCGAATCCTTCATTTTCGTGCCATCCCCTCCCCCAGCTCCACATCCAATCTGTTGCCATGGCCTGTCACTATTACCTCCATGAATCTCTTGTATTTGCCCCCTTCTCTCTTCTGCTACTGCCACTACCCTGGTTTAGGTCCTCATCACCTTACACCTGGACTTTGGAAATTGCCTGCTGGTGGATCATCTAGTTTCCTATCTTTGCACTCCAGTCCATCTTCCTCTGAGCTGTCAAAGTGAGTCAAATGGCAAGCCGAGGACAAAAATGTAACTGAGAAATACTTAACCAAATAAAAATACGATACATGTGTAGTTTTCTAAGTCGATATCTGGACTGGACATTTGGATCAGTAAATTCCAGTGGCTCCTTATGACCTTCAGAATCAAACCAAAAAACTAGAATTCATTAATGTAAGAAAAGATTGAGACCCTCTTTTTAAAGTTCTCTTATATCTCCTCTTCCATATCTCCATTCTCTTCCTCCTTGATTTCAGTTGGGGCCGTACTCCTGCTTCCCAAGGCTAACAAAATAACATTTGCTTAATTTCTTCCTTTATCCTATACCCTATCATTTTCTTCAGCTAGATGGAATAGTGGATACAGCACAAAGTTAGTTACAAAGTCCCGAGTTCAAATCCAAATTAGATTTCCTAACTGTGAGACCCTGGGCATATCACTTAATCTCTATTTACCCGAGTTTCCTCATCTGTAAAATGGAGATAAAAACAGCACCTACTTCTCGGGATTGTTATGAAGATCAAATGAGATAATAATTGTAAAGCACTTAGCACAGTGCCTGGCACATAGAACACAAATGTCCATTACTATTATTACCATAATCTCTCAAGATTATTGTGAGGATCAAATGAGATATTTATGAAGTGCTTAGCACAGTGCCTGGCACATAAGCACTTTATAAACATCCATTATTATTATTACCATAATCTCTATGGTTTATTGTGAGAGTCAAATAAGATAATAGCTTGTAGTGAGCACTAAACACTATTTCTTCCCTTCACCTGCCCTTTTCCAGAAGTTTATTTACTTCAGTGCCAGGGTTGAACTATATTCACCTTCTTCCTTTCTACTGAACCCTTCCCTGATGCTTACACACACATCCGTCCTCCTGACCCAAAACAAACTTCACTTGATCCTGCTATTCCTGGGCTCCATATTCTTGTGCTTTTTCCTTCCTTTCCTTGCTAGCCATCTATGAAGTACTCTAGCTCAGTGCCATCACAATCAAATAGAAACACATCCCTGCTGGTCAAATATTGACTTAGAAAATACAAATTAGATGCTCTATCAGTGTATAGAGCACCAGCCCTGAAGTCAGGAGGACCTGAGTTCAAAATTGATTTCAGACACTTAGTATTTCCTGGCTGTGTGACCCTGGGCAAGTCACTTAACCCGTTGCCTCAGTAAAAAAAAGAAAAATATATATATATATAAATTAACATGTTGTATTCCATTTTCATTCTGTTAAACATTTCCCATTTACATTTTTGTCCTTGGCTTGCCATTTGGATTCCTCTCTGGATCCCTGGGTCCACTTCCTCATTGCCTCTCCTGGCAACCATTTACAATTTGGTTTCTGATCCCCACTCTCCCAAAGCTGTGGGCCTTCTCCAAGGTTTCTTGGTACACAGTAGGTACTTACTAAATGCTAGTTGGTTGATTGTCAATAGCCAGCAGTCAAATCTAGTGGTTTCACCTTCAGTGATTCTCTGTAATACTTCAGTGTTGACCCTGTTCTTCTTTATCATCTCTTTTGGTTGTAATGACTGCTTTTACTTGATTTTCTTACCTGAATGATTCTTCTTGGGCTCATTCAATGACTTATTTTCTTGTCCCCGACCTTTAAGTTTGGGAACCAACTTGTTGGTCAACAAGTATTTATGGTAATATTACTATGTACCGGGCACCGAGCTAAGCACTGAGAAAACAAAAGGAGAAAACAGTGTCTGTTGACGATGTTAAAGCTATATTATTTGTGTTATATGAGAGAGGGAGCTGTGGAACAGTGAGAAGATTAAAAACGGGGTCTTAAAATCAAGGAGAGACACAGAAAATCATAAATCTAATCCTGGAGGCAATGGGGAGCCACATGGTCAGACCTGGGCTGTAGGAAGATCACTTTGACAATTGACTGGATAGTCTGGAGCCACTAGAGAGTTTAAGGAGGGAGGCTAATCAATGTTATTGTAATGTTCCAGCTGTGAGTGATAAGGACTTGCACCCATGCCGGTGGCAGAATCAGAGAGAAGGGAGCATATATGAGATGTGTCACAAAGTCAGAATCAACGAGCTTGTCATTAATCGGTTAAGATTGTATTTGGCTGAGGTGGGTCGGAACTGGATTGGAAGTTGGTATCCTTTACACTGCAGGGGTCCTCAAACTACGGCCCGCGGGCCAGATGCGGCAGCTGAGGACGCTTCTCCCCCTCCCCCAGGGCTACGAAGTGTCTTTATTTAAAGGCCCACGAACAAAGTTGTCGTTTTCACTGTAGCCGGGCCCTTATTTCCATTTCAGCAACGTTAGCTCCCGAGGGAAGGATTTCGCCAATCAGGGTTAGTTTTCCTTGCCAGGCCAGCAGGTCTTTATGGAGCCCCGGCACCGTGACGAGGTGACGGGGAGGCGGCTCCTAGAAAGTGTTCTGACGCTTTCTCAGTACGGCCCGAGAGGACGCAGTGAAAACAGAACCGCTCTCGGAAGTAGCTTCCCGTCGCTGCTAAAGGTCGCAAAGCCTTTTCTGGGCCAGTAAAGGCGCGTCTCTTTAAAACGCCAGCTCAGACCCCTCCCTTTTCCTTTTGCGTCCGAGACCCTTATTGCGGCTTAGAGCATCTGGCTACGTCTAATAAAAGTGAGTTTTTCTTTGACGAGAACCCTTTCGCTTACAGTTCCCAGACGGCCCCGCTCCGTGGCCGCACACAGGCATTTCCGCCGCTGGCAGAAGCCCCGACAGCGAGAGCCCCCAGCCGCCCCCCCCCCCCCGGAGCCCAGCGAGGCCCGGGTTTGCTGGCGGCTGGGGGTCTCGGTCTGTCGGGGTGCCCGGGGCTCCGCGGCGGGGCCGATTACTGTTTCCGGTGTCTGATTCCCTTCACGGAGGAGCTCTTGTTTTCCCAGGTGTCTGTCTGTCTGTTTTTGTTCAGCTACAAGGAGGGCTCGGGGAAGGCCCCGGGCCTTGGGGACGCGTGGGATACCCACCAGGGGCCGGGGCTCCCGGGGCTCAGCGCCGCGGATAAGGAGCGCGCGGACGAGGGCCGTGCAGAGAGCCCCGCGTCTCCCTCGGGCCAGCGCTGCTCACCCTCAAACCCGGCTTTTTAGGGCCCTGGTCACCTCCGGCTCGCGTCGGCGGGCCCGAGGGGCGGGGGCCGGAGGGAGGGGCCGCAAAGCCAAGTCAAACCCTCAGATCTGAGCAGCCAAAGCCCCTCGTCTAGCAACTCACTGACTCGTGCTTCCACGAGGCGGCGCCCTAGAGCAGAGCGCGCCGCCCCCGGCCCCGAAGGACTCTGACCTGTCAGTCACTCGCGGGCTCCCCTCCCCCCCGCCCCGGGGAAGCTCCGCACAGCGCGTTGCCAGTTGTGAAGCGAGCTGGCCCGAGGGGCGGGGCTCGTACAAACCCGGAGCCTCCGGCCCGGCTTCCCCAGTCCCGTAGATGGCAGCTCCCGACTTGGGAGACGCGGACTCCAGCTGTGCGCCCGGGCCTCGCCCGGCCCGGATACCCCGCGATGCTTCCGCGGCTCCCCCGCCCACTCCGCAGACGCCCCCAGAAGGTTCGGTTTGCGGCCTGGGAACCCCTCGGGATGGGTGCTGTCTCACGCCCGCCTTCCAACGGCCCGTATCTAAGAATCTGCTCAATGTGGGGGAGGGATTCCGGAAACCTCAAAGAGCCTTTCTTCCCTCCCCCCCCCCGCCCCGATTTGTGGTTCACAGAGTTCTACAAGGAAGCATCATTTACCTCCAAGGGCAAGAATCACAAGGTTAGCCGTGGACCGTGTGTCCTGCTGCTCGCAGGTCATGGGGCTACTGATTTATCATAGGGTGAACCAGCTTGGGTGGGGGGGGGTTGCTATCATAATTTTTTCTCCAATACTGGGAGGGATTTACGTCTAAGCTGCTCTTCCCCCACTCCCCTGCTGACCCAGAGTGCGCATCTGCAACGTAGCTGGATGCGGTTTGGGGACAGGGCTTCACTAGAGACATCAAGTGCTCCGAAAATCAACTAAATCTGCAACGTGGCCTCAGTGCCGTGTTCTAAGCCACAGGAAATCTTTCAAAGAAAATCATACTTAAAACCAAAGTTACAAAGTACAATCTATTTAAACTTTAATTTGTGCATTTGTGATAATTAATGACTGCAAAACACTCAAGTTTTTTTTTTAGAATGACATTGTTAAAAAGGCACGTCTCATTTTAATGAATGCATAGTGTACCATTCTAAAATATCCTAATTTCCTTACAAAGTGCTCTGAGCAGCCACTTACAGATACAGAATAGCAAAATATATTTACAATCTAGAGTTTAAAATTTTAAATCTGACTAAAAATAAACTTTAAAAAACTACAGAGAAAATTAGTGCTTTCTTCAGCTTAATTGTGTGAACATACCCTGCCCTCTAATTTTTTTTAGTGATTTACTTCAATTAAAAAAAAAATTCTGTACAATGTGTAGTTACAAAAGGCTACTTCAGTGTTTAATGCTAAAAGCCTTTTCAGACATGGCTCTCCGGGTGTATCTTGAGAACCAGAAAGAGTAAGCAGACTGTACCTCAAAAGTATTTCATGTCTCACGTCACAGAACAGTTCCAATGAAATCCTGAGCCCTGAGCTAAGCTCTTCCTCTGATCCCTGCCAAAGACAGGCAGCACCACAGACATGGTAAGATAACTCCACAAAGTGGGCTGCTCTCTCTAGTGAGGAAGCATTTGGAATTCTGAGGAATAAACCCAACATGCCAGGCCTCTTTTCCCCCAGGATCTTGTTGGCCCTCCTCCTTGTATGGCATCAGGAGCTCTGAATCATCATCATCATCATCTTTTTGTTGGAGTTAAAGGGCAATCAAGGAGACTGTCAGTATTCTTGGGGCTTACACTGTTCTGAAGAGGACAAATCACGAATGACAGCGGAGAGCTGTAAGGTTCTTGAAACACCTTAAGATATCTTGAGCTCAGTTCTCTGTAACTCAGTGTGCTTTCATTTTTCCCTACAAGATTTAAACATGAATCGTTTCAGAGGGAAGCTTGTTTATTGCAATTACATGGTTAATTCAGTCCAGGTAAGCTGACGGCTTGCTCTTGGTGAGGTATGATGATCCTTTGTGGCTGAGCCAAGATCATGAGTTATCTATATGTATATAGAGCTAGAGCTATCTAGATTCTATCTCCTAACTGAGGGGAAAAACATTAGAGTCACCAACAAGGAAAAAGGCTCTAGGCAAGGAGAAACACTAGTTGGCAAAATGACTTTCCTGTAGCAACACAAAGATAACCCAAAACAGGCCCTTCTCAAGTGTTATGAAAATATTTGGTCAAATTACTTTTTGAGACTTTTGAGGTACAGTTTTTTAGTGTTATAATAGGTTTATAAAATATACATACACTGTTTTATCAAAAATATTTATACATTCTGTTACAACATATTGCTTTTTTACCCTCAGTAACTGCCAATATAAAATCTGGATTCAGTGGCCTAAAATGTATACAAATGTACTTCACGTAAATGCTGGAGTCGGAGGCGTCTGCGTGGCCACTGTGCCGAAGTAACAAAGTGGTACAATTAAATAACAAGCCTAGAACATCAAATAGATTACAACTCACACATATACATGTTCACGGCATGTATATACTGACAATCCCCATGGTGTAAAAATGATACGTTTACCTTAATACAGCAGATACACAAAGAACTAGGATGCTAAATGAAGGGTGGGTCGTTTATAAAAAGGCCATCTTGTTCATTGATTTGGAAAGTCACGACTGAAAATCCAGGAGCATCTAGGCTTTGGGAATGCGTACAGAAAATACAGTATCTCAATTCATACTGACCAGAAGCATTCCTTTCTTTACTTTCTTAAAATGCTGATGTTCTGTTTGTTTTAGCAATGCTTAACAAACAAATAATTGTTTGGCAAGTAGCTTTGAGAACTTGTCCATATTATTATGGAAGCACTTACATGGTTGGTAAAGATAAGGCATTAAAAACATTTCCTCCTAATAAATATAGAAAATTTACAAAAGAAGGCATCAATTCATTCCGTTATTTTCAAACTCGACACCAAAATGTGTACAAGTTGCAAACGACACTTTTGGATAATATTACAGTAATTCCTTTAAAAAATAACAGCATTTGCCTTATTCTGATAGAATCTTGTTAAGGTTGAGTATCATTTGCATCCCAAGCTTTTATTCTTAAAACACAGTGGAATGAAGTAAACTGGTTATCTTTTATCTTTTCTAGATCCCAAGCTGGTCTTCCTTCCACTTAAGGCAAGCATAGGACAAAAGTATCCACTGTAGAAGAGGAAGGAAAAAAAGACAACATTGATCCAAGTGTGTCCACCTGTGAAGGATGTTTATATGGCCTGTATTCAGCTTAAACCCCATAAAACTGTTTCCAGTGCACAGATTAAAAATGGAAATACATTGCAAAAGGCCACTCTTCAAGAAAGATATTAGACTAGTACTTTAAAAACAAATCTTCGTGTGATTTCCAAAATCAGAAGCTACCGGTGGCACAGAGAGCAAGTGGAAGGGTTGCTATTCGGCTAAAGAAGTCTGTCTTCTTGCGAGTCACTCTGCTAGTTTCACAGTGTCTTGGAACTCAACACCAATCTGCAATGTAGTCAAAATCTCGAAACATTTCTTGCTCCTCTTCTGAAAGTATCCTTGGTTCCCGAGGTGGGGTCAGAATAGGTGCTTCTGAGGTAAATTCATCATCAAAATTACTTACATCCTCTCGTCCTCTGATGGTAGGAACAAAGGGTGGCTTTACTTTCTTGGCCAGCAAAGCATTCCAATCAATTAGCTGTTTCACAGAACAAAGAACAACAGACAGATTGAGTTTTCCTGCTGTGATCTGTTAAATGGGATTAACAGTTCCCTTAATTTCCTACTTACCCGGAAAAATGGGTGCTTTTTTACATCCTCTGCATCTTTCTCACCAGCTCCCAGGCGCCGCTCTGGATTTCTTCTCAGTAGCTAATATCACAAACACAAGGTTGTAAAATTAAAACTAGTCACCTTCATTGCTAAGATTCTCAGAGGCTGCCTTTCATTCTCTCCTTCCTTCTAAAACCTTTTTAGAATCCCATCCTTCATTCTCAAGGGCCTAGTTTGACAGCCAACAATCGTTACTAAATAACCTTTCTTTAGACAATGCTAAATTCAAGCCACGTACGTGGCTAAGTATACGTGTAGATAACCTGGAAAGGGGAACACCAGACTATTTTTCTATCACATATATAGGGGTTGATAGCATTATTGCTGTATCTCTATTGAATCAGAGACATGTAAATGTATTTTCACTTCATTTAACTAAGAAAACCATGTCATATTTGTTAAGGTACATTTGTGACTGCTTGAACTAGGGGCTGTCAAGATCCCTTCCACCTCTCAAATTATGTGATATAGTTTCCCTATATCTATATCTATCTATATATCTATCTATATCTATATATCTATATATCTATATCTATAATCTATATATCTATATATATATATATCTCTATATATATATATATAGATCTATATCTATCTATCTATCTATATATATAGATAAATATAGATAGATAGATAGATATATTGCTTAGTTTAATCTACACAAAAGTCCCAGACTGGTCATTTTTTATCCACTATTAGAGTTCTGCTAATCCCAAGAAGTAGTGTAATATGTATATGCTAATGATTTACCTATCTGTATAGGGGGTAAGGATAGTATAAATAAATTAAATGCTACAATCGTTTTCTTCAGAAAAAAAATAGTTTTAAGAGACTTGCTGAATACTGTTTGACTCTTACCCTTCTCATTATGGAAATGGCTTCTGTAGACAAGAATCGTGGATACCTTACTTCATCATTTACAATACTGTCAAAAACCTCTTCTTCATCATCACCAGGAAAGGGAGACTGAAAAAAAAAAAAAAAAAAAAAACACCACCAAAATTAACTAAACAACTTTTGTTAAGCTAAAATGACTTGACTTGTAAGTACTACAAGTTCTGCCATTACCTGGAGCATAACTTCCTTGCAGCCACACCTAAGAGAAACACAACCAGGAAGTAAGAATAAAGGGTTCCATGCAGCCAAAAGAAATGACCGAGATCCACTAATATTTTCACATTCAAAAATTCACATTTAGTAAGCTTGGTAATCTTGTTTTTAAGTTTATGCAGATTCAAAATAGCAAATTAGAGGAAAGCTAAGCTATTCACACAACAGGTTAGAGATGACAGACAAAACTAGGAAAAGCAAGCCTGAAAACCTGAGACAGTAGTTGCTGAAGGTTTACTAAATAAGGGAGAAGCACAAGAATAGATACAACTTCAAAAAGGTTAGCTTTGTTCAGTATATTCTTTTTAAGATTGCAAGAAGAGGCACAGTGGTATGGTGGGCAGAGAAACAGTACTGAAATCAGGTCCACCTGGATTCAAATCCTGCCTCGGACACTTACTAGTCATTGGGTTTAATTTCTCAGCCTTCTGGAAATTCTAAGGCTCTAAGTTGGAAGAGCAGATGCAATTTCTATTGGTGGAGGGAGTTTCCTCATAAGGCATTCCCTTTGCCAATGATTTTTCAATAAATGCTATGAAATAATAAAACAGGATAATTTAATTTTCTCTTTAGATATTTTTCCTGCTAGAGGTCTTAATGACAAACAAAATGGAAAAAAAAAAATCAGTTCATAAACAATTAAGAGCTAGGTGTAAAACTCAATTACTTAGGAGGCATTTGCTTCTGATAGTAACTTTCTGGTTTGGCCACTACTACCAGATCCTGTTTAGTCCTTGGAGTCATTCTGGAAAAGTTGTCATTTGTCCTTCATTTTCAAAGAGGATCAATGACATCACGGGATGACTTATGCGTGAAGTGGATTTAAGTGAAGCAGAGCTGTAGGGAAATCATCAGCATCACTCCTTCAGTCATCAGAGTCCAGGGGCAAGACTAAGGTCAGTATAAGTGGTGATGGCTTAGGATGCAGTGGATGACCTTGGTATCTATGATGTCTGACCAAACTCCAAAGCTGCCTGTCCATTCTACCAGGAGAAGTCTTCCCATGCTTGGGGCAAACACCCTCCTAATTCAGTAGCAGATCTGTTGATTACCCTCAGACTGGTTTAGCTGGCGGCCCGAGATGACTTTACTGGCATATGGCTGCTGTGCATGCTTCTGCTTCTTGGAGCCCCATGTAAGAGCCGAGTGTCAAGTAGACCCCAAAGCTGAAGGATCAGCCCTCCCACAGAGGAACTGGTCCTCCTTGAATACACCATATACCCTTTCTAGAACAGTAAGGGAACAATAGAGTCAAATGGCCACAGCTTCTCCTGCAATAAGGGCTCAGAAGACATCATTTTGGTGGATGACTTCTGGGTAAGTGAATGAAAACTGAGCAAACATGTAATAAAAAAAAATTATTGGTAGTGACTCTAACTGGCTTAAAATATAAACTTTCTAAAATTTTGCAGGGAGTAACTGAAAGTGGAAGTGTAATGAGAAATATGACTCATAATACAACCAGGAACAGTGGAAAAAACAACATTCAAGTTTATAAAAAGCTTGTTGAGTGAGACCCATATAAGTGAAATCATCCTGAGAGGAGCTCAGAAAGAGAACAAGCATTTCTTAAGTGCCTATTAGCTGGGCCAGGCAGGACATTTTGTTTATACTAATGTTACCTGGTTTGATTCTTACAGCAACCTTATGAGATAGGTACTAGTATTCTCATTTTGCAGAAGGGGACAACAACAGAAAAAAGGAAAAGATCTTTTCACCACTACAACAATTAAACATGCACTTTTACATAATGCTTTCTAATATGCTGTTTGAAGGAAATAAATATGGAGAAAATATATGGGACTGGATAAAATATACATAAAGAATTTTTGTGTGGGAGATGACAATTTTGAAAACTCGGACAGACCGATTCTCAAGAATATCTAAAAGAACAATGAGTACCCCATGTAGGAAAACAAAGAAAACAAAACACAACTACCAAAAACCAAAACAAATAAAAAACCAGGCCAGGTGATAAAATAGGAGGAAGTATAGCTGAACTTTCTCTATTTTCCTCCCAAGCAGATTTAGAAAAACACCAGAATGAATCTTATCTGGAAATCCAAGGGGGAAAAAAATCAGTTATTGTTAAGGTCTGTGAACACTGGAGATGGGATTTAGTTAGGAACAGCAAAGCAAAGCATTCTAGCACAGCAAGAGGATGTACACAAGTGCAACAAGAGACCATAGACCCTACAGAAGGTTCTGATTAACAAGATGCAGAGACATGCCGCTGGAAGTGGGTCACAGAAACACAATAAACTAAAGGGGAACCTTGCATGGGGGGTAGTGGGGTGGTGATGCAGGAAAGGGATGGTTGCAGGCCTAGCCTGCACTGTGTACATTCCAAAGTAAGCTGCAGTTTTGTGTTTCTGACCTCATGAGACCTCAGGGTCTCCATTCTAGCTTCATTCTTACTGAAGCCTACAGTAGAATAACAAGGAAAGGATTCCAAGATCAAAAGGGACCTGCTCTTCTGTGCCTCTGTACTAGCAGAGATGGTTCCCATTTCTCTGATTGATAGGGACTGAATCCAGCTACAGCCCACTGGAATGCTAACCACAGCAAACTCAGAGGTGTGTTGCTCAGATCCAAAGACAGGTCAAGAACTTGTAAAACTGAGATCAAGGGAAAAGAAATCTGAGTTTGCCATGGATCAGATCATTTGGGGATCTAAAAGCCTGCAGAACACCAGCCTGAGCTGTCCCTGAGAACTTGGAATAACATAATTCTCAGTACCACAAGAAAGCAATATCTAGCACAGACAATCTCTCAAGAAGTGTGGCCTTAACAAAAATCTAATATTAGGAAGTAGGCGAGAAAAATGGAAAACAACAAAAAAGAATACCACCATAAAAAAAAGTTAAAGATGACAGAGACACTTCAAGATAAAAAACCCATAAGGATTACAAATAATGTATAAGGAAAGCCTCAACGGAAAACATGGCATGAGCACAAGTTGAACTGGAATTACTCAAAGAGATAGAGAGTTTAAAAGAAAAAAAGGATTTAAAATATTTTTACAAATAAGAATGCTAAAGGGAAAAAAAAATGAAAAAAGAACTGAGAACTACAAAAGAATTAAAAAAGGAACTATTAGCTTGGTATAATAAGTGCAACATCTAATCCAAGAAATAACTCCTTGAAAACTAGAATAGATTAAATAAAAACTACTCTATGAAATGATAAAAAAATATTAAAACAAACTCAAAAGACTGTACAGACAGAAGAAAAAAATAAGGTATCTCATAGGAAAAACACTGACCTGCAATACAGGTCAAGGAGAGAAAAATTAAGATCCATTAGATTACCTGGGCACTGTGACCAAAAAAAAAGAAAAAAAAAAAAAAGAAATCAAATATCCTATTTCAAGAAATCTTAAAAGAGAACTATCTAGATCTCTTAGAACTAGAGGGCAAAGTAGAAATAGAAAGAAACCATCAGCTAATTTCCTGAAAGAAACTCCAAAATGAAAACTTCTAGGAACATTGTAGGGCAAATCCAGAACTTTTAAGTCTGAGAAACAATAATGCAACCAGCTAGAAAGAAAGAATTCATGTAATAAGGAGCTGCAGTCAAGATTAAACAAACTTTAGCATCCATCACTATAATGAAGAACTTAGAATATACTAGTCCACAAGGCAAAGAACATAGGCTTTCAACCAACAATAATTTTTGTTAGCCAACAGAATATAAGTCTTTGGGGCAAAAGAACTGACCTTTAATGAAAAAGACTCTTTCTTAAGCATTCCTGAGAACAAGATCAGAGTTGCACAGAAATTTTAAAGTATAAATAGGAGTCATAAGAAACAAAAAACAAGCATAAATGCTTAATGATAACATTTAAAGATAAACTTTTACATTTTAACATGGGAAGAAAAGATGTATCGGTTTCCCCCCTCTATCCTATCAGCATCAGGATCATAGAATTTAATTAAACACAGATCATGGAAGTGGTTCTATTAGGTTTTGATGATCTAAAAAGAACTGAAAAGGTGGAAAACTGGGAGTAAAAAAGGAGAGGAAAGATGGGGAAAATTATCTCAACTAAATCAGGCTACTCAAATAAATTGTACACATTAAAAAAAAAAAAATCTAGGGGTGGGGAGTGGATGACACCTGAACCTCATTCTCATCAGAACTGGTCAAAAGAGGGAAGAGTGAATAGGGATTAGTCCTATGCAAAACAAACTAAGGATTTACATAAATACTTATTCTTGTGGTTTCAAAGAATTGGAAAGGGATTGTCCATTAATTGGGCAAAGTTAAACAAGTTTTATGGCATATAAAGGTGATGGAATGGAAGATTTTAAGAACTGAAAGGGACAGTTACAGAGAAAGCTAAGAATATTTATTTTATCTGACAAACCAGAATAAGAACTTACACAGTGACAACAAAGACAAACAACCCTGAAAGACTAAGGAATTCTGATAAGTGCAATGTGATTCCAGGGCTCATGTTTGTAAAAGAATCTTACCTACCAGGTCCTGGTAAACAGGTGATGAACTCAGACTAAGACAGACACACACACACACACACACCTACTGGCAACAGGTTTTCTTTCCTTTTCAAGGAGGGTGGGTAAGAAATAAAGCAGTTTTTGTTGACTGATAGAAAAAATTATTTTAAAAAATCATGCTATAGCATAATATATATATAAATTAATAAACTTTTTTACACATCTACTTTCTTACTTCTATAAAACAATCTACTGATATATCCAGGGCATTTTTGACGAAGGTTTAAGAACAGAGGCTTTTTTACAAACCATCTTTTAAAGTAGATGATATCTTTACGGTTACAAAATTGACTGAAAAGTGTTAAGAGATACAAGAACTCATAGTACTTATTAAAAAAAAAAAAAAATCCATGCAGTTGGAAGAGTAAAATACATCCATAAAGTCTGATTCTGGACTCAGGTCTTCCTGACCTCCAAAGAGTCACACAATCCTGTCAGTTCAACTGTGTTCAATCCACAACTCTTTCATCCAATTTTACTGGGCCCTCACTGCTGGAGAGAAATCCCTTATTTTTTCCCTGATCAATTTTCAATGATGACATCCTCAGCAGAAGCTATTCTAAAAGACTTCCTGGACTCTGTCCTTTCTGGAGCTGAGGATCTAAGCTGCCATCGGGGTTTCCTTAAGGGCAGCAGCGATCATGTCACCTCTACTCCCCATTTACTCCAAATCAAATACAGAGAGTCTTTCTAACCTCAAAGCCTTCCCTTCAAAGATCTGGCCACTACCTCCTTCTCCAGCCTTATGCTTTCCTCCATGAGCTCCGCAGTCTAACTATACCTGCCTCCTCCTCCTCATACCCAATGCTCTATCTCCAGATTCTCTGCCTTAGTCCTTGCTTTTCTTTTTCTCTTTATCTCTCTGGTTCCTGGGCTTCCTTCAGTGCTTAGCTCAAACACCATCTGCAGGGGCTCTTTCCACATTCTCTTGCTGCTTTTCAGATGGCTACTCAGTCTTCATCTAGTTATTTACACATCTCTCATCAACATGTGAGACCTCTGGGAGCAGGGACCATTAATGCCTTACATATAGTGACTACTCATTAAATGCTTCTTGATTGACTCCTTAATTAAGAAAACATTCTCCATTCCCTTGTTTTTGTTTCTGTCTCAATGAAAAAGCTATATCTATTCTAAGATAATCTTTCCTAAATCATATATATATATGATTTGATTTTTGGTTTCAAATTCTCTCCTTCTCATCTAGGAAAGCTAGATAGCACAGTGAAAGTTTTGAGCCTGGAGTGAGGAAGACTTAAAGAAACTCCCGGGCAAGTCACATATCCTCTATTCACCTCAGGTTCCTTAGCTGTAAAATAGAGACAACATTAGGACCTGCCTTCCAAGCATGTTGTGAGGCTCAAATGAGATAATAATTACAAAGTGATTGGCATACAATAGGCACCTGTTACGTCTTATTAAACAAGCCTATTACAAAAATGTAGCTGAACAAAACAAAATTTCCCTAATACTCATGGACTATATCCATCAGCTCTTTATTTGAAGATGGATAGCACATTCATCATGAGATCCCTGGAGTTAGAGGTTTGTATTGATCACAGACATGGAAAAGATTTTCAGTTTTTATCTCTTCAGTTATTTTCACAATTGTCTTATAGTAGTATTTATTTTAATTATTAAATTATATAAATTATTATTAAACTTTTCCTAATTCTTCTCATTGTACTCTGTATTAACTAATACAAATCTTTCCAAGTTTTTTCTAAAAATCATCCCCTTTATCATTTCTTAGAAAACAATAGTATCCCAATACATACAAAGTTATTCAGCCATTTCTCAAATGATGGGCAGCCTCTCAGTTTCCAATCACCAAGAAAAGAACTCTATAATGAATTCTATATATGTGAGTCATTTTCTTTTTCCTTTAATGTCTTTGAGGTTATACATTTAGTAGTACTGCTGATCACACACAGCATAGCACTTTGAGTACCAGTTCTAAATTGATTTCCAGACTGGTTGGACAATTAGTCCAATTAGGAGGAATGAGTCCAATTCCTAGTTCCATCAAGAGAGTACATTAAAATACCTATTTTCTCAAAAACCCTCCAGCATGTTACTTTCCCTTTTGGTGAAAACTTCCAATCTAATTATTTCTCTAATTATTAGAATTTAGAACATTTCTTATGGCTACTGATAGCTTGAATTTCTCCCTCTGAAAACTGACTATTTTTATCTTTTGATCAAAGGAGAATAGGTCTTATTCTTAAAAATTTCAATCAGTTCCCTATACATGAAACCTTTATCAGAGAAATTTGTGCAAAGATTTTTTCCCCCTCAACTTTCTACTTCTAATTTTAACTGCATTGATTTTGTCTCTGCAAATTTTCTACAAATCTGACATAATCAAAATTGTCCATTTTGCCTCTTGCCAACCTTTCTATATATCATTTGGTCATGAACTACTCTTCTCCCATCCACAGATGTGAGGGGCAATTTCTTCATGCTCCTTAAATGTGTTTTTTTTCTCACCCTTTCACATCTAAATCATGTTTTCATATGGAAACATGTCTCTGTATATAGTGTGAGTGTTAAGTCTTTATCTACTTTCTGCTTTCCAGTTTTCATAATAGTTTTTAGTGAATGGTAAGTTCTTGCTTTAATAGTTGGAATCTTTAAGTCTTTCAAACACTAGCCTACTGCGCTCATGTGCTTCTGTATACTATGTACCTTATCTGTTCTAATGATCAACTTCTCTATTTCTTACATAGTACCAAATGACTTTGTATAGTCTGGTCAAGCTGGGCCTTTTTCCCCTCCCACTTTTTCCCCCATTAATTTCCTTGATATAGTTGATTTTTTGTTCCTCTTCCAAATATACTTTTGTTCCCATGCCTTCCTGTCTTCTATGAAAACTTACCTGCCTCCAATATTATTATCATCATTATTCCCCTCCTATCTTTCTTTTTTTCTCATTCTTCCCAGCTCTGCCTATGTAGTTTGCTCCTCTGTAAAATGAAGGACTTGGAACATTACTTGTTCTTCATTGTTATCTTCAGACTCTCTCTACTCTCTAATCACCCAGTAACCTTTCTACCTTTGAGGTCATTTTATTCAGTCTTCACTTATTCCAGATTATGGTGGTTAGTATATAGAAACCGAATAGGACATTTTATTTTCTCTTTTCTTTGACATTTTATTTTCCTCCCTCAATTACATGTAAATATGTATTTTTTAATTTTTAAATTTCGAATTCCAAAACTATTCTTCTTCTCCCTTTCCTCCTCCCTCCCTGAGATGGTAAACAATTTGATCCAAGTTATACATATGCAATCTTGTAAAAATAGTATGCTTTGATCTGTATTCAGACACCATCTATTCCTACTTTTTCAATGAACTCCAGTTCTTGGCTCACAGTCTCCCTTGCTACTCCAACTTCTAACCTCTATGTTGTGTTTCTTCAAATAATTTCACCTCTTAGGTTCTTCAATTCTGCTACTATGACCTCTGCCACACCACTTCAGGGATAGTGAGGAGGATCTTGTTTCCACCCACAAGTACTCTACTTCCATGAAATTTCTTTCTACAATTATGATGCCTATTATATATTTCTGTATCTCTACTATATCTCTACCTCATTCTTCCTAAAACTTTTTTGTCTTCAATGTGACTTCCATCCCTTTATTCCAGTCATTTGCAAGGCTAATGTCCCTGCTGTGGCTACACATTTTTTCCTTCTCAATATTAACCACTCAGCATGGGACACTTTATCTCCCAATTATCTCTCTTATCCTCTCAAGTTTTTTTTTGCCTCTTTGTGCTATTGCTGGTCATGTCTTGTTACCTCAAAATCTCAGCAACCATGTTTTCTGCTTCAACTCACATGCTGTTGAAGAGAAACATAAGTCATGCAATTGTGCATCTGATATATGTTACATATTCATGTTTTCTGTTTTTTAATCTCCAGTGGGTTCTTATTGCAACAAGGCAATCCTTTCAACCCCTGCCTAAATGATTCTCTCTCCCACGTACCATCAAGTCTATCCAATTTTCCTCCTAACTTTAGGGCTAGTGCTCTATCCACTGCACCATCTAGCTCCTCCCCATCATTTCTATATCAAACCACCTTTCCTGTTCTTAAGCTTCCACAGCAACCTTTCTCTCTCCTCAGCTGAGATCTGTGGCTTTGATTAGAAAAAGTCCTTTGGCATGTTTTCTTGCTTTTTAATACAATTACCCTTCATTCCATCCTGTTTTCCCCAACAGACATACTGTCCCCAGTATCATCTAGCTTCTTAACTTTCAGCCTCTCCTCATCTATTAGTTCTTTCCTTCTTACCCACAAACATGCCTGATTCTCTTCTATCCTAAAAAGTTCATTAGCTTTTAAGATTCTCATTATCCTCCTTACCCTTCCCTTTTTTATCCAAACTCCTACATGTCATTTATACTTAAATCTGGGAAATTGTTCTTTCCACAGTTAATAACAGTCTGAATTGCCCAATCTAATGGTCTCTTCTCAAACTGGATCTTCCTTGACTTCTCTTCATTTACCACAGTGCCTAAAATATTGTAGGAACTCAGTATGTGCTTGCGAACTGACTTAAATGAGACGAGCTGGGAGGTGAGAGTCTCACTTGTCCTTGCCATTGTGCCCAGTGACTAGGCTTGCCCTTCTTTGCTCACTTTCTACTCACTTCTCAGTTCCTTTAAATCTGGCTTCTAGACTGACCCCTTGAATCAAATTTCTCTCTAAGGTTATCAACAATCTCAATGCTGAGCTCAATAGCTTTTTGTCTGGCCTCATTTTATTTGGTTTTGCCAAAGTTGCTGACACTGTTATTATTCATTCCTCAGGCAAAACTCCTTTCTTGGCTACCATGAAACTTGAACTTTTGCATGCCCTTTCTCTCTCTAGCACATCCTCTCTTTCCTCCTCTCCCTATCTCTCTGCTTCTATGTAGCTCTATGCTTGGTCTCATTGGCTCATCCTTGTGTTCACTACATGGAACCTTTATCTTGGTGAGCTCAATAGCTCTTATGAGTTCAGTCAGCTTCCCTCCTCACACCATTCCCAAATTTCTCTCTCTAAACCTCAACTTTCTCCAGTATTCTAGTCCTGTATCATTGCCTGTTGGTTACCTCTACATGAATGTCACACAGGAAGTGGTTTTCTAAGTCAGTCTTCTTTCTATGTGCAGTTTTTGTGTACAAATTAAGGATACCATTTCTATTTGAGTTTGATACTACTGCTTTGAACCTCGTCTCCTATGTAGTTGATCAGTAACTATATATTGCTATATATTGATGACAGCTTGTATAAATGTCTAAAACATTAAGTGATTTTCTTCCTAAGTTCTTCAAGTCAAAAGAAAACTAGATATGGGGTCACTCCTCCAAATTTTATAGATGGTTACCAGCCAGTTGATCTATTTTCTCCAAAAAATTTACTTCAAATTTTAAGAACTATAATGTATGAAAGACAGAAAAGAACTACTTTGTGAATTGATTTTCTACTTTAACAGTACAGCTAATCTTGATTTTGATGAAGGCTTTTCAATGACTAATGCTGTCTGTACTCTACTCTATTCTCAGCATCCTCTGTAAACATTATGGTAGGCACCAGAAACTTAGAAGTAGTTGTAGTGGCTACAAGTAGGCATGGAAGCAAAGTTCTAATTTTTCTTAAAGCACTAAGCTTTCTGGTTGCACTCTTTTATTTTTCCCCCTACCCACCACTACTCACCTCTCCAACCAGCATTTCATATATAAGTACTCCAAGCCCCCACCAGTCCACGGCTCTCGTATAAGACGTTTCAGTCAAGACTTCTGGAGCTAGAAATTCTGGAGTGCCACAAAATGTGCTCGTTCTGTCTCCGAAGCCCATTCCTAAAAAACAGAAATATCAAATCACTTCTTAGATACCTCATATGTTCTCCCCTCTCCCTCAATCCCCTCCGCCTAGAGCTAACAAAAACTAGTTGATATCTAACTAAATAAAAAATACACAGGGAGAAGCAAATCTCATATATCATGCTAACACTTTTCCCAGAATAATTCTGCCCCCTCACCCCTGGTCCCATCTCATCATTTTCTGATGAGTAGATAAAAGTACTCAAAATGGTGATTAAGTAAATACATAACTGTCAACTCAACCCAAAATAAATAAAATAAATTCTATCCAAAATAATTTTAGTATTTTCACTATATTGATATTATAATGGACTATTACTTTTTTCTTCCTTCTTTTGAGGAAGATGATACAATGTATAATGTGTCTAGAAAACAAGATGGAAAAAATCCAAAAGAAGTTAATAAAAATAAAAATCCAAAATCTAGGTAGTGATTTTTCTGGATAATCAAGTGTTGACCACAGTTATATCTGCAAATTTGTCATCCAATTTAATCCAATTTATTTAGTCCAATTTATTTTCAATGTGCCTATTCCTATAACTTACATATGTAATTATCAAATCTACATTATACAAATTGGTGTTATTAAGTCAGCAACAAATATTTATCACAGAATAGACACTTCCAAAAAGCTGAAAACCTTTTATATTACTTTTAAAAAACAAATAAAACTTCATGAGTTCTTTAAGTAGTTGAATAGGGCATAGGAGAATATGTATATTTCACAAATAAACTCTCCACACATTTGATGGTTCAAGTAACCTGCCAAAAATCAGAAAGGGAGGCATTTAATAGAGTAGGAAAAAGAAATTAGGGCTCCTCCCTTTTGTTATGATGTCCTGTTCATATGCATATCACTTTCTAGGCATAATAAAGCATTCTTTTGTCTAATTTTCATAAACAGCAAAATCTGTACCTACATTTTTAGATACTTTTTTGGGGGGTAAGGAGAGAGGGAAGAAAGAGGGTAGAGAGAATATGAACCTATAATTTCATCAGGTTAATGTGCTCTCAGTTAGGAAGTATCTTCTATCAGTGCAGACCAGCACCTCACTCAGCAACTTATAATTCTTAGAAAGGCTACTTAGGGACTTCTTGAGGGTCATAGACACAGTGTGTATCAGAGGTACGCCATGTACCTACATCTTCCTTTCAGGATGGCTCTAAATCCATTATCTGATGGCTATTTTCCTTGTATATGTTGTCCATGTATATTTGTCAGTTATTGTTGTTCATTCATCCAAAGGAAACTTTAAGACAGCTCATTTAACTTGGAAGTATTTTAACTCTTCTCTGCCATGTACCTTGTGAAGGCCACAGGCAAGAAAGCATATTTGATGTATGCACAGCCCATGGGCATTATTTCTATCAATTACATTCAAACTGGATCTCTGACCCCCATCATATTAAATAAAAAAGCTCATCTTTGATAACGTCCTTTAAAACGAGATGTTCTCTGCATCATGATCTACAAGCCTTAAAATGTTATGCAAAAGTCTCCCCATTAAACAAAAACCACCAAGAGGAAGAGCTGTACAGATGAATCCAGAAGATCTGGGTTCTAAGCATGCCTGACATGTCCTGGCAGTGAGACCCTGAGCAAGTCACTTGGTCTCTCAGGGATTCAAAAGCAGATCTCTAAGGCTGTTTAAGTTGACATGAAGTTCCTGACCTTCACTTGTAGAGGGAGTTCCCCAATATATACACCAGTAAAATCCTAGATCCAATTCAAAGAAATTTTAAAAAATCAAAGAAACAAAAGAAAAAAAAAAAATGGACCTCAGTGCTAGACAGCCCCTTTCCATTTTTAATAGAGACTGTGGTAGTGTGACAAAAAAGGAAGACTGAATTAATTAACAAATAGCTCTGGGATAGTCATCAATATTAATTTCAATCTGAGTACTTTACCTAAATGGGAACCCTGGCAAGATGATCAATGAAGTGACATTATTGGAACAACTAAAGCAAATCAACAAATATCTTCTTGCAATCAAAAACAAAAAACAGAAGAAAAAAAGGAATCTGAATAAAAAAGGAAGTATGTTTTCAAATAAGAGGCAAATCAAAGAGTAAGCAGAGCTGTTTTCCTCAACAGTCAAAGGCAAGAAAAGACATTGTTGTACAGATTTTTTGAACAATGTTTTTTGCAGTAAGATCATCATCAAGATATTTGTGGCCTACATTCCAGCATCTGTTAAAGAGGATAAAAAAGGAGAAAAATTCTACATGAAGAATCTGACAAGTACTTCCAAAAAAAGAGAATAATTTTGCCGCTTAGCATCTTAACGATGAAGATGGGCATAGGGGAAGATAATGAAAATATAATGGAAATTATGGTTCAGGTCTGACAAACTGATGAGGATAAAGGCCAGCTTTTCACAATTCCATATGGGGTCTTATGACTGAATATAGAGGAGAGGGTTTGCAAAATTTTGATTTATTAGCAATAAATGTTTAATTTGAGTCCCTATAAACTAGGGGTCACATAAAAATTTCTTAGGTGAAAAGGGGTCATAAAAGGAAAAAGTTGAAGAAGCCCTGGGTTAAAGGCTGCAGACTGCTCATAAAACTCATATCTATTCAGCACTTTAAATTCACACTGATTGGGGAACTCAATAAGCTAATTAACTTGTCTCATTCTTACATAGGTAGAAGAGAGTCAATTAATGGTGAATATGATAATCACTGAGAAGCACAAAAAATAATATATCAACAGAAGCAAAGAAATCTGTTACTGTATTCAGCTCTGTGTACCTGGACCACTAATTAGAGGAAAGATAAAAATATCAATACAGAAGGTGAATGATAAGAAGACATCAAACAAATGCAACAGCTTTAACTTGACCTATAAAATGAACAATGAAAAAAAGAAGATACAATCCAAGAAGTGCCTTAGCCTAGCAAAGAGCGTGATGGATTTAGCTTCAGAAGAACTGGGTATGAGTCCCGACTCTTATCACTTGGCTTGTCTGACCTGTTTCTTCATTGGTTAAAATGAAGTGTTTGGGCTCAATGGCCTCAAAGTATCTTCTAGCTCTCAATCTATGATTCTATGCCAAGAAGAGGGATATGAAAGAAAAAGGCAGTAAAAATGGCTTAGAACATAAACTCGCGTCAAAGTATTACAAAGGAGGAAGATCATAAAAAACAAACAAGGCTAGTTTGAAGCAAGAGCCAAATGAGCGTCATTAGACCAAACATGGTGAACCTCTGGCAGGGTCTTCAACAAGGACTTCTTTGTAGCCCTTGTGACTGTCAGAATCCTATCAAGCACAGTTTAGAGTAGACAAGAACTACCTCACAGTGAGGAGACCCACACTGGGCAGGGACCCAGCGTACTGAAAACACTCAAGGCTCACATTACTCGCTACCTCAGGGCAGCAAAGAATCTAGGAGGATACAAAAGGTCACAGGACATGTTGTTATTAAAAAAGAAAAAGACAAATGAAAAACTTTTACTACCCACCCTTCTACACAAAGATACTTTCTCACCTCTGTGGAAAATAAATTCAACATCAAATGATATCATTGGTGAAAATAAGAAATGGAAATATAAAGACTACCATCAACGATTCTCAAATAGGCCACATCTTTACAAAGTAAACCTTAAGGAAAAAACAAAACTCAAGGCATCATTCATGTTTATACTAAGATCACATAAGAGATTTAATAAATGCAAGTAACAGACATATCTGTTTATTAATATGAACATGTTAATAACTGATCACTAATAATCAAATAAGGCAAGATATTTGCCACTATGATGAAGAGTAGCAATGTCTAAATGGACAAAAGATTGTTGAAATTGCTCTGCAGTTTCTGTAGGTAGATGATACTAAGTTGACTCTGAGTTGACTGCATCAAAAACCCAGAATATTAATACAGCTATATTCAAGAGACTCCTTTAACAATTCACATGTGAAAAACTAAATGGATGAAAAATAACTATTGTCCAGACTATTACACATAGCTGAAAAACTATTCCACTGAGTAAACATATTAATACATATATTTGAAGACAGACACTTCAGGTGACTAATAAGCAGTGCTCAGAATTTAAGAGAAGGAAGTTAATAAATAACTGGATAACATTTAGGAAAACTGCATAATAGTAAACAGCTAACATTTATGTAAAACTTTAAAGTTTACGAAGTATGTATAAATATTGTCTTCTTTGATCCTAGGCTCTGCAAATTGAACTTTTACCCTGAGTTTAGAACTGATTCTAGTACTTGGAACCAGGCCTCCACACATCACTTTCCTGGCTGTCTCCACAACATTCCTCCATCTGTAAATCCCCATGTTTTATGTAACGTTTTCCTCAGTTAGAAATTTATTAAAAGCAAAGACTTGTGTTTGCTTATATTTGTATGCTTAGAGCTTACTGTCAGTGCTTAGCATAGAGAACGCATTTAGTAAATGATTTCCCTATCTAGGTGTGTATCAACCTTCTAGTTTCAACAATTCCAAATTATTTCCTAGCACAAAAGCCCCCTTCTCTCCCCCACCCCCCAAAAGAAATACTTTCCTGATAACATCAAATGTTTGTGAATTTAGGAACACTCAATCACAGAAAAATCAAATTCTATGTAAAGCAAAGTACTATGGACAGATGCATATTGGGGTCAAATGGGCTTTGGAGAATTTCCAAAGATGACTACATTAAGTTCATAAGGAAAAGGTAGCATTAAGAAAATGAGTGATAGGAAAAAGAGGTAGGCTAGTCATGTGACAAAAACAAGAGGGAACAGATGAACAGCTACAGTTTTCTACTTCTGTCCATAAAACATACAGAGATTTAAAGGAAGGGTTTGCTATGTTAATTGATCCTGAAGAAAGATCTGTGAAAAACACTAACAAAAATCACACAGAAGGAGTGAAAAAGCATGGAGAGATTGCAAATTACACTAATGGTACCATGTTGACAAGATCAGATTCACTAAATTAGTGAAATAAGAATTAGCTGGCTTTTAAGTAATCTTAAAGTAAGATACTGAGCCTTCACAATTCTTTTTGTAAAATGCTTAACAGGGACAGGATCAATTAGTAGTTTACTGTTACTTTTCTATAAAGACAATTATGATATATGTATATTCTTCCATGATGATATCCAGGAAAATTTAAGTGTTTAATGATGTCAATGTGAGACATTAAGGAATCATAATGGAGCTGAGGGAACACTGAAATGGGAGAAAGAATCTTGTATTCCAAAAAAGTGGCCCTATGACACTGAGCAAGTCATTCAATCTCTTTCCAAATCTTCTACTACTCAAATGTGGAGGAGTAGATCTGATGATCCTTCAAGTCCCTTTCATCTCTGAACTTCTGTGAAATTCATAATATGATAATTAAAATATAAGAACAACCTTAATAGAGAAAAAAAAAAGTACTTGAAACATACCTTCCCTTCCACAAGCAACATTAGGAAACTACCAAAATACAAAGGAACAACGAGGCTTTGAAAAATAACTTCAATAAAAGTAAATTACCTTCTTTGCAAAGACCAAAATCAGCAATTTTCACAAAGCCCTCTGTATCTAGCAACAAGTTATCTAACTTCAAATCTCTATGTGGGGAAAAAAAAGAAATGGAAAAGAAATTAAAATTAATGTAATGAAATGAATATATAACCTGGTTTAAAAAAAATAAATTTCTTCAGCAATAAATGGCCAAATATCCTCTTTACCAAGTATAGGTTTTCCAAGTTCTGATTTGGGATTTAAATCCTCTATTGCTAATTTTGATTTTTTTTTTTTTCCATCTTCTTTTGGCAATACTTACTGCTTTACTTGCAAATTTGATAAATGAGCATTCAGTTCTTTCTGTTATGGTAGGAAAAAAGGAGCATACCCAAAGGAGTGTTTTATCACTTAAGAAAATATAGTTAAAAGAAGAAACCTCAATGCCATAAAATCTCAACAAACTCTGCTTCATTTAGAATTTGTGACTTTGACCTGAGCAAAGTTTAATTTTGCCACTATGCAGGAAAGAAGGATTTGCCAAGTTAATAAGTAATCTAAAGTAAGTTGTAGAAAGGATCTTTAACCTTCCTGAGAGAATATAAGCTTTATAAATATATTACCACAAGTATTTTATTGATGCTAATCATATACTAATTTTTACCTATGTCTAGATTCTCTACTTAGGAATACCTTCTTGGCACTTTGTTTGAATTATAAATTTATTTGAAAGTAATGAGATTTTTAGTTTGTGGGACTTATGCCATAATTTTTATTGGTTTTTCTCTACCTATTGGTATACTTTAGTTTACTTTCATTCCTCATTTGAAAGCAGGAAAAATCAAGCACAATCTACATTTGCGCCAGAATAATCTGAAGTAACCTGAGATCTTTAAATCAGTGAGAAGAGCAAAAAAAAATTATTTCCAAGGAAAACTTGCTGTCCTTATTTTGAGGTGTTTTTATAAATCACATAAAAAATAGTAGAAGTCTAATTAGCTTTAATTTCTTATCCAAACCCATCATCATTGTATAAGATTTACTTACCTATAAACAATTTTGTGTTCATGTAAATATTGTAATCCAAGAACTACACATGCAGCATAAAATCTGTTTAAAGAATTAAAGCAAAACAGATTTAATACATTTTATTGATTTTTGCTTTTGATTTAATAACCTTCTGCTTTGAAGATACCAAATCTTTTAGCTTTCAGTCAAAAGCAGTTAATTGGTAGAAAGACTGGAGAATTTTCAAAATGTATTTTCAAAATATACTTTATATTCAGACTAGATTTTGTATAGCTACTTGGCAAAGCTTTAAATGAATGGACAGAAGTTCAAGAAAACAGAGTGAACTCCAGAAGACAGTTGAAACTAAAGGGTCTGAAGAAATTTTAACCTGCCATTATCTCTTTATTAACTTACCATTTTGAGAGTTTAGAAATACTATGCCTAATGTGATTTTAAAAATGTCTTGATTTTTTTCTAGTTCTATGTAATCAAATTATTTTATATTCAATGACTAAATATTAATTATCTGTGTGCATAGCACTATGCTAGAAGTTTGGAGAAATGTAAAAGGAGATATTAGCTTCATGAAGCTTATGGTATAACACGATCAAGATTATACAGAATGGCAACTACTAAGTGGTATAGTAAATAAAGTGCTGGGCTTGAAGTGAGGAAAACTGGAGTTCAAATTCAACCTCAGACATGTAGATAGCTGTGTGGCCAAGTCACTTTACCCCATTTGCCTCAGTTTTTTCATCTGTAAAAATAAACTGAAGAAGGACATGGTAAACCACTACAATATCTCTAAGAAATCCCCAAACAGGAGTCAAAAAGGCAGGCATGACTGAAAAATGACTAACAACAACAACATCAGAGTCAAGGACCAATGATTTCGTCATATGATAATTCTTATCATGGAAACTAATCTCCTAAAGTACCTGTGGAGCTGCTTGAGATTGAGAGAGGCTAGTTGACTTGCTCTTGGTAGCAGATCTAGATTTCAGCAGTTCTAAGTTCAAATGTGACCTCAGACACTTACTAGCTGGGATCCTGGCCAAGTCCCTTCACCTCCACTCCATCTATAAAATGCAGATACGAGAAGTACCTACGTCCCAGGGGAGTTGTAAAGATCAAAGGAAACTAATATTTGTTAGACACTTTGTAAACCTTAAAGCATTATAATGATTACTGTGTCTGAAGTGAGATTTGAACCATTTCCTTTTGACTTTCAAGTCAACTACTCTATAAAGTATAACATGCAACTTCAACAGTTTAGGACTAATCAATTTAATACTTTTATCATTTATTTATGTTTTTCTCAATTTCAAAAGTACACATTTGTCTTTCTAACAAAGTTATTATTAACTCCCTCAAAGTACAGGGCCTATGCCATTTCTTTTCTACAGTCCACAGAGCTAAATTCAAATTAAGGACTGATACTTTCTCATTGCCATCAGCACTTCTACTGGAGAACAGAATTACAGATGACTAATCATGGTAAAAATTTAGAGGACATTGGGACCTTAATGGTGACAGAAAATGGGAAGAAAAAAAAATCAAGTGATCAGAGATGAGTGGTAGACATCAAATAAGTGATTTGTGCAAGGTCACAACAGATTTCAAATTTAGACTTCAAACTTAGATCTCATGACTACAAATCAGCATGTTTTCCATTAAGTAGGTGGAAATGAAACACAGTAAGATTGATTTGTTTGAGATACTTAAATCAGTAAGTAAAGTCACTCGGGAAATGTCATTTGTTATTTGGAGTAATTCATGCTAGAACTTTCTTATTACCATGAATAATAGACTAAGGAATACCTGGACTGTGATATAAGCTTAGATAAAATAGAAAGAGAACATCTGGAGAACTTTATTAATAACTAAACAGACCTATCCTTCAGAAAGAAATCATGGTTTAATGTTCATGGTTTTGGAAGGAAAGTACTTATAAAAAGCACAGAAAGTATAAAAGTATACTTACACAGCTCTTGGTTCAGAAAAGACATCAGTATGAATGTGCATCATTAGGTCCCCACCGGCAGCATATTCCATTACGAAGCAAACATGCTCTTTGGTTTGGAAACAAGCAAAAAGGTTCACCAAAAAGGGATGCCTTACACTATTCACAGTTTCAAAAATTCGTTTTTCACACATGAGGCTGCAAAAGAACATTGAAATGGCAATTCAGTCATCAGACATTTAAATTGCAACTGATAAATAGCAATCTGCCAGTAAACTAGCACTTATTATGAGTCTGACACAGTGCATAGTGTTGGTAATAGAATGAAAAGGTAAAAGTCCTTACCCACATGCAGCTCTCAATCTAAAGAGGAAGCCATGCAAACAACTATGTAAAAACCCAGCTATGTGCAGAATAAAAAGATCGGCTAGAACAAATTGTGAAGAGCTTTAAAGGTCAAGTGTTTAGAACTTATTCGAGAGAAACCGGAGGCCAAGTGAATTTCAGAGTTGGGAGAAGATTGAGAGAGAGAAGCTGCTGTATAATCTGGGTGATAAAAGCCTGAAAGAAGATTTTGTGAGCAGAAAGTGATAAAATGCAACAGATATTTAGTGGTGTAAGCAACAAAACGTGGAAACAATTGGACATGGGGTGAGGAGAGAATAATCAAAGTTATGATTTGGGATATCAGAAAAATGGTGTAGCTTTTTTTTGACATAAATAGCTAAGTTTAGAAGATGGGTGGATTTGTCAAATCCCAACATCCCAAAACCCAACAAAGATGTCAAGTTTTATTTAAGACAAGATGAGTTTGAGATGTCTCTGAAATATTCAGCTTGAAACATCCAATAGGCATAAATCACTGCTGATATGGAACTAAAAATCAGGGAAGAGATTGAGGTTCAATATGTAGCTATGAGTCTCTATATAAAGATGAAAATTAAATCCATGGGCATTATAAGGATATAATGAACTTGGATGAAGAAAAGAACAACATATTGGGGAGATGGCAAGGTATAAGTGAAGGTTAAGGAAGGAGGAGCCCTTGTCTGGGTTTGGTGGCAATGGTAGGGAAGGAATCAGTAAGTATGGAAAGGCTAAAGATTAAAGAGATTATTGGGTGAGGAGTATGCTGGAGAAAATAATAAAAGTTGATCTTGGTAAGGGCTACCTTTTTTCAGAAACTGGAGGAAAGAAGGTAAGAGTATGGAACGATGACAAAAGGTTTGAAGTGAGAAGGAAGAGCCTGACCAATAGAATTTGTGCTCCTAATCACACTTTTATGTGAAGTCAAAGATGCTACAGTGCAAAAAGTAGTTTTGCAGGAAGCATTCTGGTATGGGCTAGCAACTGAAATACCCACGTCCATTACGGTAGGTTTGACATTACTTATTAACTGGGGAATGGCTAAACAAGTTGTAGAATATGAATATAATGGAATACTACTGAGCTATAAAAAATGATGAGCAGGATGATTTAAGAATCTTGGAAAGATTTAAGTGAACTGATGCAGAATTAAGTGAGCAGAACCAGGGGGAATTGTACTTAACAATAACAGCAATGTTTTATAATGAACGACTGAATGACTTAGCTATATGAGGAACATAATGATCCAAGACAATCCCAAAGAACTCATAATGAAAAATGCTATCTGCCTCCAGAGAAAGAACTGATGGTGGCTCAATAAAAAAATGAAATATACTATTTTTTCCCTTTCTTTTTTTTGGTTTTCTTGCACAAAATAACTAATATGGAAATACATTTTATGTGATTACCCATGTAATCAGATTATTTTCCATTTCAGAGAGGAGGGGAAGGAAAGGAAAGATCGAGATATAATTTTGAACTCAAAACTTTAAAAAAAATTTTTGAATGGGTTTTACATGTAATTGGGGAATAAAATATTTTCTAAAAAGAGAGGGTAGGTTTTCCTCTAAATAATTTCCACAGGGAGTGTTGAGATATGCAGGCAGAACAATGCTTCTTTCCTTCATGCAATGCTAAGAACCTCTGACAGAAATTACTATGTGGATACTCCTATCAATGCAGTTTACTACTAATTCATATCTAATTATTTTGTGTGATTTTTAAAAAAAATCTTCGTATAAAGCTTTTATAGCATGTCAGAATAATACAAAATAAGCCTAGGATGGTAAGTGCTGTCAGATTATAGTGGATCTTAAAATTCTAATATTAAATAATTCCAATTTATAATTTATCCTAGAAATTATAATGAAGCATTTAAAATTTTTGAGTAGATTAGTAATATAGTCAGATCTGTGACTTAAGAATACTAATTTGGCAAAGGAAGACAATGGGGAAAGGGGAAAATTTGTAGGAAACCAATAATGAGGCTACTGTAATAGTTTTAATAAGAGGTGATAAGGATCTGAACAAGGGTAGTAGCTATTGAGTACAGATTAAGAATTGAATGCAAAATATATTGAAATAGATTTTATGTAACTGGGCAACTAATTAAATCTCAGAGGGCTGCTTAGAGGAGAGAAGCTTGAGGTGATAAATTCAACAAGTGGAAGGATGACAGCTTTTTTCCCTTTTAATAATATGAATAACAAAACCAAAAAAGTGTGTGTGTGTGTGTGTGTGTGTGTGTGTGTGTGTGTGTGTGTGTGTGTGTTTAGTTTTTGCTCCCTGAGTTTATTATTTATCAAGAGGTGGATACTATATGTCACCACTGAGTCCTGTAAAATCATGGATGAATGTTATATTGATCAGATTGTTAGATTCTTTACAATATTATATATAATAATATAAATTATCCTCTTGATTCTGAACACTTCACTCTGTATCAGTTCATAAAATACAGATTTCTCTGACAAATTTTTCTTTGCCTTCATTATTTCATATGGCTCTTTCATGTTCTCTTACATTCATATGCCATAATCTGTTCAGCTATTTCCCAATTATGGGGTTCCTTCCGTTTCTAGTTCTTTGCCTCCACTTTACCATCACAACAAAGTTGCTATTGTATCTTTAAATCCTATTCCTCCTTCTCTGAGGATATCATTATTTTAAAAATAAGTTTGGAAGAAGGATGTGCCTGGGATTAAGTATAATGAGTTCTGTTGGGGGCATTTTGATTTTGAGATACTATGGGACATGATATCTCCTCTATCTACTAACAGTTGATAGTATAAGACTGGAATTAAGAACAAATATTAGGGCTGGACATATGGATTTGAGAGTCATCTGCACAAAGATAACTGAACTCATGGGAAGAGATCAGACTACTGAGAAAAACTAGAACAAACAATATTGGATTTGGGATCAGATGAAGCCTTTGACTCACTACCTATGTGACTAAGGTTAAATCATTTAGCTTTTGTAAACTTCAATTCCCTTATCTGTAAATTGAGATAATACTCTAAGTACCTACCTAATGGAGTTGTTACAGGGACCAGTAGGTACAAATACCCACAGCAGCTTTTTTTGTGAAGGCAAAGAATTAATTGAAAACTGAAAGATGCCATCAATTGGAAAAGGTTAAACAAGTTATGGCATATGAATGTGATAGAATATGTGCTATGTCAAGCAGGATGCTATTAATGCCTTCAGATTTTTCTTTTCTTAAAATAGTGTCCTTGATTTTTTCCATTCTTTTTGTGTCTCCCTTATTCCAGCTATTTTAGTTAATTAATACCCAAGAGAATTAAAAACCAATGACCTTCCCTATGTGTTGTTTCTCCTATTAGAGTGTGGGCTGGGACTATCTTAATTTTCTATTTATATCCCCAACACTTAGAATAGTGCTTTGCAGAAAACAAGTCCTTTTAATGCTTCATTCATTCATCTGTTCACATCAAATCCAGCACTAATTTCTTCTATGTCTACATCTAGCTACAAATCTCTTAGTCTTTAGTGTCACTTCCATGACCTTATATAAAAAAATGAGATACTATGAATACAAATGTGGTAGTTCTATTATCTATTTGCTATTTTGTCTATAAATGTTCTTGAGAATGACTAGAGGAAGTCCCATGCAGTTCTGAGAATATAATGTTTGGTCTCTTTTGTTGTCCTCCACCCTCAATGTTCTAGATAGACAGTATTGCCTTTGGCTGCTGTGGAATCTTCATTTGGCAAAGAGGTGATTATTTTTCCTGGATGAAGCAGTTTCTGGGCTCTTTTGGTGATTCTATTGGTGAGATTTCTTTATGAAATGATGATAAGAGTCAGTGCCCTTATTTTTAGCAATTTTTCACTCAAGACCCAGTTTAGACAGAATGCATTAAATTGCTGTAACTGCAAGTTATATATTCTACTTTTTATCCTTTCTTCTAGTTCATTCTGACCTTTGTTCTACCTAGTTAGACTAAACATAATCCCACAGCTAGTGACTTCCATATCACTGGCAGACAGGAAATGACTCCCAGAGAAATAATTTCCTGTCTGTTAAATGTCAGTTTCATTTTTTGTAATGTTGTTCATAACCTGCCACACAATTAGCATCTACTTTGTGAAGAGTACATAGGTGTGAAATATGTGAATAATCTAGAAGTCTCTGTTTTTTTTTTCTATTTCCTAATCCCAAATTCTATTTCCCAAAGTTATTTTAACTAAACAAAATTTTATTTTTATATAAAACATATAACTGATGATATATTTAAATGCAGAAACAAATCTATGTTTTTCTATTAAACCATAACAAAATCAGTTCAAAATATGACACTTATTTGACTTCCTGATCAAAATATGGCCTTTAGAACTCTACAGTAACCGTATAACCAGAATATAAAGTATACTTTATTCTATTCTATTCTATATGAGTATACTTTACTTACTATTCTATTATATATGAGTATACTTTACTTAAAAAAGCAAGAGTTGATGCTAAAATGGGTTTACTTTAGATTTTTCAAAGAACTCTAGAATTTAAAACTGCAAATTACAGTGTGGCAAGATGTAGGCCCATCATCCTTAATTTCACTCTATGGTGTTTTGAATCTTAACATGAACCCTTTTTGAAAAATGAAAATAACTGTAAAGATGTATTTATACAAGGATCTAGATCTCATGGCTAATAGGTTTTTAAAAATTAAATATAATTATAACAATGTTTAAAAAGTGTACCTGCTGTGTTAAAAGCAGCATGGTCTTTTAAATGCTATGTTATTATAGTCATCATCTAGATAATATAAGACACCTGTTCAATTTTAAACAGTGACAGTAAATGTAGCTATTATGAACTATTGTCTAGACTCCGTTTAATAGCTTCATACTACAGATGAATTCCTACCCTGTACATATTATAATCTGTTTTTAATTATGAACACAAAATCTGGAAGTTAGTTTGTTTTTTAAAGCCTTAGGCTTTTGTGTGCTTTCATTCTAAAATAATATTTCAACAGAAACCTAATATTAGAAAATTATAAAGAAAATGTTAAAATGAGATTTATAGCCCAATCAAGATAAAAGGATAACTGACCCCTAAAGTTTTTCTAGTTTCAGATCTAGGATCCTAAGGAATTTCTACAAAAATACTAAAACATTTAGTAAAATCATTAAAAATATAATGCTATTGTTTTCAGTCATGTCTGAGTCTTCATAACCCCATCTGGGGTTTTCTTGGTACCATTTGCTTCTCTGGTTCAATTTACAGCTGAGGACAGAGGCAGACAGGATAAAATGATTTGTCTGAGTTCACACAGGTAATAAGTGTGTGAGGCCAGATTTGAACTCAGGAAGATGAGTCTTCTTGACTCCAAGTCTGGTATTCTATCACCATCTATCTATACTGTACCACTTAGCTGCTTATGTTCTAAGTGGTATAAGGAAACAGATAAAACTGAAGATAGATGATTATCAATGACATTTTCAGACTCTGAATTTCTCTCCAGTAGGGAGAATAGCAGCCTATGCTTTGTGTTGAAATTCAATCTCTTTATTTTCCATATTAAAAGAAATTTCAGTCAATCTGGATTATGGGAAGAAATAAGTAACACTTCCTTAGGAAATATGACTGAACAAAATATTTTATTCTAATGATCTAAAACTGTGACTAGATCCTAAAAGGTTATTTATAATCACCTAAAAATTGAGTTTTTACTTGTTTTTCACATGATTTGAAACAAAAGTCTACTGTCAAATAATGTGGCATTTTTGCTGCTCAATAGAAGATCATTGGCTCCAGTGGCTTCCTATTATTTCTAAAATCCAATGTGAGAAATGTTCTGGAATTTAAAGTTCTTTGCAATTTCATTTTTTTCTACTTTCCACTTTTTCTGCATTTTCCTCTCTTCTAGGCACTCTGATCAAGTGATGCTCCCAACTCTACCTCTGCTGTGGTTGTCCCCCATGCTCCAAACGTGTTCCCTTCTCACTTCACCCAGAATCGTTTAATAGTTGATTCAAATCCCACCTTAGGTAGAAGATGAAGCCCATGTGGCCACACCACTCTGCCTTTCTGAGATTATCTTCAATTTACAGGGTATGTATATATATATATATATCTATCTCCTGTTAGAAAGAACTTCTTGAAGGCAAATAACCTAACTTTGTCAACATACTGAAAATGGTATGGTATTTTGCAATTAAATAAAAATTTTTTAACATACAACATTCTCTTAATTTAGCAACTCTGTATGAGGTAGAGGCTGGCAAGGTATCATTTAGTATTTTTAAATAATGTAAAAGAGTATCAGAAAAGTCAAATGACTCCTCACTTGTTTGTTACACAGACACATACAGTCTTCCCTGTACTCTCTCCATCTAGAGAAAGGACATGGGAAAATAGAATATGAAGCTAAAAGACCAGTTTCTATGTATAAACATTAACAGATATTGCTCTAATGAAATACATATTTCTTCCAAATATTTGAAGGTGATCTCATGACCCAAAATTTCTTATAGTAAGTGATATTGCTACTTGTTTTACAATGAATGAACTAAGTCCCTCTCTTCTGCTGTTTATGTTTAGCATATCTGCTTATTCAGGGAGCATGGATCTGTAATTTCATTGGTATTACAGCAGAGGGCCACACCAATCCTTCCAGTGTCTCAGGCTCGCATCCTGGAGTTCTCTCTCTTTGCCATGCCACCTACCATATCCATATGGTCTGGAAATTTCACTTTTGCAACATCTCTTGAATACGCCCTCTTCTCTCCTGACTCTGCCCCATGCTGGTGCACATCCTCTTCACTTCACACCTTGATTGCTGCAATATCTGCTAATAGATCTGCCTGTGTCAAGGTTCTCACTCCAAAACACACTCCACTCAGCCACCAAAGTGATTTTTCTAAAGGGTAAAATCAGGTCAGCCCTTCCTACTCAATAAGTTCCAATGGCTTCCTATCGTCTCTATTTGGCATTCAGAAAACTACACCTAGCCCCCTTTTAGCTTTCCTGTCTTCTTTCACTTTATTCCTTATCAGATATTCTTTGATCCAGTGACACTAGCTGCCAGGAAGTTCCAAAAATCTGCCACTTCATTTCTTGGCTCCAGACTTTTCTCTGGCTATCCCCATGCCCTCCTCCACTCCAACTACAGACCTCTCTGGCTTCCTTATAGTCTCAACTAACATTCCATCTTCCACAGAAAGCCTGCCCTCTTGTTAATTTACTTTCTGCTCTGTTCTCTATATAGATTGCTTTGTACATATCTATTCGCTTGTTGTCCCCTTTATTAAATTGTAAACTTTAAGGTAGTGACTATAAGCTCAGTGCCTGGTACATAGTAGGAGCTTTATATATATGTTTATTGAGTAATTAGCTGGGATAAGGGAACCCCCAATGAGGAAATTCCTTCTGCTACAATAGATCGTTAACTGTTCTTAAGACAGTTGTTTGGGGCACTGAGAGATGAAGAAACTTGTCTCAGAATCAGTCTATGTCAGAAATGGGTTTGAACCCAGATTTTTACATAGTCTGAGGTCAGTCCTCTGTCCACTAAACCAAACTGCCTATCAAAATCTTTTCCCATACAGCCACTGCAATTTATATATATGTACAGTATAACTACACGTTATACTGACTTACATTAATGAACTCTTAAAAATAAAACATAATTAGAATATTTCAAGAAAATAAAAATTCAGGAAAAGAATATTGTAGAAATATGGATATGAATATATAAAAAATAGATCATTCTCAAAGGTAGAAAGTTTAGAGTTAAACCAGACATATTTTCTACTACACTGTTGGGGTTTAACCATTTGCTGCTTCTACAAAAGTGGATAATTCATTTTAATTGATATCAACAATAGTCACACTGATATTACTTATGTCCTTTAAATCATTCTTTTAAGGATATATATATAGATAAATAATGCTAATTCCATTTTATACATGAGAAGGCTAAGTTTGAGATGTTTTAAATGACTTTGTCAAAGGCACACAGCTAATGAAAGTTAGAATGAGGATGTGAACTTAAGAGTTCAGACTCCCATCTAACCACCTTTTCTTACACCCTAATGCCAAACACTTCAAAGATTAAGTCTCTTTTGTAGTCAGGCAAGAGGCCAAGCCCTGAGGATAAAAAGAAAGGCAAAAACAGGGCTCTTGCCTCAACGAACTCACATTCTCATGTGAGAGGCAAAATGTAACCAGACATAGTTAGTGTATATAGAAAATAATTTCCTTCCTGTAAGGATGAAGGGAAGAATGTGAGGTTTGAGCTGAGTCTTGCAGGAGGCCAGAACAGCCACTGCCAAAAATGAGTCACAAGCTGGGAGTGCTCTATTTGAAGAACATCCTGGAAGCCAGGGCTACTGGACCATGTGCAGGGGAAGCAAAGCACACAGACTACAAAGTTGGGAAGAGCTTTCTATGGCAGAGCTTGTGCTACCTCTTCTTAAGAGAACAGGGAGAATCGGGAGTTTACTGAGGGGGACGGGGAATCTGCTCTGCCCTCTGGGAAGTTCATTCTAAGAGCTGCATACGTGGGGGATGGAGTGGGTAGAGACTTGAGACACGGCAATGGACCAGAAGGCCACTTGAAACAGCACAGGCATATGAGTGAAGGAGGCATGTAAGTGGAAGGAAGAGAACGTAGGCAAAACAGGTTATGAGAGTACAAACAAGACTCAGTCCATTAGATGATCCATTAGACTGGGAGCTCCTTGAAGTTGGGGACTGTCTTTTGCCTCTTTTTGTATCCCCAGAGCTTAAATAATGTTTATTGGCTGAGAGGATGGTCATACCCTCCCCTCAAAAGTCATAGATGTCTATGACTTTTGGTACAGAGCCAAGATGGCAGAGTACCAGGAAGTGACACAACCCAGCTTCTCCACAAAGACACACCACATGAAGTCTTGATTGGAAAATCCAGGAAAAATCACAGTAAGTCCCTTATCTAGCCCAGGCTGGCAAAGGAAGACAAGAAGAGAAATGGTCTGTGGACCTTGGACTAGGTCTGGCCTTGAAACTAAAAGAAAACCAAACCAGGGTAAGGAGAAGTCCCCAAAAGAACAACCTGATCTTGTGATCCTACACAATAGGTTTCGAGTTGGTGATGTCATTCCCTACCCAGTTTTGGTCATGAATCCAAGGAAGGCTGGTGTGGTGGTCCAGGGTGAGGGATGCTTATGGGTCTAAGATTGTGAAATGATTTAGGAATAAGTCCATAAAGAAGGAACAGCTGTGTGGCTGAGCCCAGGAGCTGAGGGGGGTTCTAGTGGATCCCAGGCTTCAGTTCAGTTTGAATTCTGCAGCAGAACAGTCAGGTCAGGAATCCTAGACCAAAGGGAACCAGCAGTTCTGTCCCTCTGAACCATGGAGCTTCTTGGCTAATTCAAAGGGACTGAGTCCAGCAACAGACTACTGGAACTTTCAGCGAGGGTTGTAGACCTAAATCTAAACCAGGAACATACAGAGATTTTGGGGAGCACTAAAAACTTATAGGCTAGTGGGATTCTAGTAACACAACACTCAATACACCAAAAAAGCAACAAACAGTGCCAAGAGGACAAAAGCTCAACTCAGAGAGTACCCAATAAAGTGAGCAAAGATTGACATAAGCCTAAAGCCATAGAAATGAATTGGAAGAATGAACAAACAAAAAAATTGGAATAAGAGATATAAAACAATATCCAAGAAAAAGAAATTCCCTGAAATTTAGAATTGATCAAAAAGAAGTTAATGACTTTTGATTAACAAGTTTCTTCCAAACACCTTGTTTGGAAGAAAGGAATTCTAGGGAGAAAGATAATGTGAATTTTGGAGACATCTAATTTAAGATAGTCAAGGGGCAGTTAGTAATGTAAGATTTGAGCTTGAGAAAGAGACTATGAATAAAGAACTCCAGAAATCATTTGTCCAGAAGTAAATTGAACCTATAAGAACTGATGAGATCACTATGCAAATTTGAGGGAGGGGAGGAAGTGTTAGGACAAGTGTTAGGTCTTCAGGGAAAAAGTATGATTTATGGGTCTGACCTCAGTGACAATTCAGCAAAGGAGAAAGAAAAAGATAGTAAGAAAACTACCAGAGAGTAGTGTCATAGAAAATATCCAAAAGAAAAAGACAAACAGCATCAAAAGTCACAAAGTGATCACGAGGGATAAAGACTGAGAAATGAAAATTCGGTTTGGCAATTAATACATCACTTTTATTCTGGAGAGGATTATTTTAGTTAAATGATGTGGCTGAAAATCAAATAATAGACAATTTAACAATGAGTAAGAGAAAAGGAATAAAGGCACTGAATTTATGAGGCTTTCTCAAGAATTGTAACCTTGAAGGGAAAGAGAGAGAAAAGATGATTGCTAGCTGGGGATTACTGGAAATAGGTGAGGTTTTTTTGTTGTTGTTGTTTTAAAAGATGCTGGCTCCTCTCTGCCTATCTGCCTATCATTGTGTGACTATCAATTAAGTGACACTGAGAAAAATGTGATGAGAAGGCTGTTATAGAATCAGTTATATCTTTTTCACAATAATTAGAGAACTGCCTTACTCTAACATTTTGAATATCAAGAACAAATAAAGTTGTAGCTATTGTTTATTTCTGAATTTCATTATGATGTGTTTAAATTCATTAACCAGTTAAATTTTTCTAAAAAGAGAGAGAAATACAGAAAGAAAATATAACAGAAGGTTTGGAAAAAGGCTTACACTTGAACACATAAAATAACTCATTCCTTAAAATATCTTCTATCAGAAAAAAATGAACATTAAATAATTTTAGTTTGGGGAAGCTAGATGGTGCAGTGGATAGAGCCCTGAAGTCAGGAGAACCTGAGTTCAAATCTGGCCTCAGACGCATCACTTCCTATCTGTGTGACTCTGGGCAAGTCACTTAGCCCTAATTGCCTCAGCAAAATAAATAAATAAATAAATAATAACAATAATTTTAGTTTGCTTTCTTTAAACTAACCTGTCTACTTCATCTCGAGCAACAATATCTCCTTTCTTTAAGGCTTTTATGGCAAACATCTCATTTGTATTTTTGTATTCAGCCAAAAGCACCTGCAATGATACAGAAAAATATAAAGTAAATTATTTACTTACACTTTGTATTTTCACTTTATTTTTTCCCAAAAAGGATGAGACTGCTTTTAAATTAAAACAGTATAATTTACTTTTAGAATTGGTTAAGAAAAACTTTAAAGGCATACCTTTCCAAAATGCCCTCTACCCAATACAGCACAACACCTAAAGTCTTGAAGACTAAACTGAAACCTCTGTGGAGATCTGAAAAAAAGCAATTATCAACACAATTATTAGACTAAATTATAAACTTAAACTGAAAAATCTATTCAGGAAGTTTCATATTATCATAAATTTAGATTACCTTCTATCCTCAGGTTCTTGAACACTTCTGTACTCTAGGCCTGAATGAGGGATAGGAGGCTCATATTCAGCTTGTTTTTTTGAAGCAATATTATTTCTGTCATTTTCAAAATTAAAAGTTGTTTCTGAATCCTAATGAAATATTGAGAAAAAAAATCAATTAGCCTTCAAAAAGTATACGAACATAATCAGAGCTGGTTAAAAATGAAATTAAATAATTACAGAGGCAATATAATTTTCTAAACAAAACTTGAATGTAGTCTAATGAGGTTGAAATAACAACCAAGTACATGTGCTCTAACCAGGCTTAACACTTTGTTCATATACAGGAATTGTTACCTGGTTAATTCTATAAACACTTATTAGGTACCAATTGTGTGTTGAGTATTATACAATTCTCCAAGACATATAAAAGATAGCATAAACAAACTTATGGGATTAACAGTCTAATGGGAAGGGAGTGGTGGTGAAATAAGAAACAACTAATGCAGCCTAAAATGACAAAGAATGCACACTCATATGATATGCTTCAGATGCATAAAAAAAAATTGATATCTTTTTGGCTCAATTTTCATCTGAAATTGGTCATCTCAACACCAAATTGTTAATTTCAATAACTGTTAAAGATTAAGATGCTGGCTCTTACGTGCCCAATCTTAATATGATTGGGATAATTTCATAAACAATAAATATGCATAATCTGTTTGCAGATACATTATTTAAACCAGTTTAGAACTATATCACTATGTTTTACATAACTTCACATTGTGGGTTAGAGGATAGAGAGGAAAGGAGAGGATCTATAACTCAAAAGCTTTAAAAACAAATGCTAAAAAAATTGTTTTTACATGTAACCTGGAAAGTAAAACATTAAAATAAAAAAAAAATTAAAATGTATCCATAAATCCTCTTTGAACATTTATAATTTTAATTTGTTTGGCCAAAATAAATGTTTTAAAACTGTCTTGCCTGTCCTGGTACATCCAAAACTCTTAACTCTGAAGGTTCATGTATTTCTCCAAAGGAAGATGCACGTGGTGGGGCTGGAGGTGTTTCTGGTTCAAGTTCAAAGTCCAATTTGGTTACTGTAGGGTCACTTGTAAAAGACAAAATCATTTATCAAAAGTAGTAAAGTGAAGGTATTTATTTTAAAATGTCTTTAGATTTAAAAAAAAAACTGTCAGCTTGAGATTCTTTTAATGAATACAGAAATATTAGCTTCACATTCCTACTTGAAGTTTAAATAAAGGAAATTTAACTAATTCTGTGTAATCAACATATATAAAAATTTTCTAATTACTGTTTTTATGTAAACCCTGCTTAAAAATCTAAGATGTATACCTTGCTGGCGGTGTTAGTTCTGGAATACGCACATCAACCACAGGTACTGTTGTAGGCCCAGGAGCCTGAGGACTAAAGGTGCCAGAATGATTTACCGTTGGAATTGCTCTTCTCACCAGCCTTCCCCAAGTGGCAATATTAATATTCATTTGAGGAGCTCTGAGAAATGTTTTGCCTGTGGATATTGTGAATAAAAAGACAAGAGTGCAATAACTTCTTTACATATTACCAAAAGCCATAATTAAAAAAATCATATTTATGTGTTCATAATTTATGAACAACCAACAGAATTTGCCACCTTTTTAGCAGTTCTAAACTATTCATTATTAGATGCAGCTGTATCATATCAATTGTAAATAATTTCAAGATGAACAGAAACAGTCTTGCTCTCACTTTTTTGAACCCCATTTAGATTTTTATTATGAAGTACTTCAGTATCTCATCACAAAAAAACTTTCTTTTCCTTTAGTAAATAATTACCTTGTTGTTTTGAAAAAATTTTCTTTTGTCTTTGAAGCTTTGGTCTTCTTTCAATAACTGGATTAAAAAAGGTAACCTGTAATAAAGGAAGTGTAGTAAGTTTAAAACCATATGATTTCCATTCTACAAAATCAATTGGAATCCTCTATTATGAGAATTAGATGGGGTACTAGAGATCCCTTAATTGGATGTGCTCAGCATAGGAAAGGTAAGGTCAAAATCAGTGGGAAAGCCAGATAGGACCACAAATCTCTTGATACTTGAGCCAGTATTAGGCACTAGATACTTTCTTTTCTACTATTTTTTCTACTATTATGACTTAATTCTTACGTGTTTTACTTATATGATTTAAATCGATGCTTATATTTTTAAAAAGAAATAATCAAGTTTATTACCTCTGCAAATAAAGTACCCTGGGGTTCCAGATAAAGACACATGCCATGTCGCTGGTTGTCTAAAAAATCTTCTAACCTTAGAAATTTTACTGCACAGAGAGATCGCCAATCACGCCAATAAACTGAAATTTCCAGTTCACGTGACTAAGACAATAAAAAACAAAACAAAAAACAAAAAACAAAAAAACATACATACATCATTGGAACACACTTGAATTAAGCACTATAAAATTAAAATACTTCTATTCAAAAGACCAAAGTTTATAACAAAAGAGCTTTTGAAGATGTACAAATGAACAAAGCTATGTATACCTCTACTTAACTTAAAAGGAAAATTTAGTTTATACTAGATCCAACAATAATAAAATGTATCATAGGTACAAATCAATTTTAAGTACCAGGCTCTTGTAAATATTTTTTTTTTAGAATTTTGCAAATTATCTACAAAAACAGATAAATATTTTTTTCTTTTAGGCTCTGTAAATAATAAATTACTTGATGGTAATTTTCAATTTATTAAACTACATATCTTATATAAATCCATAATCCTCAACCCCTAATTTGAAAATCCATTATCTTACACTTACATAAAATCTATTTTGACCAGGAAAAATATGGGAAATGTATAATACAACTGGATCAGGGACATACACATATGCACACACAAATACGCAAAGACCTCAAAACAGAAAAAGAAAAGAACACTTACCTAAAACGGGGAGGGGGGGGAAGGGAGAGGAGAGAACAACACCTAGCTCTCCATGATAATAACTAGTATTTATAACAATCTTTAAGGCTTTACAAAGCTCTTTGCATGTTATTTAATTTTGTATTTACAATGTGAGGTAGGTACTTTTATATCACCATGTGTCAACATGAAGTTAATGGTTATTCCAAAATGGAATTTGATTTGAATAGATGGTAGTAGGTCCATGCTGTCACCAGCCCTCACTAATAAACATAATTAACTACTATTACAAACATGAAAAAGCAAGGGATGAAGGAGTTTCAAGATAATGCTGAAGAGGGCAGATTGGAATAATTTAACAATGGCCAGCTATAATACTGCAACAAGTTAATGAAATATGCTAGAAACAAATTTTGAGAAATATATTATAAGAAAAAGGTGCTATCAAACAATAATTTAGACATTACAGGATGTATTAATTCTTTCAGTTATTATTATTCAGTAGACGAGATGGAAGAATATTTCAACAACTCTATTCAACTGTAAAAGCATTTTGGAAAAAAAAAGTCCAAACTAAACATGAAAAATCTTTCCACTATTAATGGAAAACTGCAACTTCATCAAGATAAATGTATGCTTATAAACCACAATCATGGAATTATACCTTTTAGACCTAAAGAATCCAAAAGATCATGATGTTTGACCTTTCACTTTATGTACCCACAAAGATTTAAAGAATCCACCCGAAACTCTCACCAAGCATTTCAATTTCCAGTTCAGGATTTTCTCACTAAAACACAAACCCATCCCAACAACTTAATAGATCTAAAAAACAAACTCATTTTTCTCCCTAAACCAGCTCCCTAAAAGTAGCAATAATACATCTTTTAATCAAACAGGCTTGAAATCTTGGAAATTATCTTGAACCCCTCCTTCTCTTTGTCCCTTGTCCTACATAAATGCTATCTAGTCACCAAACCCTTTGTCCTCAAGTTCCTCCCCACAACCCCACAAGTTTTCCTACAAAGTTCCATCTTACACACTACAACTGAACTTATCAGGCAGTTTGGGGTATTAGTAGTGTCCTGGACTTGGAGTAAGTAAGAACTGAGTTTAAATCTTCCCTAAGATGTCATAGGTGACCCTGAGCAAATAATTTAATTTCCATATTAATTTTCTTATTTGTGAAATGGGAAAAACAACAGCACCTACCTCCCAGGATTATTGTAAGGATTAAAAGAGATAATGTTTGTAAAGTACTCTGCAAATTTTATAATCCAAAAAACCCACTAATTATTATCTTCCTTATTCAATGATCTCGGTCACTTCTCTGCTCAGTCATTCAATGTATCAAGTTCAGGGCCTCAGACTGCCATCTTAAGGCCACCTTTCATAATTTGGCAACCTTCTCTCTGCCTACTCCATTTTAAGATATCTTTATATTACTTCCCTTTGTGTACTTCACAATATTCCTATATCCTGTACTTTGGGGTCCTCATCTTTGTTGTCATGATGTTCTTTATTTCTGAAATTCTTTGAATCTTCCTAGGGAGTAATGATCGCTCACTTGGACCTTATATTAACAATATGTTTCTGTATATTTTTTATATTAGTTATTGGTGTATATCGTATTTCCCCGCTAGACTATAAGCTTCATGAAAGCAAGATTTGGACAACCAAAGGCTTTTGATCTTGCCCTCTGCATCTAAAACACTTTTTTGCATATAGGAACCAATTAACATATGATGAATTATGCCCCTTTCTTGCTGTTCTATTGCTTCTTCTATTGTCAGATCTTTTAGAAATATTCCTTTCATTTTATTCTCTCTGCTAGGATATAGATTATTTGCCAAAGTCTTCTGACTGGCTTCTGTAAATCTTCTCCCATTTCCAATCTATTTTCTTCAACACTGATAGATCAACATTCCCAAAGCAAAGCTATGTCACATTCCTCCCCCTCCCCATACCCCACCAATAAAAACTAACAATGTTTAGTGACTCCCCAAATGTCTTTTTCTTCTTGTAACAAACACTAACAATATACTGTTACCTACACTGGGGACAAAGCACTGGGCTGGATTTTGAGATAAGACTGGACAATTCCAAATTGCTCTGCCTAGCATTTAAGGTCCTCTCCAGTCAAAGTGTTATTTATGTCCCACTTTTTTCCAGAAACTTCTAATTTACCCAAAATGTTCTATACTTTGTTCTCCCCAAACCCTCTGTGCATCCCTACTGATGCCTATACCAGCCTTCCATGACCACTACTATTACATTCCCAGAGCATGTGATGTCTGCATCATGTTCGAGCACTGGCTCTGGAGCAAAGGTTTTGCAACTTATTAAATGCTTGACCTCAGATAAGTCACCTACCCACTGGCCCCTGCCATTCCTCTAATACAAAATGATGGGGAACAGCTAGGTGGTCTCTAAAGACTCCCTTTATCCTAAAATATGACATGAACTATTATTACCATTCCCATTTTTTTTTTTTTAAAGAAAAATATCCTCTACGCCTAAAGTGTAAGCCTCTGGAAGGTGAAGACAATATAATCTACTTCTTTTGCAATTCCATTGGTTTTCAGTGTCCTACATTTGGAATCAAGTTTTGATGATTATTATATTCTTATTTCAAAGAATAACAGCTAAGCACTACCACAAAAATTTTTTTAAGAGTCACTGAGCTATCTCTTTTTGTTGAGGGCCTAGACTCAAACAGCAGCTGTTAAAATCTTCTTGCCACTCCTAAGAATGCTAGGACAATTACAAGCAATACTTGACCGTGGGATAATTGTACATTAAGTATGAATATGTATTTGCAAACATACATAAAACATGCATATATTCTCTCTTTCTTTTATTTTTTTTTAAGTCTTAAGGTGCTTTTATTTTTTTTCTAAAGCTTTTTATTTTTGAAACAAGCATGGATAATTTGACTACACTGACCCTTACATAACCTTGTGTTTCATATTTTCTCCTCCTTCCCCCCACTTCTCCCCTACATGGCAAGCAATTCAATATGTGTTAAAAATTTATGTTAAATCCAATATGAATAAACATATTTATACAATTTTCTTACTGCATAAGAGAAATCAGATTAAAAAAAAAAAAGTAAATGAGTAAGAAAACAAAATGCAAGCAAACAACAATAAAAAGAGTGAGAATGCTATGTTGTGGTCCACACTCAGTTCCCATAGTTCTCTCTCTGGGTGTAGATGGCTCTCTTCATCACAAGATCACTGAAACTGGCATCATTCACCTCATTGTTGGAAAGACACATATTCTCAAATGAAATAAATTTAACTATTTCAAGGAGCCATGATTTCAATGATGTTCTCTAGTCCAAAAAATTCATCAAGCTGATAAAGCTTTACCCAAATTTAGCTAAGTTAGCCATCAGACACCACACACATTCTGTCACCAGACCTATATCTGACACTTTTTCAATGTAATAGAATCTGAATGAATTGGTACTTTAATTGCAATTGGCTAGTCAATCTAGAGCCACCTCCACACCACAATAAGGCATTGGAGAAAGACTTCAAGAGAGATAAAAACTAAAAACAAAACTAACCACATTTAACATAATGCACAAAAGCTGTTTCTCTCTAGCAATTATAGCGCAAGTTTCTCATTGACAGAGGATCATATACTCTACCTTTTGCTTTAAAACTATAGTACTGTACAATCATATAGTGCTTTATTTTTTCAAAGTACTTAGAATATTTCATATCTCATGTTATTTCCCACAGGACCTAGTCCAGTTTGTGCTGCCCACGAAGAGGGCTAAGTGAAAGCTGATTAACTATTGATAAGTAAGAGAATAATCATAGTATTAAATCCCAATACTCTCACTGTTCCAATCCTTCTCTTAATCTACCATGGCAACTAGGACTATTTCCCAGAGTATATAGAAAGACAGATAGAAAGGGGGATAGAAAGGGGGATTCCCTGTTAGGAGGCTGCTTCTTTTGGCTGAAATACATGAACACATTTTTTGCATGGATAAGGAACACAGGCTAAGAAGGCAGATCATCATGTGTCTGTTATGTATCAAATACAGTCAAGTTCTACAGCTTACGAATCTTGTAACACAGGACAAAAAAATTAAGAGAGCAAGATGAAAGGCAATTACACAAAGCTTACATCTAAGGAGAAACCAATAGGAAATCTGTTGTCATATTTATGAATTCATCTATTTTATCACTGACCTCTCACTCACTTTTACCATACATGAACATTCTATCCTGAAATGGCCAAGTCATAGACCTCAATATATTTTGTTTATCAATATTGTGATTGGAAGCATAGTAGAATGAAAAAGAGCTGTGGCTTTGAGTTAAGAGAATCATGAATTAGAATCTACTTTCTTTAACTCCTCAGCTATTTGATAATGGACTCACAGGGTTATTAAGGTCCAGTCAGATAATATATAAATCCAAAAGTGTTAAATGTCAGTTGTGATTATTATTGAATGAACTCTGGTAACTGAAATATTGATCTTATTCACCTCCTTCTCTCAATGTCTTAACTCCTTCCTATCTACTTGGTGCTTCAATGTCTTCTCCAAACATGTCCAGGCTTCCCCTAAACTAAACGGACAAATTATTAATACTATCACAGGTTCAAGAAACTGTCTGATAACTTTTCTCTTATATAGTTAAACTCCTAGAAACCATAGCTTGCACTGTTCTTCCTCTCTCCTCTTAGTTCTCGTCAGTCTCATTTCCTACTTCATTATTGTACTGAAGCTGATCTCTTCAAAGTAGCCAACAATCTCTAAATGTTCAGTCAAATGGCCTTTTTTTTCAAAACTCATCCTTTTTGATCTCTCTGAAGCATTAGAAACAGTTGGTCACCCTTTCCTCTTGGGTCCTTTCCCCTTCCTAGGTTTTTGGGATTCCCTTTTCTCTTAAGTGTCACCACTTCTCAAGTCTCCTTTGCTAAGTTGTCATCCATTTCATCTCAATTGGAAGACTAATAAGAGTAGAGAGAAAGTTCTCTTCCTGGGTTTTTTTCTGTTTCTACTCACAAATTCAGTCATCATTTCTATGTTGATAACTTCCCAAAATTTATAAGTCTAACTTTGGACTCTCTCCTGATCTCTAGTCCTACAATACAAACCACTTGTTGAACATTCTGAATTTGATGTTCCAAAAGCACCTCAACTTCAACATGTCCAAAGCACAATATATTATTTTCCACTATAACTCCCCTAAACTCCCTTGTTTCTGTCTAAAGGACAATCATTCCTCCAGTTAGTTCAGGTTTGCAAGCTTGGTTTCACCCTCAATTGTCTATTCCAATCAGCTGCCAAATCTTGTTAATTCTTCCTCCAAGAGAATTTTTATTCCTTCCATTCACAAATCCACCACTTTCAAGTAGGTTGAGGCCTCCACCATCTTATCTGAATTGCTAGAATAGCCCCAATAATTTCTTTCTTGACCTTCCAGCATTTAAGGAGAACATTCAGAGACTTCATCTGATGATTTCTCATCACCTAGCTGCTTTCCTGGACGTCATCATCTCTAACAATTCATAATTTTTTTGCGAGATGAAACCAACACTTCCTAATCATTTCCTTGGGAAAGACTGGGTAGGTATTATAAGGATCTGAAACATAGGGAAAAACCCACTAGATTTAAATCTGATTGATTGCTGTATACTTCTGGATCAGGTATGGCATGATGAAAGGAACATTTTGTGAAGATTAGCCTAATAGGGAAAATAGTTGCTGAAAGAGAGAATGCACATAAGGAAGCATTATAGAATGTTTTAGTAATACAGAATGAAAAAATGGCCTGCATAAGGAAGGTGGTAATTAGAGTAGAAAGGATCCTAGGTGGAAGACATCTCTAACACAGAGAACGTGGAAAAAATGAAAATGAATCAAAGATGATTTTCAGGTTTCATGCTTAGAAGAATGAAGGGTTTTTCTAAATCCTCTTCCATTCCCCTTCCACCCGCTCCCCACCCCCCGCCCCCATGTCACTCAAGTTAAAAGATATTCTCACCCAAATCTAATCTTCCTAGAACACCTTTTCCCTTCTCTCAGGGCTACCCCCCAGCCACTCACTCACTACTTGGTATTATGCTCATTTGTGTTCCTATTGTATCTTTTTTAACCTAATTAAAATATGATAGTAGGCATTATATTTCCAATATCTAACATAATGTCTTGCATATAACAATCTCTTAACTACAACAAGCAGGGAAAAACAAAATTTGAGACATTTACTTAAAACTCCATATATTCCAATGGATCTATGATTTCACTGATGTGAGTAATTCCTTAAATGACACAGACTACAATCCAGCATCCCCATCTATTCTTTGGGAGCCCCATCATTGTTTACAAACCTTTACAAAAAGGTTGCAACATGAAGTCCACACAATATGCTAGGAGCTTTTCTATAGATTCCCCTACCATTGTGAAGATTTGGGCTGTCCAACACTTACTCTTTATTTACTGCTATGTGAGAAGCTCATACATTTCTGATCATGCATTTCTTTCCTTTTCAGAGACATTAAACTTGCTACAATCCAAATTAAAATGTAATTGAGGAATGTTTAACAAAATAAAAATGAAATAACACAAATAATGTTAATTTATTTTAAATATGCAAATCCATAAGAATTCACTTCTATTTGAATTTGACATCACTTCTCTTTCATAACTGGGATGTCTAGATGAACAATGTATAGAATGTTGGGCCTGCAGTTAGAGAGAGATAAGTTAAAATCTGGCCTTAGTCACATTAGCTGTGTGACCCTGAGCAAGTCACTCAACCCTATTTGCCTTAGTTTTTTCATCTGTAAGATGAGCTGGAGAAGGAAATGGCTAACCACTCTAGTATTTTTGCTATAAAATCCCCAAATGACGTCAGGAAGTGTCAGACACAACTGAAAACAAGTGAACAGCAAAATGTTCTCCTAGAAAGAGATAGGTTGGTAGCCAGAGAGCTAGTCCTAGAATCAGAAAGAGCTGGGCTTCAATTCTTTCTTACTCAGGCACAGGCTACTATGTGAGGTTATTAACTTCTTGTTGTGAGAGCAGCTCTTCAGAACTAGAAAGAAAGTGCTGATCTGCAAGTATGCTGGAAATTTCTTTGTGGGGAGCTCTCTGAAGTGATGAGATCACAGATATAGACCAAAAAAAGAAAATGTAAATAAAACACTACAACAAATATGTTTAATGGGCTTCTAGCTCAGTGAGAAGGTAGGTGTTTATTAAAGAACTTTGTAATTTGCCAAAGGATTTCCTAATCACTTTTCTCCTCCTGTTCAATAATAGACCCAGTTTAATGTCTTGTAGTATCTGTCCAACAAAAATATATCCCCTGACAATCTTGATAGGTAAATATCTGTTTATTATAGTCTAAACAAGGAGAATTCTTCATCCACTTGGTTTTTCCTATTTGGATTATTGGTCTAAATTCCTGAATAATTACAGATCTCATTTAAGAGGCTTTTAAAAATTTTAGAGCTTGACACTATGCAATTATCTCTAGGAAATACCCATCTAATTTGGTTTCTGAACCACAGACATGCTTTGTGCCATGTTTGATATTAAGAAATAGAAGATTGAACAAAGGTGATATTTTTGTTTCAGAGAATTTTACATATGTGTTTAACATATATAAGGAAAACACTTGGTTGGGCAAAGGAACTTTTAAGGTCATGTTTCACTTCATCAAATTAAATGCTTCTTTATAATCAATAAACAATAAACAGCATGTGATCTTGTATTTTCTACATGTTTCAGTCAAATAGTATAATGGCAGAAAATGTGGGCTGGAATATTACTTTGCTAACAACAACCTGTTTTCGTCTAACATGGACTGTTCATATATGTGGAAAAAAATTTCATGCATCAGCAATTACTATAATTCTCTTGATTACCTTTGCCGGGAGTAGGAAGAAATAATAGTTTTGAAATTTTTTTTCCCATGCCTTTGAAATCTGCCCATATTTAAACTTTATGAGAACAGATATTCCTTAAAGTCCTAAAAACTGTCACTTCTCTGATAGTTTTGTACATTTTCTTTTCCCCATAATTCTCTTTAGTGGTATTTCTATTTTCTTTAAAACACATCTGGAATTGTGATGAAATGTGGATGCTCCACTGTTCTTGATGGTGAAAAACTTCTCATAAAAAATTTTGCAGATCTTTTCCATCTTTCAACTCCTTGATGTTCTGCCCTTATGATGACTATACTTAGCAAAATTTCTCACCAAGTTTGGTTTAAATTTTCCAAAATACTGCCACTGGTTTTATGAGGAAAATTTGCTCATTCTTCCAAAATCTTTCTCTATAAAAATTTACAAGTTTATAGTTCAGACAAGAGTTACCATTTCTCTTCTCTGGGAATAACAACACTAATAGTAATATAGCACTTAATATGTGTCAAGGACTACGTTAGTGCCTTGCAAATATTATCTCATTTGATCCTTTATAGCAATTCTGTGAGGTAGGTGCTATTCCTCATACAGCTTGTGTATGGGAGGCTGGATTTGAACTTAAAGTCTTTTTTTGGGGGGCTCCTGCCATATTTACTGTTATGAGCTAGATGCAAAATTGAACAAATATTTGTTAGAGTAGTTTTGGGGCCCTTACCAATTTAGTTAAACCTCTGAATGAAAACATAAACTGTGTCAACTCTATTTCTATCCAAAATTTCCCATTTGGGTTAATAATAACTTGTTCAAATTTATTAGGCTATAGTTGGATAGGTATTATTTTTTTCAATAATTTTATTTCTAGCTTTATATTAATTCTGATCTTTTAATAACAATAACTAACAAGTTAGTGGTCTACCACTACTCATAAAGAGCTGATTCAGTAATGATTCTCACCATTAGTTACAAACCATTTCTTATCCTGAAATAGTATCAAATTCAATTTTTGGTACTTACCATATCCAGTTCTTTTTGAATCTTTTTCTCAAAGAAAATATTCATGATGTAGAGGTGTGAAATATGTGTGTTTTGCCTATACATCTTTGACCCCTCTCATTGTTTACTTCTGAGGTCAAATTTTCCAACAATGTGTGATTTGCTTTGTTGAATTTCTCTACTTTTTCATCCTTTACAGCAAATGTTGGTACAGAAGGCGCATTATTTATATGATGGTCTTTTTACAAACAATCATCATGAACATTATGATTAGATGATCTAATGCTTTATGAAATGATCTTTCTAGTTGCTCTTGAAAGCACAATAAAAATAAGCTTCTCTCCTCTGCAAGGATAGCCTGTATGCTCTTCTTCAATTTAGTTGCAATTATTTCCTTTTGGTTTTTTAGCTTAAGTATATAGCAAGAATGTCAACATTAATACTTGTCAATTGTTCCAGTACTATGTCCACAGCACAAGGAACTCGCATTAAAAATGCCAACAATCAACTTAATAAAACTTTTAAAATGATGCGATTTTTAGCATATTCTGTCCATCTTTTCCCTGCATCTTATGAAAAAGCAGAAGAAGGATGCATAAGACTGAATGTCATTCTATATTTTTTCTTTCTCTAATGGATTGCCACAGCCAAAGAATTCATTACCAGGTGGTCAGGCTGCTGTTGATATGCTGAGTAAGGCTGATACTTGGAAAGTTGTTAGTGTGTTGCTGAGACTGTACTTCCTTAAAAGATTTCCAGACTTGGAGAATCTGCCAGAGCTTGTGATCTGCTGGCATAGTCTTTTTCATGAGTTGTAGAGGGTGAGAGGTAGAGAGAGTATAATTATAGGACAGAATTAGTTGAGCAATTGAGTCTTAAATCCATTTTCAGAGCTTCATTAATTTTTGGGAACCTTGTTATTTACTAAATATTGGTGACTCATCCAGAATTATAGAGCAACCAAAGCTAAGTGGCAGTTAAATTGGAATCAATTTCTCTCCCAACATCTCTTCTGTCTGCCAGAAATCTCTTAGAAAAAATATTTTAGTTTTCAAATTTTAGATTTGGGGCTTAAACATCATAGTTCAGACAATAGAAAAGGTAGTTATTGAATCTCTAACATCAAGTATGGATGTACACTATAGGGTCCAAATGTATCTACATTCTCAGTTCAGGTACATATAAATGTGTCAGAGATGGGTAAATCTTAACTTACCTAATGCTGATTACTAGTTCTCCTCTTTTATGTCAGCCAATGACAGAAAGCTAGTTACTTTTAAATTTAATTTCATCTCTCCTGCTAGGGGCAAAATGGTTCTCCTTGGACAAATCTCTGCTGACTATAATAGCAAAGATTTCAAAATTTAAAAATCCCCTAACACTTTTGAATACTTATATGTATGGGGAAGGAGGAAAAAAAAGGGAATGGAGAGACGAGGAATATGACAAATTAAGAGAGAAGAAAACATATATGTAAATGTGAAACTTTAACAGATAGCTTACAATTTATAATAGAAGAAAAAAATGACTAACAATTTCCTTTGATTGGGAGGGCTAACTCTTATGTTTGCAAGATATTGTGATCTTTAAACTTGAATGAAATATGACCTAATAATATCACTAAAATGACTAAATGATAAGGTAACATGCAACCTCATCTAAGCAGTTTTACATAAAATTCTTAGCTTGAGTATCAAAGAGACAGAAAAAGAAAGATTTTGTTGAGTAATTTAACAGAAATAATTCTACTGTGATCAGATCCATGAATTAGATTCATGGGTAGGTCAGTTGTTATTTCATGGCCACAGATCTTCCTTATTTCATATGTATACCACCAAGTATAGAGAAATCACATTAAAAGTATGATAAATAAAATTCAAACCCATAACTGTCTCTAAGAACTCAAAAAACACACCTTATAATCAGTAGCTTCATCTTTGTAAATGGACAGTAAATGATTCATTTAATTATCTGAGTTACGTGATTTAATACAAATTACACAATTACAAAATGTTAACTAATTAGATGAAACTAAAGCAGCAACTAGGTTGGTCATCTTTCTCTTATATTTTAAAGTAGGTTTAAACCTAATTTACCACATATGAATTTTCAGGGGGTACTCAAGTGAATGAAGACTGTCATCACTTTGTTCCCACTGAAAACCAAAATTCTCAAAGTTTTTAAGTATAAGATTTAGGAATGTGACCTAAATATAAAAAGAAAATAAGATATTATAGTTAGTAGATGTGGTATTACATATCCTATCATCTTACCCTATCAAGTTCCAGTGTAAACTTCTGGTCCCAACACTGATTAGAAATGGGTTTCCAGCTAGTTTGACCAACCACGGTATTGTCCAGCTTCAAAACTGCACAGATGTCATCTGTAAGAAAATGTAAAAAACTGCATTTCACAAGATAAAATGACTGAGTCCAACAAAAAAGCAGCACTATTATGTGTAGAGGGCCGCAGATAGTGGAGGATCTCTGGGGGAAGTATAAGACCCTTCAGCCAGAGCAGGTTTTCTCTGGGCTGAAGTGTCTTATACCTCTCCCCAAGAGTTCCCCCACTATCTGTGGCCCTCTATAATTAAGCAGATACAAAACTATTACAGCTCTGTGAAAATTCTATCTTTACAAGCAAGGTTGAGATATTTAAAACTTTAAATCTTAAAGAGTACATTTTAAAACTTGCACTCATTCCAAATAATAAATATAAAAACATGTCCACCTTTAGGACTTGTTCCTTTAAGTCTAATTTAGATATCACCGCCTCCTCTGGGATGCTATCTTGGATGCCCAATTTAGAATTAATCTTTCTTTACTTCCTCAAGTTTTTTTATCATCACATTAAGCTTTTAGATACTAAATTTTAAAAGTTTATAATAATTATTTACATATATAGTTCACCAAACTTGTTTAATAATGTAGGCTATGCTGTTTTTTTTTTTTTTTCTTTCTCTTCAGGATCTAGTATTGTTTTCCATTTAGCAAGTACTTCAATGTTTGGTGAATTGTATCTTAGGATCACAAAATTTAGAACTGGAAGGGACTAGTCCCTCTATTTCATTTTTCAGATCATAATAACAAGGTTCAGAGAGAGGAAATAAAAATGACCTTTCCTGAGCTCAAAGAGGGAAGATTTATAGAATCAGGAGTCAAGCCCAGGTCTTGAGTGATTTTATCATTCTTATTTCTAATTCATCATTCTAAAATGATGAAAAACAGGACAAATCCCATCAATTAGGAAAAGGCAAATGCCACCCCAAATTTGAAAAAAGGGATAAGAACCAAACCTGCAAATTCTGACAAAATTCTACAGTAGATCATTCAAGCAATGATTGGTGAATATGTAGAAAAGAAAGTAATGGTTATAAAGAGCCAACACAGCCAAAGATAGAACATGCTAGACTAAATTCATATCCATTTTTCACAGTATTACTTAATAGATAAGGAAAATGTTGTAGATTTCAGTAAAGATTTTCGCAATGTTTTTCATAAAAGATTTGTAAAAAAGTAATACAACCATAATGACTCCAAACTCATTGGATGGATGACTTCAAAGTGTGGTTATTAGGGCTTCAATATCAATGTGCTAGGAATCCTCCAGGGGAATGCTCTAGGAGTCTGTGCTTGGCCCTGGGTCATTAAATGTTTTGTCAATAAGCTGAATAAAAGGCATAGATAGTAAGCTCATGAAATCTGAAGAGAATGCAGAACTTGGAAGGATAGTAAGCACATTGAGTGTTAAGAGTCAGGATCTAAAAGGATCTCAACTGAGTGCAATACTAGGTTGAATTTACTAACAATAACAATTTTGGAAAAAGACCCTAAGATCCCAGATGGAGAGCTGACAGATCTGCAATCTGATCTCATTTTCCAGATAGGGAGACAAAGAGATTTGATCAAATTCAGAGAGCCTCTGTGTCAGGCCCAGGGCCTGGCTGGTGTTCTTCTTATTGGGCCTTGCTGCCCCTCTTTGGGGGTTTCAGGAGACTGAGGGTGGGATTGAGTTGGTGTGTCATCTGATGATGCCACTGCACTCTGTCCCAGTTCCACATCATCAGGAAAGCTCTTCTTCTCAAGAAGGAAGAACTTGAAGAAGGATCCTGATAAGCCAGAGAACACAGAGGATGGTGAAAAGCCTTGAGAACAAATTACAGGAGGACTAGTTGACAGGACTGTGTGTATTTAGCTTGAAGAAGAAAAGACTATGTGGCAATATGATTTTATTCAAGTACTTAAACGAAGGACAAAACCAGAAACAATGAGTGAAAGTTGCAAAATGCAGAATTTAGGTTTGTATAAGTATCAAATGATAGACAACATGACAACAACTAGGAAACAAGAAAATGCAGGGAAAGTCACAGATACAGAGACAAATTTCCTCTGTAATTATCAAGCACACACACTATACGTCAGCTATCGTACCATGTGCTAGAAACAAAAGACAGGAGGAACACCAGGATTTGCATGTCACTTCTTGACATTCACTAGCTCTGTGACTCTGGGTAAGTTGCTGAACCTCCCTGAATCACTGTGCTCAGTAGAATGAGGCTGATCATTGCATCTATGTCATGGGGTTCTCACCAGGAACAAATACAAATGTAAAATGTCTCACTAACACTGAAACACTGTATAAACATCAGCAAAATGAAAGAAAGTGGTAAGGGAAATAGCAGCACTAAAGAAAGAGATATCTCAGTTCAAGAAAAGGCATGGAGAGTGCACTGAGACCCAATTAAACACATCCTTTTTGTCCACTCACTGCAAATGTTTTCATGTAAATGATATGTAGCATGAGTTCTTTTCTTAAAATGAGCAAGTAAAAATGACCCTTTGGTTTATATCTGTAGCAATTAATGTGATAAACTATTACATTTGCCCAAAGAGAATCCTACTATAAACACCTTTCACTAGATGCTCTGACTATGGGGGGAAATCTCTTTCTTTCCTTTAGTGCAGTTAAACTTGTGTTTTCCTATGTTCTTAAAGAGTTTCTTTGGCCCATCTTATGACAATCATTGCCTTTAGGAGTGCACAGTGCTTGCTCTGCCTAATCTTCAAGCATGGGTTACTTTAGCAGAATCCCCTGCTGCTAACAAGGCTTTATAATGACATTTATAATGACCTTATGAGTGATCCTATCTTTTGATTCTAAATTAGAAGTTACATATAACTTTCAAGACTCACATACACATAAATACACAGTAGTTTACATGATTATACAACTTCAATCTGGCACAAAACTTGTTATGTAAAAGCAGCTGTTTTTAAATTGGGGTCTGTGAACCCATTTTCAATGCATTTCATATATGATTGATCAATGCATTTCAATATAATTGTTTTCCTTAGTACTTCTATGTATTTTATTTTCTATTTAAAAGAACGATTCTGAAAAGGGCTTTATAGGTTGACACACCAAAAAATTAAGAATCCAAACTCTAAAGTCTTACTTTTATCTTCCAAAAGAAAATCTAACACTTCTGATTTAGTTATTTACTCCCTTCCTTTTTCATAGTCAGTCTTTGCTTCTTTACTGAAAATATCAATTGAATTTGCTCATTCTAACTGAATTCCCATTACCAAAGCCTGAATCTGCTCATTCTAACTGAATTCCCATTACCAAAGCCTCAATCCAAGTTTTGAGAACATTATGTTTGGAAATCTTTTTGTCTCCCAAATTTTAGCCTAGTCTTCACTTTAAAACATTTAATATTTTCAAACTCATGTTGTCTTCAGTCTTGTTCCTTTGATTTTGCTATCTTATTCTTTGCTTCAATGGCTACTTACTTGCTATTATTTTTCAAATGAAAGTAAAATTTAACAATTATATTCAAATGTTCTCCATCCACTAAACACACTTTACTGAAATACAAAACAACTGGAGAAAGCAATGTTATATTTTTAGTTTTAACACTTATGAGACTACAATCACTATCTTGACACTTTTTCTGTCATTCATTCCAGTTTTCAAGGGAGACTGGTATATTATAAATTAATGCATGTGTGCACTCACACACCCCATCCCACCCAAATCTAAGCACTTACTTGAGTCACTTACTTATATAAATTCACTAAATAGGATGATGGTTGGTCAATCATAAAGAGATAAAAGGACTGTTAAACAGTGGCCTAAAAGACTAAACAATCCTATTTAGGATCATAATGTTCAGGATCTCTCCAGGAGGAGTCTAGAAAATGTGCTGAACACAATGTTTTATGAGTATAATATACTTTTTGGTTCTTGCCTCGAAGTTTTACTAGATTATATTATAAAGCCAACTTTTAAAATGAAAATCTATGTTGTTTCATACATTGAATAATCAAGACAACTTCATTGATACCTTTTTTCCTACTCTTTCTGAGATCCCTCCTGTTCAACAATAATCATTTCTGTCAACTGCCTCTACCAGGAAATCCTAAGCTCTGTTATCTAATATCAGTAAGAAGATAACAGAGCAGGAAATGTGAGCCTTGCTACTGGATTTTGAACAAGAAGATTTTAATATGGTTTATATATTTCTAAAATCACCATAAAAATCACTTTTCTATTTTTTATTTTTTTTCCTGCAGAGTTTTTAAATGTCTACTTCTTTCTATTCCCACAATGAAGTCTCTTGTTTATGCCTTTTTAATGTTTAGAAAATTAAGAAAATTAGTTACTGAACTGGACAAGTCATCTGTTTTTAGAAGGTTTCGACTACTCCCACTTTTACTTTTGCTTGTTCTGCTCATGAAGGATGATCTTGTTTCACTTGGGCTCCAGCCAGGCAGTGTAACTGATGTTGCTTTTGAACGTCCAGGGACATTCTCTAGTATATCTTGGCAGCCCATGAGTCGAACTTCCAAAGTACCTGTTAACATGAACACATATATTACATAAGAACCGCAATTTGTTGTGGAAATGTAAAAAAGTTATAATAAAAATATAAGCAATCAAAATAATTTCTATGAACCAATTGTTGTCTTTCCTTCTTAATAATAATTGATGACAGTGAATGCAACAATAATTCAATGAAGGAAACAGAAGAGTGGGATTTTTATTTTTACCTTTACCTGGATATCCCACCATACCTCAGTGACACTATTCGAACAAGCTATTTTCTATTAAATTCTTCCTATATACAAATTATCTCCCCTCCCCCAAAACCTTTCTCTGCTGCTAATTTTGTTTCTATTGTCATGAAAATTACTAATCATCAAGGTTTGAAACCTCAAACTCTACTCTTTGCTTAATTTCCTTTTTCCCTACTATTCAATCAGCTGCCAAGATGCATTAATTCTCTGCTCAGGTCTGTAACTTGTTATTATTTTATTTAGAGCTTTTATCTTCTGGCTGAGACTATGATTAATAAACTTAACTAAGCTTTTTTCTTTATTCTCAGCATCCTTCCTCATAACAGCATCTGTATAATCTTCCTATTTCATAGGATTCCATTAAAAATTTTTCAGTAGTTCCTTGTTTCCTACTAAATAAACTTTAAAACTTCATTCTGACATTCAAAGCCTCTCTATAAATTGTCTTAAAATTATATTTTCCACCTTAATCTAGGCCTCCTCTTCACATATCTTATTCTTTCTCTTATATCTATCTATATATTGACCTTCATTACTTCCCTCCATGAAGGAGGCACCTTTCCAGACTCTTTTTCTATCCTTCTTCTGAACCTCTTCTATCATTTTGCTTGGATCTATTTTCTATTTAGTACATGTTTATTTGAATTAGTTTCTGTATTAGCCCGTAAGCTCCTCTAAGACAAGAGAATTTTTCTTTGTATTCCTGTTGCAAAGAAGAGAAATTTGGACAGAGAAATACTTAATACTTCCACAAAGTGAGTTTTTAAAAAATGGGAAATATTAGAAGACATATGTCAGAATTTGCCTGAATAGCTTAATACAAATGTATCAAAAACATTTAAGAGTCTGCTTGGGACAGAATGATCTACCAGGATAGAAAAACAAAAAATGAACAGCTTCCTTGGAAGCTTACATTAGTTGGAGGAGAGACCAAAGATGGGGAAAGAGGGAGAAAAAATTTGGAATTCAAGGTTCATATGGGTGAATGCTGAAAACTATACCTGCATGCATTTTGAATATAAAAAGCTGTTATTAAAGGGGGAAAAAGAAGAATGAGATTATAATAATCACTGTGAAAAATGAAAAATCAATTAAGGTAGAATTGTTGAGTGGCAATGAGGGGCTAGCTATCTCTTAACATGAATTTCAGAGTATAAAATATGCTTACTGTTTATGACTTTTCTCTACCAATAATCAGTAGTCTTGGGAATAAATTAAATAGTAATGTGATTTAAGATATCCAGGATGAAAATGGCAGAAAGTGACAGGAAACAAGGGATTTCATGGTGATATAGCTAACGAAAGAAGCATTAAAGCATCAAATCACAAAGTCCAAACTAGGTATGAAAAAGTAAAGACAATAAAGAGTGGAATAAAAGGAATAAACCAAAAGGGAGAAGGTCACAATGAGAAGAAAAAAGGTAAATCTAAAAAAGAGGAGAAACGACATATGACAAAGAAGACATGGCTAGACAGCAGAATGCTAAATTTCACTATTTTAGAAGTGATGCAAATTCAAGAGATAGTAAAACTTAAGCATGCCAACAAATGCTTGAAGTTTGGTGGAGAAGGAAGTATCTTAGGGTTGAAGATGTTGAAGAACTCAGCTGTCAGATGGACTATGAAATGATTTTGGAACATCTAAGAATAAGAGGAGGTTAGAAGTAAAGAGGAAGACCATGAACTAGCTACTCAAGTTACTGAAAAAGTGAAGAGAATGAGCTGAGGATTGGTAGATAAGAGAAACAACAACAGGGAACAGATTAGAAAAGGGATAGAAGGACGGTGGTGAAGGAATGATTCAACAGGAAAAGAATACATTATTATAGTTTCCATACATGTAACTTAAACAATCAAAGAAAGAATTATTTGGAAAGCTGGGCACAGACTGATTGTACTGCAATACAACACTCCTGACAAAAAATACAGAAGTTAGATTTTCTTGAGAAAAAAATCCTGAAGATCCAAACTAAAAATTAAGTATGCAAGAAAAGAGGCAAAAAAAAAAAAATAAATAAATATGTTGATCTGAGTATCTAACAAGACTCACTGATCAACTCGTTATACCATCTATTAAAATACGTTCCAAATGAATACATGATTTACCATAAAGGGTAACATCATAAATTAAAGGAGCAAAAAAGAACTTACATATTAGATCTACTGAAAAGTAAAGTGTTGATGACTATACAAGATATTGTGAAGAACACAGGAGGTGGTAAAACAATTTTGACTGCACAAAACCCATTATTCAGCTAAAAATAGAAAAGCAGGTAAATGGAGGAGAAATCTTGCTTATTAAAATCTCACTTGTAAGATACACAAAGATAATTAAAATTTGTAGGAGTAAGAATCATTCTCCAGTTGTTAAAGGTCAAAGGCCACAAAGAAACAGTTTTCACAAGAACCTCATGCTAGAAATAGTCATACAAAAAGATGCTCTAACTCACTGGTAATGAGAAGAATTTAAATTAAAACAATTCTAAGGACCATCTCATGCCTATTAGAATGGCAAAGCTGACCAAAAAAAAAAAAAAAAAACCCCAGAAAGGAATGCTGGAAAGCTGGGGAAACATTGGTATATCCATATACCATTGATGTATATGTGAAGGGGTCAATTACATTAGAAAGTAATTTGACCAGGAGATCATTATAATATACTTCAACAACAATACTATATGATGACCAGTACTGATGGACCTGGCCATCCTCAGCAACGAGATCAACCAAATCATTTCCAATGGAGCAGTAATGAACTGAACCAGCTACGCCCAGAGAAAGAACTCTGGGTGATGACTAAAAACCATTACATTGAACTCCCAAACCCTGTATTTATGCCCACCTGCATTTTTGATTTCCTTCACAAGCTAATTGTACAATATTTCAGAGTCTGATTCTTTTTGTACAGCAAAATAACAGTTTGGTCATGTATACTTATTGTGTATCTAATTTATATTTTAATATATTTAACATCTACTGGTCATCCTGCCATCTGGGGGAGGGGGTGGGGGGGTAAGAGGTGAAAAATTAGAACAAGAGATTTGGCAATTGTTAATGCTGTAAAGTTACCCATGCATATAACCTGTAAATAAAAGGCTATTAAATTAAAAAAAAAAAAAGTAATTTGAACCAATGCCCCCAAATTTAGTAAGCTGTGTATGCTCTTTGACACAATGAAATTGCTACTAAGTCTGTTCTCTTAAGAAATGAAAGAAAAAAGAAAAAGCCAGATATGCTTAAAAATATTCATAGCATCTCTTTTTATGGACTGGAAACTAAGAAGGAATCCATTAATCAGGGAATGGCTGAACAACTTATGATGTATGAATATGATGGAATACTACTGTGCTATAATAAATGAAAAGGGGGGGGGGAGGAAGAAACTTTTGAAGACTTATATGAATTAACACAAAATAAAGTTAGCAGTTACTACTGTTTGGTCTGTTTTTCTTGGTGGTGCAAATGAACAATATGCCTAAAACAGAACTCATTATAAAATACTTCATTCCAAATCCATCCCTCTTATAGTTATCAAAAGGACTGTCACACCCAAAGAAGAAGGAAAAGGACTATCAAAAGGACTGTCACACCCAAAGAAGGAAAAGGACCCAAATATACAAAAAATATTCTTAGCAGATTTTAACTGTAGTGGCAAAGAACTGGAACCTGAGGATGTATTGATTGAACAAATCATACATATGGATATAATGGAATACTCTACTGTACTATAAACAATTTATACAATACTAATAATATTATAAAGACAGACTGTTTTGAAAGACTTAAGAACTCTGATCAATGCAGTGACCAACCATGATTTCAGAAGACTAATGATGAAACTTGCTATCCGCCATATTTGTTTTTGGAAGGAGCCAATGGAATAATTTGTTTTTGACCACATGTGTTTGTAGCAAAGATTTTGTTTTTCTTTCTCAAATGATGGGGGCTAAGGGATAAGGAAGATTAGAAAGAAAGAATGCATGGATTTTTACTGATGGAAAACAAGAAATTTTTAAAATAAAATAAATATAAGAAAAACAACAAAAGTCATGTACTGAAGAAGGATGAAAGAGCAGATAGTTGAGAATGAGTAAGAGTTCTAAAGTCTTATAATAAAAAGTGTCAGGCGCATTAATGTTCAGAGGAAATTGATGTTGAAAATAAATGCTAGAGACAGTAAGTGAATTGTATAGCTATAATGTAAAGGAAGATTAAAAAGATTAATACTAATATTCAGGGTGAACAAGAAGATGAAATTAAGAGAGAGCTCAACTGCTAAACTCTTATTCTGGCTTTATTTTTTAAAGGGCACAATTACTGGACTGGGATGAAGAAACATGCATAAGAGGGAACTGAAATTGAGGTAAATTAGGAAATGGTAAAACTCGATAACTTCAAGTTGCCAGCCCCCCGCCTCCCCCCCCTCCAAATAAAGACATGCGGATGTTTACCAAACTATTGTCAATAACTACAAAGAAATACAAAGATTAGATGTACAAAAAAAATAAAGATGGGCAAACTATGCCTGATTCACATATAAAGAGGGAAGTTCTTTTCAGTCAGAGAATAATCAGCCCTGACTTTAATTTCTGGCAAAACTTTAGAATACAATAAAGTGATGAGTTCTGTGAGTATTTAGAAAAGAAAAAAAATCTTCTCAGCTTAATCAAGAAACTGTATATGGATTTCAGGATGGCAAGTGTCCAAAAACCTATTCTTGTAAACAAGATGGAAAGACAATATGAAAAATGAAAGCAGATAGTTTCAGATCTGGTTAAAGGACCAGAGTCATTCTGAAAATTAGCCTCTCAAGGACAGCCCAAGGAATCTGTCCTTGGTCCTGATTTTCTCACATTTTTAACTGAACAAATTAACTTACAGACAGAATAAAGATAACATTTTCAAACAACATAACTACAACTCACTTTAGAGAGAAGTAAAATGAAGTCCAAAATGATTAACTGGTTTGTCTAAGGTGACATAAACAATAAAAGGCAGAATTCAGGTTCTCTAACTCCAACTCCAGTGGAATCTATCCAGTGAGTACAACCTCACCCCCTTAGTAAATGTGGGAGAAGCATAAAATGTGACATGTTTTCCAGAGCAAGAAAAGAGGTAGAAAGGACAAAAAAACAGCACATGCTATATATAAGATGTTTTCCTGAGACAGAATAAAATTTCAATTCTTGTTATAGTAAAAATTTGTCTTCCAATGTTTACTCTGACTTCAGTCATTTTCAATCATGTCTAATTCTTTGTGATCCCATTTGGAGTTTTCTTGGCAAAGACACTAGCAGTTTATCATTTTCTAGATAAAGAAACTGAGACAAAGTTAAGTGAGCTGCCCAGAGTCATACAGGTAATGAGTGTCTGAAGACAGATGTGGATTCAAGTCCTTCTAACTCCACGATCAGTGGTAAATCCACTATGTAACCTAGTTACCCTTACTCTGATAAATCAGAATGTTGGATGCTTCAAGTTTTTAATTGAAAACCTGGCATATGAAAAAAATGGAACAATGAGAGCTCAAGTAATCCTGGTAGTAATAGCATATATAGACTATAGAGTATTTTAGGAAATTTAATAATCTAAATAATATTTTAAATAAGTAATGACTCCAAAAAACAGTATCATTTTCAGATGAAGGCAGGAGCAACAGTTACTTCCAAGACTCAAAACTCACATATTTGGATATGGCTTGTCACTGACAATTTTGGTAATCTAAATAAATACATAATATATTAACTACTAAAATAGTATAAAAACAAATTTTTAAAAAAGCATAATATTCTTAAAGCACAGCTAATCCACCACATACCTGTTAGTGCTGCTGGTTTGCATAGTGTACTATACTGGTTTTGTGTAGATATTACACTCTGCCGTGGACTTAGTGTTGGTGATGCAACAAGAGATAGCTCTTCAATAATAATACTGCTTTTGGGATGATTTTTCGGAAGTTCGTTCAATCTTTGTTCTAATGAATACTTTAAAAGATCCAACTTTTGACTTGATTCATTAAATCTCGCTTGAGCCTTGAACAGAAAAAAAAAAAGGGGGTGCTTTCATTCTAATAATTATATTCCTTAAATATTGCACTAAGTTAAAACATTTAATTTGAAAAATTACTTCTGAAAGTGCTTTTCTGTCTGTTACTTTTCCAGATCCAAGTAATTTCATCACATTCTTTGCACCTTCTGCTACTGCAAATTCTATCCTAAAATGATGCCGTAATTCTTCCATCCGAAGTTCAAGAGGACTTATCACAGGTTTTGCTAGAAGAAGAAAAAAATTTAAGTAAACTCAATGGAACCAACTATTTGGATTATGTAAGACAGCTTAGAAGAATTTTAAAAGCAAATGAATTCTGATGAGATTAAACCAAAAGGTAATTATTTAAGTGTAAGAAATAGATATACTTAAGGTAAAATGTAGGTCTTTATAATTGAGCTGCATTGTACATTTAATTTAAATTACAAGTCTGAAATTTTTTTTAGAACTAAGGATAAGCTGTATGTCCACATCTGTGTAACACTCCTAGATCACAATAGTCTCTACTTATGCTTTTAGCATTTAGTTAAGAATTGCCCTCTGGCATGAAAAATAGAAAACAATGAATTCACTCTCAGGCTCTGATAGACTTTATTTTAGAAAAATGAACTATATGTATTATAAACATGTAATTTCCAAATCACTTTTAAGTGAAAAGTTTAAAACAGACAAATAGTACTTAATAAAAAATATCAACCCCTGGCCATATTGGCATATCTATAGCTAAGGCTTTCACATAAGTAAGAAGATTAATAGTTCATCTCTACTTCATCACCATTATCAAAAGCCAGTTCATTGGTCTGGACTGCCTGAAGAATCTGCATCCTTATGACTTCTATTTTTGTCTTGCTGTCCTGAAGCAGCTGTTGAGCGGTGGCAAGGAGTTTTCGATCCTATTAAAAAGGAGTTTCAAAATGTGAGCCAATGAAAGAGCATCATCGTCATCATCAATAAACATTTACTATGAGCTAGGCATTGTGCTAAGCACTGGGAATACAAAAAAAAAAAATTTAATTCTACGCAAATTTAAACAAGCAGTAGCAAAAACAGAATTAAAAAAGAAATCTATTATATAATACAAATCTAATTGCAAAAATAATAAAATTGGGGAGAAAAAACATTTCTATCTCATCAAAAGTGAACAATGGTGAATATTTAAGAAGAATCAAGTGATTCTTAATGTTAAAAAGCCCAAACACAGTAATTATTACCTCTATAGTACCTATTGTTTTACAAACTACTTTATTCATAAGTTATGTGACACAGAAAGTATAACTATTATTTAGTTTCTATTTTACAAATGAAGAACTTTAGATTCAGATAAGCTGGGTTACTTCTTGAGAGTTATGCAGATAATAAAGACTAATTTATAAACCCCATCTCAAGTGCATTCTTTTCAATACCACACATTTCACCTCAAAAACCAAGATAAATCTTTGAATGTGTGAAGTTATTGCTACTTCTCCTGTCCTTAATGTGTACAAAATCTACTGCATTTTTTCTTTTCCATGATAAAGATGGATCAGAAATTTAATCACATAAAGCAATGTACGCCAAAGTGCTCTGACTGTAATTCCCCCCCCCCCCCCCCCCAATCACCTTTAGGTCTACTTCAAGAAATTATTTTTATGAATATCATCTACATTTTCCACTGGATTTCTCTTATAACAATGAATAAAAGAGAAAGAAAAAAGTTTCACAAAACCAAATAGAATCCATTATTATATGATGTATTCCATTGGCAACCCTGGTTGCCTATCTCATGTCCATTCTTTGATGCCAAGTTTGGTCATTTTAAGTTCATAGTATCCAATGTTAATTGTTTTCGTGTTGTTTTCATTTACATTTAATTGATGGAGAGGTTTTTTTTTGCTACTTCTGAAAGTGCTATTGTGAATATTTTGATATATACAGAGCCCTTCTTTTTTGTCACTATCCTTGAGGTTTATGCCTAGCAGTGGAATTTCTTTGTTGAATGGAGATGTAAACAGGTAAAAGAAACACTTGAAACAAGTTTTTCAAACTCAGGGCAAAATGAAAAGACACTGTTATTATGTACTTGATAATGAATGATGTATTCAGGTTCAGAAGGATAAGAAACTCTGGTAATTACAGACTTAAGAAAACCATGTAGCAAATTAGAATCAACCCCACAAGAAATTTTTCATTCTCTAGGTAGCTCTAGTATTTCCCAAAGTAGCTGATGCCATTTTGAAAATAATAGCATCTAATAAACTCACTTTTCAAAGTAAGATTTTTTAACAATTCAATGAATGCCTACTGAATCAGAAATATTAGATATCACAATGTAATCTTTTTAAAATAATGTATTTTTATTTTTCCAAATACATGCAAAGTTTTCAACATTCACCAAACCTTGTATTCCAATTTTTTCTCCCTCTCTTCTTCCTCCCTTTCTTTCTCCCTTAGACAGCAAACAATTCACTACAGGTTAAACCTGTGCAATTCTTCTAAATATATTTCTATACTCGTTATGCTGTGCAAGAAAAATCAGATCAAAAGGGAAAAAAAGGAAAACAAACAAAAAATACTACCAAAAATGATAATAACACTATGCTTTGATCCACATTCAGCCTCCACAATTCTCTCTTTGGATGTGGATGGCACTTTCCATCACCAGTCTATTAGAATTACCTTGAATCATCCCATTGTTGAAAAAAGCTAAGTCTATTACAATTGACCATCATACAATTTTCTTGCTGTGCACAATGTTCTCTTGGTTCTACTCACTTCACTTAGCATCATTCAAGTAAGTTTTTCCAGGTTTTTTTGAAATCAGCCTGCTGTTTCTTATAAAACAATAATGCTCCATTATATTCATCTACCATAACTTATTCACCCATTCCCCAGCTGATGGGTATTCACTCAATTTCCAATTCTCTGCCGTTACAAAAAGGGCCGTTATAAATATTTTTGCATCTATGGGTCCCTTTCCCTTTTTATTATCAGACTCAGTAGACACTGCTGAATCAAAGGGTATGCCTCATTTTTGTAGCCCTTTGGACATAGTTTCAAATTGCTCTCCAGAATGGTTGGATCAACTCACAACTCCACTGGCAAGGTATTAGTGCCTAAGTTCTCCCACATCCCTTCCAATATTTATCATTATCTTTTCCCGTCATCTTAGCCAATCTCAGAGACATGAAATAGTACCTCAGTTGTCTTAATTTGCATTTTTCTAATCAATAATGATTGAGAACATTTTTTCCATATGATAAGAAATGGTTTTAAAATCTTCTTCTGAAAATTATCTGATCGATACCTTTTGACCATTTCTGAATTGAGAAATGGCTTATATTCTTAGAAAGGGCTTTATCAGAAACTGGCTGTAAAATTTCCCCCCCCAATTGTCTGTTTTCGTTCTAATCTTGCCTGCATTAGTTTAGTTTTGTTTGTACAAAAACGTTTTAATTTAACAATCAAAAGTATTCATTCTCCATTTTATAATGTTTCCTGGTTATTCCTTGCTTATAAATTCCTCCCTTCTCCACAGATCTGGATTAGACTAGCCCTTGTTCTCCTAATTTGCTTAGAATTCACCCTTTATGTCTAAATCATGAACCCATTTCAACCGTATCTTGGTATAGGGCATTAGATGTTGGTCAATACCTAGTTTTTGCCATATCATTTTTCAATTTTCCCAAAATTTTTGTCAAATAGGAGTTTTGGGGTTTATCAAACAATATAGTAACTATTATGTCTCGTGAACCTAACCTATTCCACTGAACCACTTCTGTATTTCTTAGCCAGTATCAAATGGCTTGGATAGATTGCTGCTTTATAATATAATTTTAGATCTGGTACAGCTAAGCTACCTTCATTTCTATTTTTTTTCATTAATTCCCTTGAAATTCTTGATCTTTTGGCCTTTCAGGTTAATATTATTATTTATTCTAGCTCTATGAAGTAATTTATTTGGCAATTTGATGGTATAGCACTGAATAAGTAGATTAATTTAAACAGAATTGTCATTTCATTATGTTATTTTCAACAAATTCAGCCTACATCAATTTTTAGAAATATCTCTACTGGGGCTGTATAACTGGGGTTCCATACTATATCTACCATATTGGCAGTTGACAAAAACCAAAAATGATGAATGCTAGAGTGGCTGGGGAAATCAGATACATTAAAGCACTGCTAGCGGAATTGTGAACTGGTTCAGCAATTCTAGAAAGCAATTTGGGACTGCATCCCCAAAGCTAGTCAACTGCACATACTTTGTGTCAGAAAACACTGATACTACTCAGCCTAAAGGTCTAAGAAATCAAAGAAAGAGGAAAAAGACCGATACATCCAAAAATATTTCTAGTACCTCTTTTTAAGGTATCAAAGATCTGGAAACTGAGGAATGGCTGAGCAAGTTTTAGGGTAAACAGGATAGAATACTACTGTGCTGTAAGAAATAATGAATGGGATGCTATTGGAAAAAACCTAGAAAATTTGTATGAGCTGATGCAGAGTAGAGAGCAATTTATATAATATAATAGTTATTGTAACAATACATGTTACAGAAAAATAATACTGTAAAGAGAAACAATGTTGAAGAACTTAGGAACTCTAATGAACATCACAATTCCAGAGGACTCATAATGAAACAAATTAGACACTTCCTGATAGAGGTAAAGGACTCAAGAGTACAGAATGACATGGTCAATGGGGGGAAATTTTATCTTACTTGATTATAAATGTTTATAATAAGGATTTTGTTTTTCTTGATTTTTCAAATCAACAAGGGAAAGTACATAGAAAAAGAAAGTGAGTTTTCAAAGGAAAAAACAATTTAAGAAAATGACACTTCTACAAAGATGAATCCAAATTCTACATATCTAGCCATTTTTCTTGCAAGTAGCAATTCTGGATAGAACACCAGTTCCAGAGTCAGGAAGACCCAAGTTAAATCCGGTCTCAGTACTTTTGAGCTATGTGACCCTAGGCATTTCACTTATCTTGTTTGTTTCACCTTTAAACTGAGCTGGAGAAGGAAATGACAAACTACCCCAGTGTCTTTTCCAAGAAAACCCCATATAGGATCACGAAGAGTGGGAAACAATGGAAATAACTGATCAACCTAAAAGACATCTCCACCAGATATCCCAAAGGTAACTGACTCAGTATTTCTACAACAGAATTTATTCTTTTTTCTTCCCTCAGAACCTAACCCTTTTCTCATTTCTGAAAAAAGTACCACCATCCTTCCTGTCATTAAGTTCACAATCTAGGGAGTTATCCTTTCTCTTATACTTCAAATCAAAAGCAAATGTAGATTTTTATATCAGTTGCCCACACCCTTAATTAAGAAAGAAATCATTCATATTTAGTTCCTTACTACCATTTATGATTACTAAACAATCCCTTAACTGACATACCCCTACAACTCCAGTTTCCTCTTCCAATTGACTCCATACAGCTGTATAATTCATATTCTTAACGTACACATCTGGAACTTTCCTCCACAAGAAGTGACTTCCTATTAGCTCTAGAATAAAATACTTGCTCTTTTGTTTATTTAAAGCTTTTCACAATCTGGCTCCAACCTGCTTATCCATACTGATCTCACATTTCTTTTCATACAGTGTATTTTAGTTTGATAGATTTACTTGTTTTTCCTCAAACATGACATTCTGTTACCTGTCATTCTTGAATCCCTGCATTAGCTTTCCACAAACTATTCCTCATTCTTGGAATACTCTTGTTCTCACTAACACTTTCAGGGAATCTATCTCCTCCAAGATAGTGACTGCCACTTCTTAAAAGGTGTAGTCTTTCCCTCATTTTCCTCATCCTTATTGTGAAGCCCCCCATTTCCCTGCTTTTTACTAAGTCTACATATATTTTACATACAATTTTCAAACAGCAAACCTTTATTAAGTATCTCCTATGTACAAAATGCTGAGGACACAAAGAAAAAATGAAATTTTCTTGGCTATAAGAAGTTTGAAGGAGCCAACACATGTATATATCAATATATGCAAACTAAATCCAGAAAATCAGCAGATATTTATCATAGGAAGAAAAACTAGAGCCAAGCTTTATTAAAAAATTTTTTTTCATTAATTCATTTATTTGTTGTTTTCTTGATTATTTAATATTTTCCCCTGTTAACATTTAGAACAACTTTTAAAATATTTGTTTTTTAAAATTGAATTTCTTCTCTCCCCTATTCCCAACCCCCACTAAGAAACTACATGTGAAGTTATGCAAAATATTTCATAAAAGTGATGTTGTGAAAGATCTTCCCCCTAAAAACAAAAAAACAAAAATCCCTTTAAAAAAAATTTTTTTTTTTAAAAAGAGAGAGTATGCTTCAATTCTTCTCTGGGTTTTTCATCATAAGTTCTTCAGAGTAGTTGTGGATCACTATATTGCTGAGAATAGCAAAGTTACTTATAGGTGATTATCCCAGAACATTTCTATTACTTTGTACACAGTACATTTTACTTTGCTTGAGTTCATGGAGGACTTTCAAGGTTTTTCTGTGTCCTGAAGAACCAAGCTTTCAAGAAAACTAGAAACTCTGACATGGTGATAGTCACAAGGGGATGGACTTGCGTAATGGAAGATATCTTAAACAAAAGCCTGAGGCACAGGAAATGGAATACTGTATCTGAGGAACACTAGACAGTCAGTAGTTTTCTCCCAGCAGAATATATGTTCCTTATAGGCAGGAGTGAGTGTGTTTATCCTTATATCTCTAGTACACAACTCTAGCTGGCACAGAGTAGGTGTGGCTGATAAATTTTATTGAATTTAATTGTGTTCCTATACCCAAAGTTGGTTAAGAGCTTCAGTCTTGATTATTTTTTTTAATAAATGAAAGCCCTTGTATTTCAGGCCAAGCAGCCAGGCTTAAATATTTCCAAATGCTGAAAACTAGAAAAACATTTAATATTTGGCACCAAGAAGAATACAGACAATTCTCAAATTTGCTGACTATGCCTCCTAACTAGACATTTGCTTCAATTTATAGAATATTTAATACTTTGATATATAGGTATATTCTGAATATTGGCCTAGTTTCCCAAGAATACTTAAACTCACTTTGTTTAAAACTGAAATAACCATCTTCCTCCCCACAAACCTGACACTCCATCTAACAGAATGAATGACAGAATTATGCCTCCTACTCCTCCCCAAGTCATCAAGTCATATTTAATTCTTTTATCTCATCCCTCACATCTCACCAACTACCAATTTTGCTTCTAATATTTTTTACTTTGTGTTTCCTTCCTTTCTATTTCTACTGCTACCCTTACCTCTTGCCTTGATTCCCATTCAATCAATAAGTATTTAAGTGCCTTTTATATGACAATGTGCTAAGTGCTAAAGATGCAGAGGTAAAAAAAAATAGTCTCTAATCACAGGAAGCTCACATTCTAACTGGGGAGGAATAGTGTAGCAAATAGCTTTGTATAAATGAAGTAATAATTGTAAAGAACTTAGCACAGTGTTGGAATGTAGTAGATGTTCAATAAAAGCTTGTTTCCTTTCTTTCCTCTCTCTACAAAGAAGCTAAATACAGAATAAACTCGAAGTAATCAACAAAAGAAAAGCACTAGAATTAAGGGAGATTTGGAAAAGGCTTCTTATAAAAGACAGGATTTTCCCTAATAGTTGAAAGAAGACAGGAGGTGTCAATGAAGAGGTAAAGCACTTCAGGCATGAGGGACAGTCACTGAAAATGTGCAGAGCTAAGAGATGGAATATCTTATTCCAAGGACAGCAAGAAAGCCAGGGTCAATGGGTTGCAAATCATCTGGGAGGTGAAAAGTTAGAGAGAAGAAATAGGTTATAAAGGATTTTTAATGCAAAATAGAGGAATTTAAATTTGATGATGTAGGAAAAAGCAAATGATCAGATCTGTGCTTCTTGAAGATCACTCTAATAGCTGAGTAGAGGATTGACTGGAGTAGGGAGAGACATGTGGCAGGCAGACCTACCAGCAGGTTGTTGCAACAATTTAGGTGTTGAGGTTGGTTTTGTTCTTGAAGAAGACAAAAATAACATCACTATGTTAGAGTCAAGTTATAGCGTGTCCAACTGTGGCTGATTAGACTAATATGAGCTCAGATGGCTCTACTATAAAATGTAGGTGTGAACATTTGGGGTGGATTCACTAAATGTGTGCACACCTCACATTTCTTGAGTGAATTCAAAATTCTGCTTTACGCATAGAGTACAGCACCTTTTCTGATGAGGGCACACCATGCCAGATCGTCCTGTGTCAATGTCATACAATCAATTCCAAAATTCATAAAGACCTTGAGAGTGTCCTGGTACTGCTGTTTCTGACCACCATGTGACCACTTGCTCTGAGTTTTCCAAAAAAAGTAAACATACTTTTAGCATTCAAACAATGTGGCCAGCTTACTGAAGTTGTGCTCTTTGCAGTAGAGTCTGAATGCCTAGCAATTTAATTCAAGAAAGGACCTCCATATTAGATATTTTAACCTGTTAGATAACTTTTAGAATTTTCCTAAGACAATTCAAAAGGAAGCAATTCAGTTTCCTGGCTTGGCGTATATACTGGTAGTGTTACATATCCAGGTTTCATAGGCATACAATGAGATCAGTACAAAAGCTTTGTAGGTCTTTTGTTTGGTAGGCATCTTAATAATACCCCTTCTCTCCCACATTTTCCTTTGGAGCAACTCAAACAATGATCTAACTCTGAAAAATTAAGTGCATCAACCTCATTAGCAATGTATATATCCCTAGAAAGTATACTGCCATGTCAAGTGAACTTATCCATTATAACCCAAAACGTATCCATTTGTTGTAACTGAATGGATTCCATGAATGGATGAATGGTTCTGGTTGATGGAACACCTGTGGTTTTTTTGTCATTAATTGGTAGGCCAAAATTAGCACAAGCAACAGAGAACTAATCCATACTTTGTTGTATTTTGCATCGAGTGCACAATAATCTTCAAACTACAAAAAAAAAAAAAAATCACCCACTAACTTTCCCTCCATTTTTGTCTTCACTTGTAGCCTTTTTAAGTTAAAGAATTTACCATCAGTATGGTAGTTGACCTTAATGGCATGTTTATCCTCCCTGAAGGTGTTTGACAACATGGCTGAAAACATCATGCTAAAAATAACAGGAACAAGTACATAGCCTTGTTTCATTCCACTGTTGACTGAGAAAACATAAGAGCACCATCCATTATTCAGAACCCAGGCAATCATGCCATTATGAAACTCACGTACAATATTAATGAACTTCTCCAGGCAACCAAATTTTGATATAATTTTCCATAAGCCTGCTTTCCTGACAGTATCAAAGGCTTTGGACAGACTGATGAAAACTGTATACAGACTTCTATTCTGCTCTTGGCATTTCTCCTGGAGTTGTCAGGCAGCAAACAGACTGTTCCTTGGTCCTTTCTGAAGTCACACTAGCTCTCAGGTAGATGACTATCCCAGGTAAAGGATCAGCTATTAAGAACATCTCTTGCAAAAATCTTGCCAGCAATGACTAAGAGAGAGTACCCTCTGTGATTGTCATAGGACAATCCCTATCTCTAATCTTTATAAATATAGACAATGGAAAATGTCCATGAACACCTGAGGAACAATGTCCTCTTGCCATGTAATCCTGAAAATTTCAGCTGGCTTTTGTATAAGCAACAGACATCCTCCCCCACCTCTACCCCTATCATGTAAATCTTAGCTGGAATAGAATCAATACAAGGTGCTTTGCCACATAAAAGGAGCTTAAAAAAAATTTCAAAGTCTCTTATTCAATTGGAAATTTGTCTAGAGAGGGACTGACTTCAGCTGGAGGTATATAGTTAATGGCTTCAGTATTGATGGATGATGGTCTGCTGGGAAGTATTCAGCCCATCTTTCCAGTATTATGTTCTTATTACTAATTAATGTGGCTCCACCAGCAATGAGAAGCTAAAATGCACTGCCTTTGGCCCATAAATAGTCTTCAGAGCATCAACAAAGCCTTGGATTGTTACTATTAGCATAAAACTGAATTTTCTCTGCCTTCTTACTAAACTTGCATCTAAGTTTCACTTGTATTTTACTTTTTTTTTTTTTTTTTTTTTTTTTTTGCTGAGGCAATTGAGGTTCAGTGACTTGCCCAGGTTCACGCAGCTAGGAAGTGTTACATGTGAGACTAGATTTGAACTCAGTTTCTCCTAACTTCAGGGCTGGTGCTCTATTCATTGTGTCACCTACCTGTCCCCATACTTTACTTTTGATGAACTTAAATGCTACCTTTTAAGATATGAATGAACTATCCTGCTGGTAAACCCTGTAGAGTTCTCATCTTTCATTTAGCAGCTACTGAATTTCACCATCACTTTCATCAAACCATCTTGATGTTTGTGAGTTTTCTGGTCCAGAAATGTAAATAAAGTGCTATACAAGAAATCTTTGAAAACTGCCCACTCCTTTTATTGCTCCACTATTACCAATCATGTGTTAGCTCAACTTTCCTTCCCAGTTAGTAATAAAATATTCCTGCTCAGAGAGGCTCTCTAGTCTGTTGACATTAACTCTTCTGGTAGCCACTTTGCCTTGGGGCCAATTCTTGTCGCATATGAATATTAGGACAGGATAAGTTTATGATCAATCTAGCATTCTGTATCACAAATTGCCTTCATCACTCTCCCTGTCCTGTCTCTTCTCCTTACTGCCCATTTTTGCCAATATTTTCTAGGAAGGTGCATCTATGAAGTTTTATTGTGTTTAAGTAAACAGAAGACAAGTGGTATGATAAGAAAGTCTTGGGATGCACAAGTTTCATTGGTAAGTGACCACTGTTATTGCTGTCTCCAATTCCATTCTTCTCAAGGACTCCCTTCTATATCTAGAAACTACTCTAGTATTAAAGTCACAGAATTATAAGTTTATGCTCTTTTGGCAAGTTGATAAGGGCCTTCAGATCTTAAAATTTTTCTGTGACCATATCAAGGTTTATCATTGTGGAAGCATAGGTACTGATAATGATGGCAGGGTATTTTCCTGAAAATGGAAATGGCACTGTTATGACCATATTACTCACTCCTTTTGGTGGGAATTTTGGTAGACTTTTTGACTAGATAGTTTTGCAAAATCTACTCTAGCCTCGACACTCCCTTTCACTGCAACCACTGCAGAAAAGCATGTATCCTGCTTTATTATTTAGCTGACTTTTATTTGCCATTTTTGTTTCATTCAGAGCTGTTATTTAGAAATAAAACTATTGGGTTCTCTCACAATAAGAGCTGATTATCTTTCAGGTCTACTGGATTTAATGTTGTCTGTAAGTATGCACTGGTGTTCTGGTGTTCTATGTACTGGTGTTGAGTGGAACCATCTTTGCAAAACAATTTTTTTCCTTTCAACTGCAGGGTAGAATCTCTGCTTTCTGCAATAATCAGGCCAGGGCTAGGCAAGCAGACAATGATTAGGGTACCTTTTCTACCCCCTTCTTCACATCAAGAGGTGAACAGTATGGTCTTTATAAGATTGCTCAGACACATAGGAAAGGCTGCTGAAACCCACTGCTACTGCCAGTAAGAAAATGACCCTATGGCCTTGGCTCCTTGCGAACAGAGTTGTAACTATGGCTCCCAGTTTATACCTGAGGCTTCATCACTTGCCTGTTACCTTAGAACTTTGAGAAAGGTAGAAATGGTAAAATGGTATGGATGACATCTTTTGATTTGTGCATAAACTATATTTAAGTGAGACAGAGCTGCACAAAGTTGTTGGTCTTGCTCTTTCTTCCAAAGCTGCCACATCTCAGTGGTGTAACAGAGTCAAGATGACAAATCATGGCTCAAGATGACTTCATCTTGACCGTGGAATCTTCAAATTCTAACGAAGCTCTAAGTGTTCAACAGTGCCTGCTTCAGCTGCCTTTATGGCAATTGGAACTAATTATTCTCATCTGCCCATCTGATTTAGCCTATCAGTTAAAATGGTTTACCAAGGTGTGGCTCCTAGGCATGCTACAGCTTCTTGAAACTGCAGGTGAGAGAGACCAGAATCAGACAGACATCAAAGGTGGAAAGCAACCCTGAAAGGGCTCAGCAGCCCCACTAGTCTTCCTGGAACACACCTTATACCCCAGTATTGAGGTAACAAGGGTCAGTACCATAGCAAAGAAGGCATATGACAGAAACACATCAATGGTGAAATTGACAGACAATAGAGTGCTTCTCAGGAAAGGAATGAGGGGAGATGGCAGGAGATGGATGATAGTCAGGAGTCAAAGATGACATCAAGATTGTGATACTAGGGCTCTGTATAGATGGTGGTGCAGTTGATAATAGGAAATGTTTAGAAGTATGTTAATTTAGGTGGAAAATGATAATGAATTTAGTTTTTGTAATACTGATTTTAAGATGTCTATAAGATATTCAATTCAAGATGTCCAATAGGCAGTTAAAGATGGCAGACTGTTTATATATATATATATATAATACATATAAGAGGCTGGATAAAATTTGAAGATCATCAGCATGGACATGATAATTCAATCAGGATGCTTTCCTCCATACTTGGAATGAATTCTGTTTCACCTCTTCTTAAAATCCCCACTTTTCCTTCAAGGCCCAAATAAATTATTATTGGAAACCAGTAAGGCTGTTTTCAACTCTTAGATCGATTCTATGATCATTTGTGCTGGTTAGTGAAATTAGGAAAGTCAGTAAGTGAAATTAGAAATTAAAAAAAAAGCAGCAGAAATGTTATTACAGAATGATTATTACAGAAACAGAAAACAAAAATAAACAAAAGAAATCTCCCTGAGTGTCACCTAATCAGTCTCTCTGCCTTTTAACATTTTGCCCAATTTTATTGCTGATAGGTGAAAGCCTGGGTTTCACTATTTTTTTCATAAGAGGCTAAAGTGAAGCATTCCTGCAGACCATTCATAAATTTAGAACAAAGTTTTCCCTTAAAAGAAAGAAATGGGGGAAGGGAAAATGGAATCAGAATTTAGAAGTCCTCTTGCCCAACCCTGTAGACTGTAGAGTTCTTTGTAGAGATGAAACCGAGATCCAGAGATGTTAACCAATGTAACCAAGGCCACAGAGGTTACAGTAAGTAGCAGATCCCTTCTTTCTAAATCTGAGCTCTTTCCACAAGATTATGCTGCCTCCAGACATAAAGAAATTAAGTAGGAAAACTTTGCTTATGAGATAAAATTTTTAGGCATTTTTAGAAAGGGGATAAGAGATGGAGTAAAGACCTTCATTTGATTTAAAGGGAACTTAAAAGGGAAATGGTCCAGTAGATCTTGAGGGACAAATAATACATGCAATAATAAGTAGGGTAAGAGACATTTCATTGAAGACTAGCACACTGAAAGGTTTGGTGAAATATCTGAAATCTAAGCTTATTTGAAGATAATTAAATAAAAACCAATGAACTTGGAAGGATGAACAGAAGAGTTGGAACAGGTAATTAGATGTTTTGAGAGTAATTTGGTTAGCAAACTATTTTCAAGATTACCTTCAGTATAAATATTATTATTCAAAGAACCTCTGATTTCACCAATGTGGATATCCCTCTTATGCAAGTATTATTTTAAAATTCTTTGGAAAGCTTGATCTTTCACAATTATACAACACTGTCAGTATAAAATATGGGCCTTTAAAGTCTGAAGGAAATTAGGAGTCCTTCACAAGGAGCTTTTTAATTTCCTGAAAGCAATCCAGCCTATTCTCCTGTATTTAATTCTAGACCCAATTCACTATTCATTTGTATTGTTATTTATCCAGAAAACAAACTGACTGATAAGTGATATAAGTTGTTCCTCCAAATGATTTTCTTCACAATCTTCTCCATGTGGGTGGTCAAGTTATACCTCTCTTTTGGAGGCTCTTCTGGGAATTTTCTGGGACTTTATGCCTCAAGTATGAAATCATATGAAGAGAAGCATTAGTAAGAAAAGCAATTGCCATCCTGAGGGAATTCCTTTTTAACTTGGAAGAAATCCAGAACAGATTCTATTAACAATAGCTTACACCTTTTGTAAGCAAAATACCTGGTCTAGCATAATGCTAGTCATAATAGTCTTATGTTTGCTGGAATCTATCTGCCTCTTTAAGGAGGTACGTACTGATTTAATTTGGAAGGTCTTATCAAGTTGTTGTTGTTTTGGTAAAATTGATTTCTTTGTAGAATTTCTCTTTTTACTCTCTGCAATTAATGTTGGTGCAAAAGTCACAATCACTTCTATGGTGATTTTTTTTGCTCTTTCTCTCTGGATGCAGATGGCATTTTCCATCCAAAGTTTATTGGAAATGCTTTGGATCACTGAATTGCTGAGAAGAGCTAGATCTATCATACTAATCATCACTCAATCTTGCTATTGTTATGTACCATGTCTCCTCAGTTCTAGTTTCATTCAGCATTAGTTCATGGAAGTTTTCTGGGCTTTTCTGAAATCAGTCTGTTCATCATTTCTTAAAGAACAATAACGTTCCATTTCTTTCATATACCATAACTTATTCAGTCATTCTCCAACTGATGGGCACCCACTCACTTTCTGATTCTTTGCCACTACAAATAAGAGCTGCTACACACATTGTACATGTATGTCCTTTTACCTCTTTTACAATTGCTTTAGGATACAGACCCAGAAGTGGCTCATGGTAATATTTTTGCAAATATTTTTATGAGTACTCCAATGAGGTGACCAAATGTCATATTTAAATAACATTTCTTCTTGATTAGTAATCAAACCCATACCACCAACTCCTTTTCTTGATGAGTACAGGGACTATCTGGGAGCAATCCTTCCATTTAGCTGTAACTTTTTTTCTTCTAGCTTAAATGTCAGGAAAAATCATTTAGATAGGATTCTGCATCTTAAGTAGTATGCTCACTCTTTAGCCACTAGACAAGGATTACAGTTTTGAGTGCCAACAGTTCATTTATCAGCAGTTTAAAAACTGTAAATAGAAGACATTTTTCTGTCTACAGAAATGACTATTTTATATTTTTAGTTTCATGGCTTCCCATGTCCAATAAATTCATCACCAAGAGGCCAATTTTACTGAGCCTTTCCATACTTAGCTATGAATCTATGTTGGCCTAAACACATATTTCATGTATTAAAACAGAACTATAGGGATAAAGATTGCCTTTTAACATTCTACTCCGGCAAAATTCTTATTGTGTAGTTATCAAATTCTTGAATCCCAACTTCAGAAATCAGAAACATAAGATTAATTATTACATCTATATTTGTAAGTGGAATACTATTTTATTTATGAAATGAGGCTTAAGTTAAAATTTGCCAATAATCCCAAAATAAATAGGTAAGTTAAGAATTCACTTCCCCAATTACAAACTTATTTCTCTATACAATGAAGCATGTTATTTCTGTAAGATCATTAAACCAACAACAGCAATTTTCTACAAACTTTACCATTCTAATTAAGGTTTTCTAGATGCAGTTGTTTGAGATAATTCAAACTGAATTTTCCTCTCTTCAAAAGTGAACAGTCATTTGTTAAATGCTTGTGTATGACTAATAAAAACAATTTTCAAATACATCATGTATGATATGGGAATATTCTCTAAACCTTATGCAGTAAAGTTCCCTAACACTCTTGGGAACATAAAAGTTCTTTCTTCTTCCCCGCACCCCCCATTTTCACCACAAGTATTAGATATTTCTATGTGGAGTAAGCCTTACTTGTTCAGATGATTTCCTATTCTACTGTTCTATCATAACTTCCCACCATAGAACCTAACATAAATTCTCAACCATCTATTGGAAGTTACTCAAAGGCATCAGAAGAACTGATTGTTACTACTAAAGAATGCCAAAGTTCGATTCATAAAGTCAATATGGCATGACACATACTTTATGTTTTAGATTTAAATACATTGATGTTAAAGTATCAGTTGCATCACTTAAGTATGGAACCGAAAAGCTAAAATGTGTTTTGTGAATACTTTTGGTTTATTTCAAACAACTGTAGAGAAAATTGCATTATATAATTATTTACCAATTTATTCAACCATTTATACAATCTTCAAATAAGATACTAGATCTATTAGATCTATATCTTAAAATAACAGTTCTACATTAGGGTAGATAATAAACTTACCTTTGAAGAGCCATTTGAATACATCTGTATCATATTCTCTGCTCCTTGTTTTACCTTCAGTTCTATGTCCAATTGTTTTTTTAAGGCCATCAATTTATTATTGCTAGTAGAACTACGAGGATCACTATTTGGAGTATCTGGGGTCCTTGGACAATCTGTGAATTAAATGAAATGTAAATATTTACTCAAAAACTAATGATCTTCTAACGCTGTAAGATAATACTTTCAAAGGATACATCTGTGTGCCTTGTAATAGTTCTATAACTATAAACAATCGGAAGCAAATGAATTCCTAGATGATTTTTTCTCAGGGATGTTACAAAAAGGATTCTTGTATTGACTGAAACTTCAGATCCCATTCAACAAGCATTTATTAAGTACCTACTATTTGCAAGGCTTTGCAGTACAACAAAAATGTAAAAAGCTAGAAAGCCATTAGATTGGCTTTGATGTTAAGACTTTATGAAATAAGTTTATATCACCCAAGAAGTATTTAAAAAGTGGGACATCAAAGGTAGGGGAAAGATGGGAAAAAGGAAAAAAAGATTCAATAAATTTTTCTAATGTTCTAAATATTCACTTTCAACCTCTTATGAACTTCACTACCAGTTTTCAATTAAAATGATTTGCTGAGTCTTTTGTTAACCACTGACCTAATATCATGCTCTTTACCTAATTCCATAGGGAGCACAACAAAATGCTAGATAAATCAATGTGAATGTCACTTTGTGACTAGAAGTCACCTAAATGTAAAGATAGTGCTTGGGAAGAGCTTATGTTTTAGGCATTCAAAGCCTTTCTCATTTAATTTCTATTGTAGAAAGGTCTTTCTACAAAAATTTCTTTCAGGTGCTACTGCTGTGTAGATCAGTGCCAATATTAAAAACAACTAGGGGTCAGGGAAGAGGATTGATAGATCCATTTTAGCCACACACTAAAGTATGTCAGATCTTCCTTGATAGCTTGTCATAATGTTGAAAAATATTTGACATTTTCTGCCTTGCAGCTAACAAAATCCTTAATAATTGCCGAATTTTAACTTTTTTTATTCTACAGCAAGATACCCTTAAGCATGTGGGTAGCAAGAGATCTGTACTTGTAGGCATAAAGGCCTGAGTTTACTTCAACTTCAGATTCTTATTGGCTGTGTGACCCTGAACAAGTAATTTAACTTCTGTCAGCACAATCTCATTCACAAGCAAGTCAAGACATCCTCCTCATAAGGTCACTGGTCTTTTTTGAGAATCAGGATGAACAAGAGATTCCACACAGATATTTTGCAAACATGAAAGTGTGCTTACTATTGTTATTATTTTGCCTAAACTTGAGAATCAAAAGAACTGAGTTCAAATCCTGGCTCTGTGACCCTTAAAAATATTCTATAACCTCTTTTTACTTCCCAATAAGAAGTAACTAAGTCTCAACGATTTCTAAGATCTTTTTCAGCTTTAAATTTTTCTGAAATCTCAATACCTGTTCAAGAGTATCCCGTACTAAATAAAGAAAACAAAATCTTGCATTTACTAGAAATACAGAAACTTTAGTATAAGCCAGTATTGTCAATATGAAAAAAAATGTATAAAACAGAAGAGATTTTTAAAAACAGGATAGCATAATTAATATCTATTACTGCTATTTAAGATTAGCATATTATAGCTATTCCTGAAACAAAAAAAAAACATACTCTTAAGATAAAAGTTTATAGAAAATCGTAATGAAATTTAGTCACTATGTTCACATACATATATTTAATATGTAGGCTAATAAAAGACTATGTTTCAACATTTACCTCAGATTAAAATTTTTTTTTGTAAAATTTTTATAGCTGATAAATATGAGCATTATCTTGTGAAATAAATTTCACAAAATTTCTAATAAGGAAATCTGTTTAAAATGATTGTAAATATATTAACCTATATCAAATTGCTTGCTTTCTGGGGGGGGGGGGTGGATTTGGAACTCAAAATCTTACAAAAATGAATGTTGATGTGATAGATGAGGCTCTTCTCAGCAATGAAGTGATTCAAGACAACTCCAACAAACTTGGGATGGAAAATGTTATCTGCATACAGAGAGAAAACTATGGAAGCTGAAGGTGAATCAACATATAATATTTTCACCTTTTTTTCCCTTTCTAATCTGATTTCTTTTACAACATGAGAAATATGGAAATCTGTTTAAAAGAACTGCATATGATTCAGAAGGAGGGAGGTAAGAGAGAGAGGGAGAAAAATTTAGAATACAAAGTCTTACAAAAATGAATGTTGAAAACTATTTACATACATTTGGAAAAATAAAATACTACTGAGAGAAAAAAAAAAACAAATAAACAACCTCCTTCTTCCCCACAAAATTATTCTCTGAAAATTTTTTCATCATTCATCCTTATGGTCAGGTTGGTATTCAAGTAACAAGAGTATCAATGCTGATTTATCTTGATAACTTCATAATAAAACTGGTCCATCTTTTCCTTCTCAGTAATAAATGTTGACATCAGTAAAAATATAAAATGAAGTATGCTTCAAACTGCAAAAACCAAAAATGAATGTGGAAAACTATCTTTACATGTAATTGGGAAAAAATAAATACTAAATTAAAAATAAAATTTTGGTTTTACTATATATATATTTTAACAATACAAAAGCTAAGGATTTTGGGAAGATGTTGGAGTAGGTTGTTAAATTTTAAGTTCTCCAGATTTCCCCCACAAATAGAAAAAATTTGTTCCTCAAGGTGAACATGGACTCCTGAGAAAATCAAGAAGACTTGCAGCAGAACAGGGGTCCTCCAGAGGCAACCCAAGAAGACAGACCTAGGGGTAGGGATTAATCTGAAGTATTATGAAAAAAAGCTAACCAATTAGAAAAGGAGTACAGAGTCTCAAAAATAAAAGTAATTCTTTGAAAACTAGAATTGGGCAAGGGGAAACCAGTGAAACTATGAGAGACCAAGAAATAACAAAGTAGATTATAAAGAATGAGAAAATAGAACAGAATGTAAAACATCTTATAAGAAAAATGACAGATCTAGAGAACAGATCAAGAAAAGAAAATATAAGAATAATTGGACTGCCAGAAATTTCTGACCAAAAAGAGAACCTTGACACAATAATGCAGGAAATAATCCAAGAAAATTGTCCTGAAGTGATAGAATATGAGGGGAAAGTAGAAATAGAAAAAATCCACCTATCACCACCTCAAAGAGATCCTTTGAGGAAAACACACAGGAATATTATTGCCAAATTTTGAAACCCCTAGATCAATAATTTTTAGGAATTTCTATCAACAAAACCTGAATTTAACAGAAAATTTAAAATATAAAAGCCAATATGAAAGATCAATTTTAAGGATTTTAACTGGGACAAATTTTAAACATGGGCAAATTTATGGCTTTTATATGCATATATGTATATTAGAAGCTTAAGAGTCACATCAACATTGGAATAGCTCAAAAGAAAATTTGGCAGAGTTAAGGTAAAAATAGTAATCATGTTATACAAATGAGGTATAGAGAAAGAACAGACACAGAGGCATTAGAGGGAGAAGAAGGGCTCCTAGTTGTGAAAACCTAATCATTTTAGAACTGGGTTCAATAGGCAACACTACATATATTCTATAAAGAGTACAGAACTCTCCAAAATATATAAAGAAATAAGAGGGGAGGGATGAGCAGAGGGAGAAGCAAAGATAGTGAGGGAAGAAGACAAGGGGGAGGAGGATTTTTCTTGGGTGAGGGGAGGTTAAGTAATAGCAAGGCAAATTAGAGAGCAAAATTTAGTCAGCAAGGATAGGAAACATGTGTATGGGGGGTGTATGCATGTATGTATTTACACGTGTATATACACAAATATATTTTCTTCATTGTAGCTTGCTTGGGAGTGAGAGTGAGGGTGGGGATGAAAGGGGGAAAAAAGAATAATGTAAAAAAGGTGCGTAGCACAAAACCAAAGAACAATTTACAAGGAAGTAAAGAAATAGTGAACATTCAGGGATATAATTTCTTCTACACACACACACTCACTCACACTCACACACACACTCTCTCTCTCTCTCTCTCAACGTGAAAACTTCTTGTTATATATTTTGAATCCTTCCTGACATTTTGCTTGGCATATAATAACGCTCTCTTTTGTTTTGCATTCTTTTCTTATTCTACTTTTCAAATAAAATAAATCTAATAAATAAAAAATATATAACAGAAAAAGAAAAACTAAACAAAAAATATATAAAAAGACAATACACAAACTTTGAGTCTTACACTTGTAAAGTTTCATCATAAAAAAAAGCAGCCAATTTTGCCTGTCAAACTATTAGAATTATCCTCAAATTTTAATTGGCTATGAATTCTAAGGATCAATAATGTTTAAAAAGCTTCCTGGTATCTAGGATTTACCTTAAGTACAAAGAACAATCAGCTAGCTGGACCCTGATGATCCAGTATACCATAGAACACTGAGATAGAGGAGCACTCAGCTGAATCAATGTCCTGTACTCACTAAAAATACTTCTGTTTCAAATTATCAAAAACTTCTCAACATGTCTTATTTGTTCTAATATTGAACATCAAATACCACATCAGCCCAGTTTACCTAGATCGTTGAGAAAAGAAAATATTTCAAACCACTCATAGTTGCAAGAATTTCTAAAAACTAAAAACGTTGATCAATACATCAAGGTAAGACCGTAAGAAATACACATACATATACTGCCCTTCCCCCCCAAAAAAACACATACATATGTATCTTTCTTATCCCTGCTAATTCTTTGCTTTAATTCTGCCCCTTAATTTGATATTACTTAACCTCTTCACCACAGATCCTTCCCTTGATTTTTTTCCCCACAATCTTTGCTTCCTGATCTACCCATCCCTCTCCCTCTTGTTTCTTTTATAGATTTTAGAGGGTGCTATATCCTTCATGATGTAGATGCAGTGTGATCTTTTTAACCTATTCCCAATTTGAGTAGGTTTTCAGAACTACAAACCTTCCTCACCTCTCTAATGCCTGTTTTTCTTATGCACCTCATTTATATAACATAATTACTATTTTTACCTTAACTACCTCAATCTTCCTTTTAAGTTACCCTATTGTTGATGTCAATCTTAAACATATGGTATACACTTCCTATATTAAAAATACATATAATATATATATATATATATATATACCCTGAAATTAGGAGGAACTGAGCTCAAATCTGGTCTCAGACACTTAATACTTCCTAGCTATGTGACCTTGGGCAAGTCACTTAACCCCAATTGCCTCGGGGAGGGGGGGGGACGACGACTATAAATTTGTCCATGTTGAGTTCTTTGAAAATGATCTTTGAAATTGGCTATTGTATGTTCAATTTTCTATTAAGTTCAAGTTTGGCTGATAGAAAGTTCTGAAAATCTCAAAGATCACTGAATGTCCATTTTTTCTAATTCAGTATTACAGATAATTTTGCTGGAGATGATATTTTTGGCCACAGGCCTAGTTGTTTTGATTGTTGGTAGATATGCTTCCAGAGTCTGCAGTTTTTAATTGTGGCTGCTGATAAATCCTATACAATTCTAATGATAGTTTTTGAATTGTTTTTTTTTTTCTTGTTTCTTTCAAAATTTTCTCTTTGACCTGGAAATTTTTGAAATTTGACAATAATATTGTGTGTTTTCATACACAAAATCTCTCTGAGGTGGTGATCAGTGGATTTCTTCTATTTCTACTTTCCCCTCAATGTTCTATCACCCCAGGACAATTTTCTTGGATTATTTCTTGTATTATTGTGTCAAGATTCTTTTTTTAATCACAACTTTCAGGCAGTCCAATTATTCTTTTCTTTTCTCTTCTTGATCTGTTTTCTAGATCTGTCATTTTTCTTACAGGATGTTTTACATTCTGTTCTACTTTTTCATTCTTTATATTGTTTTACTTCTTGGTCTCATAACTTCACTGGTTTCATCTTACCCAATTCTAATTTTCAAAGAATTATTTTCATCTTTGAGATTGTATCTCCTTTTCTAGCTAGTTAACTTTTTTTCATAATCTTGTTTTTCTTGTAGGTCTTTATTATTATTATTATTTAGTTTTTCTCAATGTCTCATTTGATTTTTAAATTCTTTTTTGAGTTCTATAAATTCTCTCTGGGCAGAAAACCAGTTCATGTTACTCTTTGGGGAAGAAGCTTTTTTAAAATTCAGTGTCCTCTTCTCTGATGATGAACCTCAGCCTTCCCTATTCTCAGAATAAGTTTCTACGGTGGGATTCTTTCTTCTTTACAAGTTCATTTTTTTTTTAAATAAGAGGTATTAGTGCAAGCACCTCAGACCCCCAACTCTTCAAGCAGCTGGGGGGCAAGGAAAGGAGGAGTAATAGTTTCTGCAGTTTCTGCAGGAGGCTCCAGCCAAAACCAGCTAACTCTAGGACTCCCCACTGGAAATGTCTGAGAAGCCAGGTATTTGCACTTCCTATGGGGACTTTCTTCAGATCTTCATGGCAAATTTGTTTTATTTGTAGGGGAAATCTGGAGAGCTTGTAACTTACCAATCTACACTCCCATCTTCCCAGAATTCTCCCCTCTTCAAATGCTTTTGAATTTAAGCACCCCCTTCAAATGCTCTAAGTATCCTACTGATTTAAAAACAAAAAACTGAGACTGTGTCCCCAAATTGTCCCCTAACAATCTTTATGTATATTTATTTTCAAGTAATGTGATGTATCTATACATATTTATAATCACGTTAATAACCATAACAAAACTGAAAAAGATAAAAAAGATTATCTATTTGATTGTAGAATTAACAGGCACCATCAGAGTTTGAGTGACAATAAATTCTTTAGGAAAGTGACTTGTTCAAGCACAAGGTATAGGAAAAAAAAGGATCTATCAAAGAACAATAATACAAAGTTTGTACCATACAGGTACGATGACCATACTTGGTCCCAGAGACTTGGGAAAGCAGACCTCTCGTGTCATGATCAAAGCAGGGGGTATTGTGAAGGTGGAAGCATGACAGTTGTGCTGGTTTGACTGAGTTTTAAAATTTTTTTTATCTGTGTTATAATGAAAGCCTGAATATGTAAAGGAAAGAATTTACATTTTTTGAACATTTAATTTTAAATTTAACCATGTAAAATGCTTTAGCAATGCAGTGATTTAAAAATACGGGATGCCCAATTTAATTCCTGTGCGCTTATATTATGTTTTTAATAACTACTGCCCAAGCAGTTCTATTAACAGTAATATCAATAGGTATTCCAGTCCATTAAGGCACAGCAATGAAATTCATTTTTTTTTTTACTATCAGGATAATAAAATTTATTTTCACCATTCCTTTTCGGTAGGGTAGTTCAATACTTGAATTCTAATTCAGAACAATACCACTGCAGAGAAATAAATTATACTGGAAAAAAAATGCACCAGTTATATATTTGTAAATGATTGTAATATAAAACAAGTAAAAATGTTTCCATAAGTGCATTTAAAGTAGGATTACAGATCCAAATTTAATTTATATACAACTATTCCAGGAAGCCCCTACAGAAGGAAACAGGATAAAAGTAGAAAGAAAATTTTTAAATTATGAATTAAAATATGTATTAATAGCAAGATTTTTGCTCATTAAAATACTAGTATTTTTAAAAAGCAATGTGACTGAAATAGCTTTCATTATTTTTAAAATTTTTAGTTTAAAATTTTACAATACAGCCATTCAAAGATCTCATATGTAGCTAGGTGGCACAATGGATAGAGCACCAGGCCAGGATTCATGAAGGTTTAAATTCAAATTTAGTCTCAGACACTGACCCTGGGCAATCATTTCACTCTGTTTCAGTTTTTTCATCTCTAAAATGAAATGGAAAAGGAAAAAGATAAACCATTCCAATAATTTTGCCAAGAAAATCTCAAATGAGGTGACAAAAAAGCTGAACATGATGAAAATGAGTAAATAACATCCAGAGGTCTAGAGATCTAAGTATAGTTTACTCTGATACTTCCTTTAAAAAAGATACCTCATGAAGATATTTAAATTCAAAATGAAAAAGTGTACTGTTGGCTGAGCTTAATAAATAACGATATTCGTTTTTCAATTTCATCTATCTTATGTAAAGGTTTCTGCTGAAAATTAGTTATTACTCTTGCAAACTATTCAGAAAATATTTTTTATATTTTTAACAAATGAATTCTTAATCTACTGAAATTCTTTTAGAAGTATTTTCTAAAGAGGTTAATTTTTGTTTTCAATGTAAGCGTGTAGGCGTAAGAGTTCTACTCAACAATTTTATTTATTTATTTTTTTTGCTGAGGTAATTGGGGTTAAGTGACTTGCCCAGGGTCACACAGATAGGAAGTGTGAAGTGTTAAGTGTCTGAGGCCACATTTGAACTCAGGAACTCCTGACTTCTGGGCTCTATCCACTGCGCCACCTAGCTGCCCCCTCTACTTAACAATTTTACTTCATTTGGGGCAACAAAAGCCTATTTCTTCATTTTGAAATGTATGTTAAAGATGGGTTCTGTTCTGGCGGTGATTAGGGGCACCCCAAATTTCAGGTTTTTCATGCTGCTGTTTTTAAAGCTAGTTAGTTCTGGGGGTCTCTTTAAGTTTTAGTTCTTCAAAGATGGTTAATCTAAAGGGAGGGGTGGGTCACAGCTATTCTGACCTGTGTTCTGGTCTATGAGTGACCACAAATACTCTTCTCTCTGCCCTGGAATTACAACCAGGGCTCCTGTACCTTTGTGGCCATGAGACTTAATGAGTTTATGTTCTTCTGTATCCTGGGATTTCGACTTGGAACTGATTATGGGCAATGTAAGAGACCCACACCAAAGTAAAGAGTCTTGCAATTTCCTTCCAACCAACTGTCTGACCCTTACCCTCGTACCTTTTTTTCTCCTTCTCCCCAACTTTTCTGGGCTAAAGCTATGGAAGATTCTTTCAGTGTTTCAATCATTTCCCATGGCCTGCATAGGGCTCCATTCTCACCTGAGTGAGAGAGAGCTTGACTGCTAAGTTGTCTTGGGCTGGAAAATTGTTTCACCCTGATCTTTTGTTCTGCCAGAATTCATTTTAAAGTATTGTTGTAAAGTTGCTTGGAAGGAAATTTCGGAGGACTCAGATGAGCCCTTGCTTTACTCTGCCATCTTAGCTCCACCCCCAACCACCTTTAAAAAAAAGAAAAAAATATAATCAAAATGAATGCTAGGACTTCCTAAGTATAATTTCCATCATATGCTAGGATCAAAAATTTGTTTCTTTTTTTGGTGGGGATACATAGCTTAAATACTAAAGTAGTTATACAAATAACGTTTAGAAATGTCCAATGAAGCCAAGAAACTAAGAGGCAGTATGGAATGATAAAGAGAAATAGTATCAGTTAAGAATAGCTGGGTTCTCATATATACTGGCCATGTGACCTTGATAAATCACTTAACTTCTCAATATTTCCAAGAAACACTTAGAATTATAGATTGTTGAACACTTATGGATCTGCATTGATTGTGGGAGGAATTCGCCAGGAGCACCTATGTTAATAAAGCCACAAGTCTTCTCCCTCCCTACCCTACCCCCCCAAAGAAATTAGCATAGAAAAGATTTGCTTTCTTTTGAAACTGTGGCATAGATATATGGAAGAGCATCTTTAGGTATTAAAGACTATGTATTCCTCTTTTCAATAGGCTTAGTAAAATATAGGAGAATCCAGATCTGACTGTGTGTTGTGGTTTGATTCCTTGTTATTCAATTACCAGCAAGTACCCTTTGATTAACTCAATTTTGTCTAGTGGATATTATATTTGTGTCAGGAGACACATGCTCTGAGACCATTCCAATTACTATAGGCCTAATCTCTATGGAAACACATCAAGGCAAAAAAATGAATATTTAATAAAATAGAGGATTTTGGTAAGTTTATTTTGATTTTATCTTAAATTATTTATTTCTCTTCATCTCATTCCCTACCATTCCTAATAAGAAATACAAGGTCCATAACATGCTTTCTTTATTCCTCTGTTCCTAGTAGCAATTCATCAAGGCTTTCAAGAGGACACAAGTACTTTCTTCCTAACCACATAGCAACAAGACACTCTTTTTTACATAAGACAGAATGAAATATAGAAACATTAAGCAGAGTTCTCTTTTTCCCTAGAAAAAGAAGATTGTAGTTTTCAATGAAAACACATGAAGCATCTATTTGTAAAGGATCATAGTTTAAAGGCAGAAAAAACTTCAGGTAATTTAGTCCAGACCCCAAACATTTTAAAGATGAGAAAACAAAAAGCCAGGGCAGTGAAGCAACTAGGTCAAGACCAAGATTTCAACCCAATTCCTCTAATACCCAATCCAGTACGATTTTCATAAAACTACATCCTATTATGTATATTCTATTTCTAGTATTTTATCTGTTATTTCAACAGCAATGGACATTTCTATTTTAAATTCTGAGTCACAGAAAATAAAGTTAAAGGCATGTGAACATCCTCAATGGTTCCAAGCAAAACTATGATCTAATCTTTCAATGAGGTGCCGATGGAGAACACTGCCTACAGTTAGAAATATATCAAGAGTTTGTAAAGGAATGAAAGTACAATAAAAGAAAATATGGTATACTCTTGAAGAGTTGTATTCCTAATTACCCCAACCTTAAAAAAAATTTCTCTCAACTAAAAGTTTCACTTACTGCACTTTCAAGTATACATTTTCTTGTATTTTCATATTGTATTGTTTTCTATCTTTTAAAAGATAGGTGACCTGTAACCAATGAATTCCTATAAAGTGTAACTGAGAGCAGAATATTGTAAGGTAAGGTACTGAAGCAGAAAACTGGATATGGATTGTTGGCTGTACCTTTTCCAACATGTTTTGCATGATCGGCAGAATTTTATACATCAGCAGCAAAGAGTAATGAGACCTACAGGTGTTTATTAGTCAATGTTGCACAAGAAAAATGCCAAACCAGGAGCTTTGAAGATCAGAATGTATAGAGGCAATCTTCAACTTCTGAAAAAGGATAGTTTTCCGAAAGTAAATCCTTAAGTCATTTTGGATTCTGAATGCACATTCCCAAGGAAATAATGTTGCAATGGTAACCAAGGTTCCACAGCCAGTCTGCAAAACTCATACATAAGGTATAATTCTTGAAAACACATGTATTAAGCAACACTATTAACTAGACTTCAGTATTGATACTGAAAGGGCTGTTAATTCACTTTATGTTGCAATAACAGGCAAAATATAGACAAAAGTGCATTAGACTTAGTGAAGCAGATTTCAGTTCAACAAAAAAACTATTTAATGATCCTTTGCTATCCCAATAATTTAAAGAATTACACTGGGGGAAAAAATGTAAAGTTCCTATCAGCATTTTTTAATAGCTTTTTATTTACAAGCTATATGCATGGGTAATTTTTTAACACTGACAATTGCAAAACCTTTTATTCCAATTTTTCCCCTCCTTCCCCCCACCCTCTCCCCCAGAGGGCAGGTTGACCAAACATGTTAAATATGTTAAAGCATGTTAAATACAATATATGCATACATGTCCATACAGTTATTTTGCTGTACAAAAAGAATCCGACTTTGAAATCGTGTACAATTAACCTGTGAAAGAAATCAAAAATACAGGTGGACAAAAATAGAGGGATTGGGAATTCTATGTAGTGGTTCATACTCATTTCCCAGAGTTCTTTCACTGGGTGTAGCTGGTTCAATTCATTACTGCTCTATTGGAACTGATTTGGTTCATCTCGTTGAAAAGGGTCACGTCCATTCATTGGAAGTCTTCACTGGGAAACTACTAGGGGTATTATAAAACTTACTTTTCTATAATTCTATTTCTATAAAAGGATAGAAGATAGAATAAATGTTGTAGGGTATTTGTTTCTAAATAAGTCTAAAACCAAATTTAAAATGTTATCATTAAACAGTTCCTATTTATAACTATTTCTAAGAGAAAAATATATTCTGTTCTAAGGATATCACAAAATTATATTTCCTTTGAAACTGCCCTCTTCCTACCTTTTTTAAATCTTCTTAATTTTTACTTCCCCCTCCAAACACTCTCTGAACTAGTGACATTATTCTATCTATGCCTTTCAAATGGCTCTCTGATACTTGGAATCTTTTCCTTCCTCTCCTGTTAAGGGACAGGTCAATTCTCCGTGAGCCTCCACAGCTGTGGATCATAGCATCTGAAGGAGTTGCAGGGCAGCCTTTGCTGACACAGGTGTTGCACACTGGAAATGAGATAAATTGGAGGCAGAGGGAAGAGGAGGGAGATCAGACAACACAATGGCCTCTCAGTCAGAGAAGTCAAAGAACAGCAACTGTCTCTCAATCTCCTTGTATCATCCTCTCACAAGAGGAGATCCATTCTGCAGGTCTGGGTTGGATCTCCAGCAGCCACTGTCAGGTGGCTCCTGTGTATTCTAACAGCTCCTGTGTATTCCAGCACTCTCCCTTTGCCTAATTCAAGATTCAGCTCAAATACTACCTTCTGTATAGGGCCTTTCCTAAACCCTGCTCCTTAGTTCCTCTTCTTAGAGATGACCTTTCAGTAATTCTTTGTGTAGCTTGTATGAACATATTTTTAAAATGTAAACTCCTTGAAGACAGGAACTATATTTTTGCTTGAAAAATTAAAAAAAAAGATTCCCAGTGCTCAGCATAGTGCCTGGTAAAAGTTAGCATTTAATAAATGCTTATGGACTAACTGAAGGAGGTAGCACACCTAACCTGTACTTGGAAGCTAGGGATTTTGTAAGATTAAAAAATGAAAAAGTCATAAATTCCAGAAAAAGAATCACTTGTACAAAGGTGCAGAACTGGGAAATGGAATGTTATTTATAGCAGGAATATTTAGCTAAGTATTCACGCTGGGGTGCTATTACAAGCTTCTAGGTGGTAAGGTCTAGTCGTCCTAGAGACATCAGCCAGCTGGTATTAAAAAGAAATGCAATTCATCAGAAAGGCCTGGAGAAACTTACATGAACTGATGCTGAGTGAGATGAGCAGGACCAGAAGATCATTATATACTTCAACAGCAACACTATATGATGATCAATTCTGATGGATGTGGCCCTCTTCAACAATGAGATGAATCAAATCAGTTCCAATACAGCAGTAATGAACTGAACCGGCTACACCCAGTAAAAGAACTCTGGGAAATGACTATGAACCACTACATAGAATTCCCAATCCCTCTCTCTATTTTTGTCCGCCTGCATTTTTGATTTCCTTCACAGGCTAATTGTACACTATTTCAAAGTCTGACTCTTTTTGTACAGCAAAATAACTGTTTGGACATGTATACATATATTGTATTTAACTTACATTTTAACATATTTAACATGTATTGGTCAACCTGTCATCTGGGGGAAGGGGTGGGGAGGAAGGAAGGAAAAAGTTGGAACAAAAGGATCTGCAACTGTCAATGCTGAAAAATTACCTATGCATATATCTTGTAAATAAAAAGCTATTAAAATTTTTTTTAAAAGTTTTAAAAAGCAATGTAATTCGACATGTTCATTTTTAAAAGGTACCTTACTATTCAAAAATAATACAATTAAAGTCACAAAGCTTATGGGAAAAGTGGGACTGGACAAGCAAGCACAATGCTTCAAAACTTCATCAGTGACATAAAAAAGAAAGGAGCCTAACAAAAACAGTACAGTTTTATAGATGTAAAGTGGTTTAAAAAATGTTACAAATAGTAGCAACCATGAAGCTTTCCTCTGAAACTTGGCCTCTGCCCTGGGTTGGCAAATGGCCCTTGAAAGTCCATGGAGATAAATAGGGTGGGAACTAATTTGGACTAGCCTTCCTTTGCCTGGCATACTAGAAGATATATGATAAATGTGACAATTTATCTTAAAAAAGGCTAAAGTTTGCTTATGGTAGGCAGCAAACCTGTCGATTATTAGTTAAGTGGTATATTTTTCTGCATTCTCATTGTGGAAACTGCACACATGCAAACCAAAATTGGAATAATGCTCAAAATGTTTTCTAACATAGCAATCATGTTGGAATAAATTCATATTTTTTCAAATAATCATTATAGCATAAATGACTGCATTAGTTAAGGGATCAGGTGAGGAAGGGGAATGAAACTTGGAAGTCATCATTTCCAGGTATTAATAAAATACTCAATAGATCTGACTTTAATTTTCAACTATTTTTAAATTAATTCTTCAACTTTTTTCAGGCTATTTTTCTTTTTTAATCTTCCATAGTCCCTACAAAATATATTTGTTTTGTACAAAGCTGGTGACAGGAAATATTCCTCTCATCCTCCTCTTTTTTTTTCCCTCTACATTTACTTTTCACTGAAGAGCTCAGATTCTTCTATTATTCAAGCATCACCTCAATGCAGAAAATTAACTGTCTAGCCTTTTATGTGACTTCCAATGTCCATTTCCAACTTCTTAATATATATTTCCTCCTGAATATGCCACCTATACTTCAAATTCAAAATGTTTAAATCAAAATATTTTTCTCTATCCACAAAAAATAATGTTATTGATTTTCCTGCCTGTCAATGGCTCCATTATTTCTAATCATGGCAATTCTAAATTTTAAAGAACAAATTTACTTTCCCTTTATTCCTGACATCCTATCAATACAAAGTCATAGTGATTCTACCTTTGCAATATGATCCTGTATTCAATTCTGTGATATTTATTTATAATATATCTGAATTATTAAATTGGTCTTATAATTAGACTTTCTAATTCCATTTTCTTCTCTTTATGTTTGAATCAGTTTAATAACAGCACAAGTTTTCTTAATCTTTTTTATGCTTGAACCAGTTACCATCTTTGACCTACTGACCCTTTCTTAAAATTACTTTTTAAAGGAATTTACAAAGGAAACCAATTATAGTGAAATAGTTATCAAAATAAAAAGTCTGAGACGCCAGGTTAAGAAACCCTGCTAAGCAATAAACAGGGAAAACATTTTTACAAAGATCCTGATAAAGACCTTAATTCCAAAATATACAAAGAATCAGGCCACTCTCCAATTGATAAATGGTCAAAGGATATGAACAATTTTCAGATGATGAAATTGAAACTATTTCTACCCATATGAAAAGATGCTCCAAGTCATTATTAATCAGAGTAATGCAAATTAAGACAACCGAGACACCACTACACACCTCTCAGATTGGCTGAGATGACAGGAAAAGATAATGCTGAATGTTGGAGGGGATGTGGGAAAACTTGGACATTGACACATTATTGATGGAACTGTGAATATATCCAGCTATTCTGGAGAGCAATTTGAAACTATGCTCAAAAAGTTATCAAACTGTGCATACCTTTTGATCCAGCAGTGTTACTACTGGGCTTGTAGTCCAAAGAGATCTTAAAGAAGGAAAAGGGACTTGTATGTGCAAGAATGTTTGTGGCAGCCCTCTTCGTAGTAGCCAGAAACTGGAAACTGAGTGGATACCCATCAGCTTGGGGATGGTTCAATAAGTTATGGTACAGAAATGTAATGGGATATTTTTGTTCTCTAAGAAATGATGAGCAGGATGATTTCAGGAAAGTCCTGGAGAGACTTACATGAACTGATGCTAAATGAAATGAGCAGGACCAGGAGATCATTATATACTTCAACAACAATACTATATGATGATCAGTTCTGATGGACGTGGCTCTCTTCAACAATGAGATGAATCAAATCAGTTCTATTTGTTCAATAATGAATAGAACCAGCCACACCAGCGAAAGAACTCTGGGAATTGAGTGTGAACCACTACATAGCATTCCCAATCCCTCTTTTTGTCCACCTGCATTTTTGATTTCCTTCACAAGCCAATTGTACACTATTTCAAAGTCCAATTCTTCTTGGGCAGCAAAATAACTGTATGGATATGTATACATATATTGTTTTTAACTTATGCTTTAACATATTTAACGTGTATTGGTCTACCTGCCATCTGGGGGAAGGGATGGAGGGAAGGAGGAAAAAAATTGGAACAAAAGGTTTTGCAATTGTCAGTGCTAAAAAATTACCCATTGCATATATGCATATATCTTGTAAATAAAAAGCTATAATTTTAAAAAAGAGGAAGAAGAAGAAGAAGAAATCCTGCTAAGAAACCAATTTTTCTGAATTATCAACTTGACTGTATTATTCATGGGTTAAAAAAACATCAACAATTCCCCATTTCATATAAAACAAAATTAAATCTCCTTTGTCTGGCATTCAAGGCCCTTTAGAAGCTCACCTCAACCTACCCTGTGTTCTAGTCAAACTGTTCTTTTTGTGATTTCCTATCCAAATTCATTTTGTACTTTCCGATCTGTATTTTTGTGTCTGTAGAGTTTTATTAATCTAGAATGCTGAACTTCATTTCACTTAAACAAATCCAAATTACTTTTCAAAACCCGGTTTAACTGGAATTTTGTGTGTGTATATGTGAGAGAGAGAGAGAGAGAGAGAGAGAGAGAGAGAGAGAGAGAGAGAGAGAGAAACTTTTTCTTATCATGCTAATTGGACATGATCTTTCCCTTCACCACAATTTCCTGAAGTGAGGAAAGGTTAGGTAAGGCAGGATATACTGGGTCATTAACTTCCTACAACCCAGAGTTATATTTGATCTTATTGTCAGGGACTAATCTAAAGGGTATGACATTGATTCAGATTGTTGTGAGGTTTGAGAAAGTAGAGGGGACAAGAAATGAATTCAACCTGAACTAATAATGATGTCTAGTATGAGAACAACAGACAAAACATGTCAACTGCTTTCTCAGTCTCATTTTCTGAGGTGATATACTTTAGGAACAAGGTTCACAATATTAGTATTTCCCAAAGTATTTCTTTTAAAAATATCAGATATCATCTGTGGTTAAGAAAGACAGAAACAGAAAGTATGGTCAGTCAATTTATCTTTGCAGCTTCCATGTGGGATTATTCAAATATTCTAAGTATACAAGGATTTGGGTTCCAGTTTTACCATGTAATAAGGGCAAAGTCATTTCCCTAGAGTGTGCCTGAGAGTTTTCTTCTGTAAAAGGGAGGATTGGGTCCTAACTTTCTAAGATCCTAAAATTCTATGGTTTTCTATCAACACAATAACTCTCTAAAGAGAAGCCAGTACCTTCAGAGCTTCATACTTCATGTTATCATAGTTTATGAGGTCTTTCGTTCTATGCCATAAACATTCTCTTTATCCCAAGTAGCCATTTTGTCATCTTCCCTTTTTCTCCCAGACTTTCACATCATAAGGGAATTCAGTCTATTCAGTTTTGGCAACCATTCCCCAAAAGTTCCAGCATGACTTGAGATATTGAGAGGTTAAAAGACCTGTCTAAAATGGGACTTGAACCCAGGTCATCCTGGCTCCAAATCTAGGCTCCAGATCTATCTACTGCTTCTATTATGTCTCTCCTGAATAATGTGACTGCTACATCCCAACTCCCCCCTTATAAAACAAAACAAAATAAAACAAAAATGGGTCAGCTGATTAGATGACTTTCTAAGTTTGTTATTGTTAAAAATAGCATTTTTACAATATAAATTTCTACTGAAAATGTACTGATAACACTGGGGTAGGAAACAAAGACTGCTTCTGGTCTCAGGTCTGCCACTGATGAGCAGTGTGATCTCGACAATTCATAACCTCTATGAATCTCAGAATCCTGAGCTATAAAATGAAAATGGATGAGACAATCTCATAAGTCCTAGAGAGGTATAAAGTTCCATTATTCTTAAAAGGTGCAATCCTAAATAACTTTCAAAGTTTAAACACACAAAAACATGCTGAAAAACTTTTAAAAGGAAACCTAAAAACCTTTTTAGTAACTTTGAAACAGCTAAATAAAAAATAAAAAAACACAAAATGCTGAGTTTTGAAGTATTACATTGGTTCAAAAATTCAAACTTTATTTTACAGAGACTAATAAGATTTCTTGTTAGCTTATTGTCTCTGACAAAATCCAGGCCCCTCCAAATGTGCAAATGATGTAGGAGGCACTTTTAAAGGAAAAGATATTTATTTAAAAGTTCTAACCTCAGTTACATATCAGAAAGAAAATATCTCCCATCTTAGCTTACTGTACTTTTAAAAAGAGATAATTGTAACTATTTGACAGCAAGCATGTATCTTATTTAATTTTTTTTTATCTTCAGCATAATTTATAGCAACTTAATACACAGTCAGTAACCTTAAATGTCTGTTAAGTATCTGAAAGCAAAATTTCTCTACTATAATTTCATTATTAAACAGCTATAAATTAAAAATTAATAATTATTAACTTTCTAAAGTAAAATTCATCTGATACACGTTTAGAAAATATTTCAAGTTATGTACAATACCTGTAAGATCTTCTGGATCTGTTACAACAATATGGGCATTTAATTCCTGCAGTTTATGATGTAATTCTTCTAATTTTTTATTTGATTTTTTCAAAATATTGTCCACATAAGCCAAATTTTTTTTGTCTGTTGTGACCTTCCTGAGATTTTCAGCTCCTTCTTTTATTTTCAGTTCTTTCCTTATTTCTCGTTTGATACGATCCTTGATATCATCCAATTTCTGTTGCACCATTGTGTCTGAAAAGTCTAACTTTTGGCCAGTGCTCACATTTTCAGGAAGGAGAAGGCTTCGAGCATCCCCCTATAGGAAAAACAAAGCATTAGTATTAATTAATTATCCAGCATAATATGCAGCATATATAATATCAGGTCTTCCACCCAGATTGGTCCTAAATTAAATATAACATAAGATATTTACATGTATTTGCCTATATTATACCTAAAGTAAAATCAAGATTCATAGAACTTACTATTTACCAAAGAAAAAACTGCACTTGACAAAATTTTAAAAATCAATGACATTCTTTTAAATACCATTAGATAAGTGAATTAAGTATATTATGTGGAGGAGGGAGGGGATTTTAGGCTTTCCAATTACAAATCTCTAATTTGTAATTGAGGTATGATTTCCAAGGATTTAAAGTACAAAATACTTAAGGTAAATACATCTACAGAAAGGTTTTAATGAATAATAAAGCTATAAAATCTGTCAATGATTTAAATGGTCACTTCTTAGAAATTTCCAAGTGAGGACAACAAGGACTCTAGCCATCCTCCTTATCCTCTTTCCCCTGGCACTCAGAATTTGTATCTAAAGTCCTGGTTTCTGAAAAGGGAAATTTTGATAGATCTAGAACCATGTTTCAATACCAGTTCCAAGTCATTTCTAAACCATGACACTTTTTAAGTGCTACCCATCCTTCTTCTCCCTACTATTAACTCCCCTTTATCAAGTGAATATAAGCCCTGAGGACAGGGGTTAACTTGCTTTTATTTACAACCATATCCTCAATATTAGCAATTATTGGCCCAAAAAACACACTAAATGCTTTTTCATTCATTCATTAACATTTTTTAAAGTACAGTAATAGTTCAAAATAAGCAAAAACCAGAAACAATCAAATACAATAGGCTAGTGTTTGATATATCTAAAAACAAATTGAAAGCAGTACTCTATTCAACAAGAATAGATTTAAGCCAGCGTCCTAACACCTACACCACATTATTTTAAGTTTCAAATAAATACATAAAAAGATAATTAAAAAGAAAAGAAGCATATAGCTAGAAGAGGATTTTACTCAAACTAAGGGACAGGGATAATAACAGAGAAAACAATTTTGATATAAAATATTAAAATTTTTTGCAAAAACAAAATTGATATTACTAGACTAAAGGATAGTGGAATGGGTGAAAATACTTGGAGAAATTGTTCCTAATAAAAGTCTAGTATTCAAGATATATAAGTAACTGACAGAAATATTTAAGCATGTAGTTTTTCTTTAAAAGATAAGTGGTTAGAGGTAATGAACAAGTTTTCAAAAGAAAAATGGCAACTTTTCAACAACCACATTAAAGATTGTTAGAGAGGCACTAGTGAGTTTTACTTCACTCTTCCCCCGTTCCCTAATGTCAAATATGACACAAAACCGAAATAGTAAATACTGAATGTACTGTTGGAAGATGGATTAATAGCTAACTATTTTGGAAAACTTCTTTACAAATATGCAAGAAAAGTTATTAAGCTGAAGTGGGGTGGGGGGGAATCTTCGATTCAATGGCATACTACTTGCTATACACTTATGAATATAAAGACAAAAAGGCCCCTGGATACATTCGAATAGTGGAAGTGTGGAATAGTGGTAGCAAAAAAACAAAAAACAAACAGAAAATATGGATGCTTATCATGTGCAATGGTTAAAAATCAAACTGGCTTATGAATATCATTGCATCGTAAAAATTAATTACCAATTAGAAATTCGGAGAAATGCAAAGTCATATGATTTGATGCAAGGTAAAGTTAGAACAATAACTGCCATAATAACTACAATAGCACATAAGGAAAATAATACTAAAACAAAACCAAACTTTGAGAGACTATAATATCTCAATCTTGGCCCCAGAGAACAGCATACTAGGTAGCTAGTGCTGTACCTGGTGCCAAGACAGAGATATGTTCAAATTATGCCTCAGACACTTACTTAGCTATGTGATCCTGGTTAAGTCAACTTTCCTTCTCAGCCACAGTTTTTTCATCTGTAAAAAGCAGGAAAATAATAGCATCTACCTTCTAGGAAGGTTGTAAGAATCAAGAGAGATAATGTATATGTAAAATGCCATGCAAACCTTATAAATGCTAGCTAATATTATTATGAAACCCATCTCCCTCGAGTCAATAAATAGGTACAGATGGTAGGTCAGAAATGTTACAAACATTATTAGATGTGGCTGCTGTTTTGGATGCTTCAGCTTACTGGTTTTTCTTTAAGGAAGATGCTCACTGGGAATTGGGAGAGTCAAAACTGACATGCAAAAATTAAAGATTAATGAAAAAAACCTGACAATTATTGACACCATTTTAAATATCTGAATCAAATGATTGGGGATAATGTTTTTTTTCCTAAGAAAAACCATAGATTAAAATAATAATAATAATAATCCTTTAAATAAACACTTCTTTATTTCAGTATATTTTATTATGGATAGTAATAAACTATGGATTTCCTAAACTTTGAGTAGTGTCTAAAAATCATATTGGTAATATAGCTAGTTACAAGTTTAAAATTTTAATCTACTCATTTATAATAGCTCTTAAGCAGGGAAGAGTGTAGCCTGTAGTCAACTTTTAAACACTGAGTTAGTTAATTACAAAACAGACTATGATTCTTTAATTCTTTACCTTTCAAAATTACACCCATCAGTCTGAAATGAGAGTAGCTAAACATACTCTCCTTACTCACCTCCATCCCCTGCAAATATCACCCAAAAGGCATTCCCACTGCCACAGTGAATCACCCCCACATTAAAGAAATATATTTGAATGTATTTGGAATCAAGATGGTCTCATTTGAGTTCCTGAGAACAATTAGCTGCGAGGTATTGGACAAGTCATTTAGCTAACCTCTTCAAGACTCAGTTAAAGGCCTGTAAAATATAAAGGTTGGACTAGATGATACCTACTTTAAAAAAAGAAAGTTTTGTTTTGGCAAAGGCAACTGGGATTAAGGGACTTGCCCAGAGTCACACAGTTGGTGTCAAGTACCTGGGGCCACATTCCAACTCAGGTCCTTTTGACTCCAGAGATGGTGCTCTATCCACTATAGAGCCATCTTGTTGCACCTAGATGATCTCTTATGTTCCTTCTGGCTCATAATATTCAAAGACCCTCATCAAATATATAACCCTACACCTAGCAACTCACAAGTCTCAAATCTTCTTAATCTTGAATTTATTCCCTCTATTCTAGTCTAGCTAATCTATTGCCTGCTGCTTCACAACTCATAAATTTTTATAACTGCTGCTCTCAGTAAATGACAGAGCTAAAATTCGAACTCAGATCTTTGTGATCCCAAATTCAGCATTCTATTATTTATAATGCCACACTGTCTCCTTTCTGCTTATAAAATTTTTCCTTGTGTCTTGCAATTTCTGTCATATCTACATCCCACACCTCCTTAGACACAAGGATCAAAAATCACTTCCAGAGTATACTTTTAATTATTGTTAATCAGTTAATCACTTTAATAGTTATAGGGAAGTGTACTCAAAGGTAATTTTGATTATTATTGTTAACAATGATTCTCATTTATGTAATACTTTCAAGTTTATAATCCAACAACTCCATGAGGCAGGTAGCATTATTCTTATTTTACTGATGAGGAAACGAGTGCAAAAAACTATGATAAATCACTTGTTCAGTCATATCTAGGAAGTGTTAGAGACATGAATTGAAGGAGTTCAGAGAAAGAAGAGCTGTCTGAGCCTATATGGTCCAGCCTGTATCAAAAACTAGAAATCTATTAATATCTTATTGGGTAAAAAGACTCCAGAGAAGGGGAAGCAATCAATGATCACTCCAGGAAACCTGACTTTTGGTCAACTCAATTTTATGAAGGTTTTCTTACCTCAAATCTAAACTGTCTCTCTAAAAATTCACCAACTACTTCTATTTTTGCTCTCAGGAGATTCAGAAGAATAAATCTATTAAAATTTCCAGAAAAGAGCACTACAAATATTTTTTTAAAAACCATGCCCACTCCTAAGTTTTCTCTTCTTCATAATAAAAATAGAGTTCTTCCAACTGATCTTTACATGAATGAATGGATAAATTACTGGAAAAGGAAGAGATGAAATTAAAAACACAGTGGAAAGAGCTGGTCTTAATGAAAAGAGCCATCTCTTCACCTGACCTGGAATAAAGAAGTAGAGGAGGAAATATTTTATGTCAAAGGGTTTTAAGGCAAAGCTTAGCTAGTGGCTTTAATTTTCACCAGTATACCAAGAAGCAAGGTCCTCAATTGAGGAAAAGGTAGGGAAGGAAGTTATGAGAGATTTAAAGAGTAAATTTTTAGTTTAGCTTTTTTGGAAAATTAAATAGGAAACCAATTAGGGAGAAGTAAAAGAATCATCTGGCTGCAATGAGGCCAACTGAGATTATAACATATTGTAGTATGTCTAATCAGCTCAATTTTGTGACCTACAAGGCAGTATGATTCAAAGAAAAAGCATTGGATTTGGAGGTAAAACATACGGATTCCAATCCTAGCTCAACCACTTTCTTTTCAGTGTTAAATTTAAGGTAAATTATATCACTCTCCTGATTCCAGGTTCTTTATCTGTAAAATAATGCAGTTACACTAAAACATCTCTCAGATTCCTTCTGTTAACCTATGACACTGTATGTGTACACACACACACACACACACACACACACACACCCTACTTTTTTCAAACTGCTTCCCATCAAACTTACTATCACATATTATGAAATTAATTGTTTAAACTCAAATGTGAGACTTTATATTTTCAATTAAATTTCACCCTCTTAGATTCATCCCATTAGTTTAACATGTCAAGGGCTTTTAATATCATTACTGTTGACCTACAGGTCACATGAACTAGAGGACTGGACATTTTCTTTAATCCCCTTGAACTATCAAACTTCTCCACAATAGAAATCATTTGCCAAAGATAATGCAAATTCAGCTGTCTCCTCAGTCTATGGAGACCAAAAAGAAAACTCACTATTGAAATATAACCCACTCCAACACTCCATTTTGCATCCCTCTTTTCAGGACGGAGGAAATCTCTTTTCAGTTTGGGACAGTGTGTTGACCACACACCGTATGGCATGAGAGAGGGAAAATAGAATGTAGCATAACTCAACCAAATCTGGGAAAAGCACAGCATCTACCTGAGGTCAGAGGTGACTACATATTAATGAAGTTAGGGAAGGGATCTCCATTGGTGAATAACCCATCATAAGAGGAGGCTGAAACACTTTGAGATATAATCCACCAAGGAAATCACAATTAGAAGGGAAAGAATTAGAAAGAGAATAATAGGGAAAATGGGGGAAGTGATATGTGTGCTGAATTTTCTTCAAAGACCTTGAATATAAACAGATTAACAGGAAAAATAGCATCACTAGAAGGAAATATAACTTCCAGATTTAATAAGTGAGTTCAAGGAATACTGCAAACCAAAGGAAAATGTTCCAACACTAAGGCAGAAGACCTTTGTAATTTCAGGAGAAGATGCAAATAGAACACACTATTCCTAAGAGGTTTAAAAAAAGGAGAAGTGTGAGAAAATCATTTGTCTTCAGTAGCAGAAATGATGAGCAAAATAGGAAAACTATAATCTGCAATGGCAAGCCTCAGAGGACAGGAGAGGGAGAGGAAAGAAGCAAATAAAGACAGAAGTGAAGGACCATCTGAAAGAAAAGCAAAAAAAGTAGCATTCCAAGAAAATAAGCTCATTAAGCAAATAAAACATATTTATCTGGAACCTAAGGATCACTTATAAGTCTCCCAAAAGAACACAACTAAGACAAAAATCTTTAACACCATAATGGCAGGGGTGTGGGGACAAAAGAAAACATCCACAAACTTCTAAAAGTAGAAAATGCAAGTCCAATAGAAAAAATAAACAGATAACTTACAGAAAAAATAAAATAAAACCCCAACACTGCAAACTCCAGAATACACATTGTCCTGTTGAATTTGACAATTCAATTCAGACACGCAGGACATAATAAGCTTTGCAAGCTAAAGAACTTCAAATATAAAGGAAAGGACTTTTGAATTACGCAAGACTATTCTGTACTGTCTAGAAAACATAAAAAGGAACAGTATGTGTTTGGAAGAGCAATAGAGCTCAAGATACAGCCCAGGGTGATCTACACTAAAAATCTGAGCTTAATTTGGGGGGTGGGAGGGAGAAGAAAAAAGACACTAATAATAAAGATGAATTTGAACCATTTTTAGAAAGAACAACAGAACTGAAAACATATTGTTTGCTCCTCAAGCATTCTAAATAACAGAAATGCTGGAAGAATTAATAAATGTAATAAGCAAACAGCAATAGAGTGACAAGAGTGATCAGTAAGAGCCTTTCTTTTTAAAATATACACAAGGAGATAGATAAAAGGAGAGATCGGGTAGAGGGAAAAGTGAAGAGGCAGATGAAGCATTATGGACAAAAACTGGTAACACACTGTCTACAAGTGAATCAATGCTTTTTTTTTTTTTTTTTTGAGACTACAACATGGGAGGGTACACAAAAAAGGAGGGGAGGAAGTAGGGAAAAAGAGAAATGTGGGATACACAGGAGTCAAATCAAGAACTAACAATGAGGGGATGTGGACCTCTTGTCTCAGAAAGAAAAGAGCTCACAAGGGGATGGGTAAGGAATGGGAATGAAAAAGAAGAGGAAGGAAAGCCTTACTTTGAAGAGAGGAAGAGTTCCCCTGATGAATGCTCTTATGGATGAAGAGAGATAAAGACCTTACACTAGATGGAGTATGGCAGTTTAGGTATCTGAAGTCTACTTAGCTGACATGGGAACAGACAGGGAGTTGGTTGGAATCTCTTGGAGCCAACTGGCATATGGAGAAGTGGGTGAGCATGGACACAGGGAAATTTTGAGGCAAATGTGGAAAATAAAAGGTTATATATGGAGAGGGAATAGATTAGTGGTAGACGAAATGATCAAGGACTCTGTAGTTAAGGGACTCAGCCAAGGGGCAGGGTCTTCTTTTGATACCTGCAATAATTGGCATTGTTTTGAGAGTGACCACAAAATGGAAAAGAATCCCTGAGACAAGTGCTACAAGGCAGTGGCAGAAAGTACTGAGAGAGAAAAAAGCCATTCAGAACATATCCTGAAATCTTTGATTGCATGAAGAATATATAGAAAAAAGAGTCATGATTCAGAAAGTGAGGGTCTAAAACAGAGAGGATAGATAAGGAATAGAATGAGAGAAATTCTTTTGGGAAAAGAGATATAATAAAATTGGACTTTTAAAAAATGATAAACAAGATTTGCAGAAAGAATGGAGAAGGGAAAATCTATTTGGTTACGTGAAAGAAAAAAGGAAAAGGAAGAAATCTATAACCAGATAAAAAAGAGACAAAAAGGAACTAATAAATGAAACATGAAAGGGAAAGGAGTAACAAAGGTGAAGAAAAGAGAGTTAGTAGAAAAAGGCTACCTTAAAAAGATTAAAGTAAATGAAGGAAAATAATAATGTATGTATGGGAGTGGGAAGAATCTTCATTTGGGGGAAACAATTCTCAATTTTAGAAACATATGGAGGAAATAAAAATCTACTCATATTATTCTAAATGTGAATTGATTAACCAACCCAATGAAATGAAAATGTGATAAACTGGATAAGAAAACAAAACTCTACTATCTGTGGCTTACAAGAAACACATTTTCAAAAACAAAAATACACACAGAATAAAACTGAAGAGGATGGAAAAATGCATAATGCATCAAGGGAATAAAAAAAAAAAAAAAAAAAAAGCAGGAGCGCCAGTATGCTGACAAAACAAAAACAAACATTCAAAAAATTAAAGGGGACAGACAAGGAAACTACATTATGTTGAATGGATGTATGAATGAATGAAATGATGGTTATGTTGAATGAACCAAAAACACAAACCAATTTATCAGTAATAAATTCATATGCTCCAAATTCCTTAACATCCAAATCCATAAATCAAACATTATCTAAATTTCAAAATCCAACAGGAAAACAGGAAACAATAGACAGAAGACTTTAATATCACTATTGGTTCTGGCTAAATCTAATAGAAAAACAAACAAAATGAAAACACAATGAACTTTACAAATTTCTGGAGAAACTAAAGTCAAAAGTCTCATGGTATCCTCTGAGATAGCAAAAGAAATACATACATTTCTCTGCAAGACATGAAACTTTTTCCAAAACAATAAATGACTATATGCTATTGCACAGAGATAATGCAAATAGATATAAAAAATAAGTTAATATCCTTTACAGATAATAATTTTAAAAAAAGTTCATGAAAAGATATGCCATATAGAAACTTACTTTAAAAAAACCTTAAATAATGAGTGGGTCAAAGAATAAATCAAACAAACAATAACTATGTAAAAGAAAATGAAAATGATGAAACAACATACCAAAATTTCTGGGATGCAGCTAAAGCAGTCCTCAGGGGGAAAATCATATCCTTACAAACATACATTAACAAAATAGAAAAAGAGAGAATTAATGAACTGAATAAACATTTGAAAAACTTAGAAAAATAAATAAGCAAACCTAAAATAAGCACAAAAGAAGAAATGTCAAAAATTAGGAGAAACAGATGAAGGAGGGATTAAAAACCCATAGAAGTGCTAAGTAAAACTAAAAGCTAGTTCTTTGAAAAACCCTTAATTAATCGGAATAAAAAGAGAGGAGAAAACCAAATTAAAAAAAAAAAAACCCAGCAAAGATAAAAAATACAGCAAAACAGGAAGAAATAAAAAAGAATGGCCGGAACATATTATGCACAAGAATATACTAACTAACCTGAGAAAACAAAAAAAAGAGGAATACCTTTAAAAATATAAAATATCCAAACCACTTCAAGACAAGGATTTCAAATAACTCAATCTCAAAAAAGGAACTAAATCTAGCTGTACGGAGTTACCAAAGAAAAAAACTCTTGGTCCTGATGGATTCTCAGGAGAACCCTAGTAAACTTTTAAACAGCAATTAGCCTATAATTCACAAATTATTCTCAGAAATTGAGAAAGATAGCACCCTACCAGAATCCTTTTAGGAGACAAATAATAGTCTTACTACCTAGCTCTGGGGGAGGTAAATCATACAAAGAAAACTATAGACCAATAACAATAATGAACACTGACTCAAATTTTAAACAAAATCCTATCACACAGATTGTCATAATTCACTCAAGAAATCATTTGTGATGACCGCGTATTTTAAAATCAGCCGGAGTCAGGAATTCAGGTTAAGGGAAAATCTTTGATTTTTATTCTTTGTGGAGGTGAAGGGGAAATGGCAATATGAAGTGAGAGTAGTCAAGACACAACCCCCACCAGCAGTGCCTCTACCTCTCTCACTCCACCCACCAAATCATCTCTACGTCATTTCCTATACAACACATCAAAACTTGCACAGAGAGTGGGCGGGGCCATTCTTTCTCCAAGCATATACTAATAGAGTATTGTCCAATTGCTATTTAGCTTCAAGTGCTTAGGACCTCAGTGCATCAACTGGAGCTTCAGCTCATTACAATTATTCATTATAATCAAATGGAATTCAGGGATGCAAGAGTGGTCCAACATTAGGAAATCAGTCCACATAATCATCTTAAAAACCAAAACATGCAAAGCTACATGATTATTATGATAGCTACAGAAAAAGCCCATAACAAACTCTCTAATGCTAAAAACCCTACAAAAAAGAGTGACTATAACAGAAAACACATCTAAAGAAAAACAAATCAAGCATGATATGCAAAAGGAATACACTAGAACTTTCCCAATAAATGAGAGTAACATGAGATGTCCATTCTCTCCACTATTACTTAATATACTTCTGGGACACTAAAACAAAAGAAAAAATAATAGCATTATTACTATAAAAAAAAAGATAAAAGAAATAAAGAGAGGTAAAGAAAAGATAAATCATCTCTGCTGATGTACGGGTTATTTGGAAAATGTTAGGAATTAGCAAAGATATGAATTAAGATAGCCTTGGCAAAGATGCAGATTACAAGATAATCTATATAATCTATATTACAGAAATCTATAGTATTTACATGTAATAATAGTAAAATGCAAACAAAAAAAAAAATCTTAGGAAGAGAAATCCCATTCCAAGTAACTGCAAAGTATATAAAATATCTGGGGATCAACTTCCCAAATTACTCAAAATACTTGTATAGATTCAAATATAGTGTTCCTTAAAGGAATAAAAAATGTAATTGGTTGGAGGAATATACAATGCTTATGGACTTAGAACATACCAATATAATAACTCCCACCAAAATTAATTCACAGTTTTAACTTACAGCAATCAAAATATCAAGGGGATAAGATAGAGGATAAAATAATTATAACATTTATTTAAAAAAAAAAAAGATTCAGAATATCAATGAAAATAATGAAAAGGATGAAAAGAAAGTATTACTTCCAGACATCAAATCACTCATACACACATTCACATACACACACATAAAGCAAAAGACATCAAAACCATCTGGTATTAGTTTCAATAACAGAGAGATAGACTATACAAGGGAGAATGAGAAATAAAAAAACTCGATGTTTGATAAAAGCTGAAAATTAGCTAGGAAAAACTCCCCATTTGACAAAAACTGCTGGGAAAACGAGAAAGCCACCTGGAAGAAGGTAGGCTTGGATTAACACCGTATACCATTTTCCATAATATATTCTAAATATGTTTTTATAAAAAAATTCTGAAAGGAAATGGAACATATAACTGTTAGAGTTATAGGTAGATGTATTCTTAACCAAATACTCAATAGAGGCAATTAGCAAAGCTAACACAGACAACTGATTACTTTAAAATAAAAAGCTTCATAGACAACATTAATGCATAAAAGAGAAGGGAAGGGCTCTACTCCCTTCCTTGCTCCCTCTATTAAATATGCAAAAGCTTCTGTTTGTATTGTGAACTCTTTGAACTTGCTTAGAGTTCCATATGAAGTTCTGTAGTAATAAACTAGGTTTTTTCCTTTAATATATTTTTGCTTATTAAGTTAATTATTTCCCAATTGCATGTAAAAAATAATTTTTTGCAATTACGTAGAACATTTCCATATTAGTCATTTTGTATAAGACAAATAGAAAAAAAAATGAAAAAGTGAAAAATAGCATGCTTTGGTTTGTATTTAAAAAATGTATCAGTTCTTTCTCTGGAGGCAGCTAGAATGCTTTATCATTAGTCCTTTGGGGTTATCTTAGATCAATGTATTCTTAAAAAATAGCTAAGTCAATCACAATTCTTCATCAAACAATATTGATGTCACTGTGTATAATGGTCTCCTTGTTCTGTTCACTTCACTGTCATCAGTACCCTGAATTCTTTCCAGGGTTTTCCTGAAATCATCCCCGCTTGTCATTTTTATAATGCAATAGTATTCCATTACAATTACATACCACAGCTTTAAACCTACACTTTTCCAAGTTTTGTGAAGTTGTAATTGCCTTTTGGCAGGCGTATATATGAATGAATGAAAAAAGCATTTGTTAAAATACTTAGCACAGTATTTAGCACAGTTCTAAGCATCAGAGATAACAAATAGAAAAGAGATCCCTGCTCACATTCTCATAAGGAAGACAAGAGTTTAAGATGAAAAAGTTAAATGGTCTTTAGGATACAGTGGCTAAGTACATAGTAATAGCTCTTCTTTAATGTCATTTCCTTTGAGAAAACAATTATTTGTTTCTGATGCTGAACTCTTTGACAGTGCCAAGAACTTTGGTGGCTAAAAGTTCCTTTTCATAGATCTTCAGCAATTATGACTACAAACTTCTCTACAACACTTCTCTACAACAGGGTTATTTCCTTAGATGATGGTTGGGATGAAAGCAGGACAAATAATCTAGGAGGTGATATCATGCCTGTGGGTGGTAGTGTGGGTCTTGGTGATAGGGAGGAAGGTAAACCCTTCTCCACCTTTGATTAGGAAGTTCCTCCCTCAATGAAGGCTTCAAGAATGCTTTTTCTTCTTGAGGGTACTTTCCTGCTTTGCCACAGTTGACTTGCTGCCACATGACAACGGATTGCAGATGGCTGAGATGGCTGGTCCTTTTCTTCATGTAAGTTACATCCGTAATGATAACTGCCAGTGATGGTAGGAAATCAAGTCCAGTGGTTTGGAAGTACAGTTCCTTTCAGAACTTCTATACTTATCTTCTTGTTTGTGACAGATGGTGGTGGTGATAGTGGGGATGAGAAAGGTTGCCCCATTTTCAACAGTGATTGCTTCACTCAATTTTGTTTTGAGGGGTCAAACTGGAAACAGGGACACCTGGCTTTGGAGCTTTGCTATTCCAATGAATTTATAACTCCAGTTCCTTCAATATATAGTGTATATTGCTATACTTAGACCTATATCTATTTATCCACATGTATATCAGTCAGGAATTGTGCTATTCCATGATTTTCAATTACAAAGTTGGGCCTTTTAATTGGAAAAGATAGAGCTTATCAGAAAAAATGATCAATTTTGCTAAGGCAATACAGCTTACTGATTTCCTTCAATCCAATTTTAGGATCCATTCCCAATGTTTCTACAAGATAAGTATACTGATAAATCAACTTATGCCTATCCAAATATATAAAATAGAGCAGATATTATTTATCCATGTTTTGTTTTGTTTTTTACTTCATACCTCTCAGATTGGCTAAGATGACAGGAAAAGATAATGATAAATGTAGAAGGGGATGTGGGAAAACTGGGATACTAATTTATTGTTGGTGGAGTTGTGAACTGATTCAATCATTCTGGAGAGCAATGTGGAACTATGCATTTATTTTCTTCTATATGATTGATTAGGCTGATTAAGGATCTTCTTAGGAAGATCTTCAATGAAAACAGTCAGTAATGTCACCTATAAACAGCAACATTTAGAGGGTTTCACCACCTATAGCAATGATATCAAAATCAAATAGAAACACATATTGACTTTAATATATGTATAAATTTAAATGGACATAAGTGTTGTACTGTATGTTTTATTCATTTTATTAAACCTTTCCCAATTCCATTTAATCTGATATCCTCAGTACTAGGATGGTCAGTGGGTCCCAAGTTTGACACCTTTGGGTCTATGGATGTCTCTCATTTAGACTGAGCCATGCATACTCTAAAATGATAACAAATACCTTTGACAAGTACTAGTTTATTCAATTCATGCAGTGATATTAACAATCCAAAAGTTGAGCAAAATTGTCACATTCTTCAAAGAATTCAGTATCATTTTAATTTATGTATAAAAGTGTTAGAACTGGGCTTAAAAACAAACCCCAAACCCAAGTTGCTCTGTTTCAACAAATGTTTTTTTAATATATACTTAATAGATCTTAATTCATTTCCCGACCTACCTACTGGATATTTTAGATGGGGCATTCACCAAGTATCAAAAACTCATGTTCAGAAAAGAATTCATGTTATCTTTCCTCAACCTCTCCCATCTACCTTTTCTATTTTTACCAAAGGCATCAGTATTCTTCTAGTCACCCAGATTCAAAACTTTAGCCAACTACCTCAATACTTGCCAAACTGATTTTGCTTAGCATGAGTCTGATCAAATATATTACTTCCCTAACTCAGGGAGCATCCTTCTTGCCTCTAAGGCAAAATGTAAAATTCCTCTTTGGGGAACTTAAATTTCTCAACAACAAAGTTCCCACTCACCTTTCCAGTTTGAGACATTATTTCCCTCAATCACTCTGCAATTAAACCAAAATGGCCTTCTTGCTGATACTCACAAAACTCCCTCATCACCATCATGTATGCCATTGAGTAAGATATCCTCACACCAGGGATGTATTCCCTTCTCACCTCTTGCCACTTCAAATTTTTAGTTTCTTTCAAGGTTCAGCTCAAATGCAACATACTATCACAGATCTTTCTATTGCTATTAATTCCCTGTTACCCCAAATCATGGCCAAGCTATCTTTGAGACACATATGCACACATGCATATAACCTCTGAGATAATTGAGTTTAGTTCCATACTATAACAATAAAGCTAATATTTCAATAAAGCAATATTTTTGGCCTTCTAATGCATATAAAAGTTATGATGTATAATAAGAATATCTTTAAAAAAAACACCCCACTACATACTTTAATTAAGAATTACTTTATTGCTTTAAAAAAAAAAAAAAGACAAAAGACAAAAAAATATTGTCACCCAAGCCTTCAGTGAATTGAGTTGTGATCTTTCTGTTTGTTAGTGGAGAGTCTTGCCTCCATGTGATTGGGGTGTTGAATGATTAGGATGGCTGTGATCATTTCTTAAAATAAAACAATAACATTTGCCCCATCAATTGACTCTTCCTCTTGACCATTTAGGGACCATTATAGGTTATTAATTGGCCTAATTTCAATATTGTTGAGCCTCAGGAAACCATAGGTAAGGATAATCCCTTGAAAGCAGAGTTTTTTTTTCTCCTTTTATTCTTAGTGCCTAGAACATAACAGTGCCTAGTAAGTACTTGCTAATTAACAACAAAAAGTACTATTGGAGTACTTATTACAGATTCCGTAGAATTTTTATTTATCGACACCTAACCCCAGAGTGTAAATTGTATTGCTGTCTTCCCAGGCCCTGCATGCAGTAAATCCAAGAAACAATATAAAATAAACCTGTTGGTAATATTCTATTTGTTTCAAAACATGTAACTAGTTTTCAGTTGCCAAATAACAAAATCTCAACTAAGAACAAGTTCAAATGTCTAACTCCAGCTTTTAATTAACTATTTTTAGCATGTATGTGTCTCCTACTGGCAACAAAACTATCTCCTCCTTGAAAGCAAGGTTCCCTTGGACACATTTCCTAGGTAAGCAGTGTAGTGCCCTATCCATTAGTTAGTATCTATTTGTCGATTCTACAGTGAGGTGGCATAATGAGCATAATACTGGATCTGGAGTTCATAAGGACTCAGTCCAAATATGGTCTCAGAAACTTATTAGCTATGTGGCCCTTCCCAAGTCACTTCTATTTGTCTCTGTTTCCTCAACCATAGAATGGGGATAATAACTACACCTATTTTATGAGATAATTAATAATTGTAAAGCCCAACACATAACAGATACTACATAAATTTAGCCATATTTATAAAGCATATACACAGAGTATAGCCAAGATTGGAAGGGAAACAAGTTGAAAAATAATTTTTACAGTCAGTGTTTCTAATAAAGGCCTCATTTATAAAATATATAGAAAATAGAAAACTGACTCAAATTTATAAGAATACAAGTCATTCCCCAATTAATAAAGTCAAAGGATATGGAAATTTTAGATAAAAAAATTAAAGTCATTTATAGTCATACTAAAATATACTCTAAATCACTATTAGAGAAATGCAAATTAAGACCACTCTGACGTAACACTTCACACTTCTCAGATTGGCTAAGATGACAGGAAAAGAAGATAAATGTTGGAGATAAATGGTGTTGAAAAATGGGGACACGAATGTACTGTTGGAGCTGTGAATTGATCCAATCATTAGGGAGAACAATTTGGAACTATGTTCAAAGGGGTATAAAACTATACATACCCTTTCATTCAGCACTGTCACTACTGGGTCTATATCCCAAAGAGATCATAAAAGAGGGAAAAGTAACCACATGTGCAAAAATGTTGTAGCTGCTCTTTTTGTGGTGGCAAAGAACTGAAAATTGAGTGCATGCTCATCAGTTGGGGAATGATCAAATAAGTTTTGGTATAAGAAAATGGTATATAATTGAATACTATTACTATTGCTCTATAAGAAATGATGAGCAGGCTAATTTCAGAAAAGCCTGGAGAGACTTGCATGAAATGATGCTGAGTGAAATGAGAACAATCAGGAGAACATTGTACACAGTAACAGTAAGATTATGTGATGGTAAGTTGTGATAGACTTAACTCTTCTCAACAATGAGGTGATTCAAGACAATTCCAATAGATTTGAGATAGGAAATGCTATCTATAACCAAAGAAGTTATATGTGGATCAACTACATATAACTAGAGAGGCTGAATGTGGATCAAAGTATAGTATTTTTCACCATCTTTTCTTTCTTGTGGTTTTTGTCCCTTTTGGTCTGGCTTTTCTTGCAGAACATGACAAATGTGAAAATATTTTTTTAAAAGATTAAACATATTTAACCTAAATCAGATTGCTTGCTTTCTTGGGAAGGGGAGATAAGGGAGAAAAATTTGGACACAAAGTTGTACAAAAATTAATGTTGAAAACTATATATATATATATATATTTGGAAAAATAAAATACTGCTATTACATAATCTCTTTTCACCCATGAATCTCTCCCTTATCTTCTTACTTCATCCTGCTTCCCTCTTTATCCCTTTCCCATTAATCTACACACCTTGTCCCACTGCCATAGCTCTACACACTTCTATATCCCCACCTTATTCTATTCTCTCCTCCCTTATTTCATTATAAATTATGGAGGGTTTTATATCGTTCATGGGGTGTGGGGGTGGGAAATGGGGGGGCTGTGCAGGCTCACACTAGTGCTTATCTTGTGTGTATGACTCCCTATTTAATCCACTCCCGATATGAGAGAACTACCAACTCCCCTTTCCCATCTGTGTCAGTTCTTTCTCAGCAGAGCATTTAGCAAAATTACTATTTTTACCTTGTCCTAGATGATTTTGCTTTTTAGAGTCAGATCATATTCAACTCTGCCACAATTTTTCTTTTAGACTAACCAATTATTCATCAATCTTAGACATACCTTTTACATTTCCACATAAAAAAAACATAAACAGTTTGTTCTTATTAAAGTCCCTTGAGATTAGTCTTTGATGTTAACTGTCATGTGTTGAATTTTCTAAGTTCATATTTAAGACAAAAATCCTAAAAGATCTGTAAGTTAACTGAATGTGCATTTTTCTCCCATTCAATATTATGCTTATTAATTTTGGTGGATATATTTGTGGCTTTGATTGTTGATATATACATGATCTTTTATTGTAATTGCTGAAAAATCCTACATAATTCTTACTGCAGCTCCAGCATATTTGTTTGTTTCTTGTAAACTTTTCTCTTTGAATCCGGGGGTTTCAAAATTTAGCAATAATATTTTTATGTTTTTTCCATTTAGCAATAATGTTCCTATATTTTTTCCTTACAGGGTCTTTGTCTTCTTTTTTTTTTTTTTATTTCAGCTGAAGCATAATAGATTCTGCTCCAGCCTTTTACCTTACTCTCTATTCATCATTCCAATCTGCTATCTACTTCCATTTTACAGGAAAGTTCATCCCATTCAGTTAAAAATTACTAACTATATTTCCCATCATCTTATTTTCCCTAAATCGTACATTTCTCCCTACTTTCCCCTTTTCCCTCCTCTCCCCAGTATTTTGCTTCTGAACATCATCTCCCTCAAAAAGCCCTCCCCTTTCTTATACCTTTCCCTTTCTACTTCTGTTCTTCCTTCCATTAGCTTCCCCCTTTCCTTTCCCCTTTCCCCTTCTACTTCCCTATAGGGCAAGACAACTCTGTGAAGCTAAATATGTCTAATATTCTCTCTGAGACAGATCTGATGAGAGTGATATTCACACAATGCTCACCCCCTTCCTTTCTTTCCCTCAATTGTAATAGGTCTTTTTTGCCTCTTCATGAGATGTAAGTTCCCCCATTTTACCTCCATTTTCTTCCTCTTCCAAGACAATCCCCTTTCTACCTCTAGTTCCTTTTTTTATATTATCACAATAAAATCAAATTATACTTGCATCCTCTAAGTATACCCATAATAGATATAATTCTCAAGAGTTAAACATATCACCTTCATATATAAGGATGTAACCTTTTTAACTTAAAAAAAATTTTTTTTCTTTTATTTCCTTTTTACCTTGTTGTTATTGCTTCTCTGGAGTTCTGTATTTGAAGATCAAATTTTCTGTTTTGCTTTCATTAGAAATAAATGAAATTCATCTGTTTCATTGGATGTCCATCTTTTCCTCTGAGAGATAATAATTAATTTTGCCAAATAGTTGGTTCTTATTTGCAATCCAAGCTTTTTTGCCTTTTTTGAGTATCAGATTCCAGGCTCTTCAATTCTTTAAAATGGAAGCTGCTAGATCCTGGATAATCTTGATTGTGACTCCTCAATATCTGAATTGTTTCTTTCTGGCTGTTTGCAATATTTTATCCTTGATCTGAAAATTCTGAAATTTAATTATTTTTAATTATTAAATATTATTTGGAGTTTTCATTTTGGGGCCTCTTTCAGGAGGCCCCAAATTGGTGAATTCTTTCAATGGCTATTTTACCCTCAGGTTTTAGGACATCCAGGGCAGTTTTTCCTTGACGATTTGCTGAAAGATTATGTCTAGGCTCTTTTTTTCAACATAGTTTTCAGAGAGTCCAGCAATTCTTAGATTATATCTCCTAGGTCTATTTTCCAGGTCAGTTGTTTTTCCAATGAGGTATTTTACATTCTCTTGTACTTTTTCACTTTTTGGTTTTGTTTGACTGATTCTTGATGTCTCATTGAGTCATTCATTTGTTCAATTCTAATTTTTAGTGAAGTATTTTCTTCAGTTAGCTTTTTTACCTCCTTTTGCATTTGGTGAATTTAATTATTAAATGAGTTGTTTTATTCATTGGATTTTTTTTTTCCATTTCACAAATTCTTTTTTTTTTTTTTTCAATTATTTGGTTTCTTTTTCAAATTATTTCGTAAGGACTTATATGCTTTTTCCATGTCTTCAAATCTATTTTGTAAGGAATTTTTGGACAATTTCTGTGTTTCTTTTTCCAAACTATTCTGCAATGTTATTTCCTTTCCCCATTTTCCTCTCTTTTAAGATCCTTTTTGAATTCTTCCAACAAAGCCTTGTGAAATGGGGACCAAGTCATATCACCCTTTGGGACTTCATCTGGAGATGATTTATCTTTGATGTCCTCAGAGTTTGAGGTCTATTTTCCCTTTCTCTATAAAAGCTATCAATGATCAGAGTCTTTTGCTCATTTTATAAAGGCTGAGTCTGCTCTTAGGGCAAAGGGGAGATTATCCCAAGTTTCCTCTACAGGAGACAATGGTTTTTTGCTGCCCTGGGATGGTCCTGTTGAATTCCTTTCTATGCTGGGAGGATGTGGATGTTTCACAGTTAATCCTGCTGACCTATGGCTTCTGAATCAGTACAGAAAAACCAATGCTGCTGTATTTTGGCTAAGAGTCTCCTGGCAAATTCACAACTAGACAGCCACATTTCCTCCACCTTCATCTCCACCCCCAGTCCAATTAAAAGGGAACTTTTCTGAAGTTCTTCTAAAATATCTTCTGCTGGAAATTTGTTACACTCTAAATATTTGTGGGTTCTGTCACTCCAAAACCGGTTCAGAGACTTGATCTGGTGTGGATCTGAGGGATGCCAGGAAGAACTCAAATAAAGAACTGTCTACTCTCTGCCATCTTGGCTCTGTCCCCTTGTCCATTTTCAAAGATGACCAATGTTGGGGTAAAATAGTGGATAGTGGGTAATATCTTGATTTGTGCATAAACTGGATTCAAGTGAGGCAGAGTTGTCAGCCTCCTTTTTCCAGAGTCACTGAAGTCCAAAAGCAATACAAAAGTCAAGATGACTGGTGATGGCTTGAAATGCAGCAGATGATCTTGGCATCTTCTATGCTTGACCGAGCTCTAAAAGCTCCATAGAACCTGTCTTCATGGCCTATGGAACAAATTCTTCTCATCCTCTTCTTCCGCTGGGAAAAGTCTTTGCATGCTTTTGGTAGGCACCTCCTATCCCCCCAACTCATCTATAATTTGAGGTGAGAGGTTAGCCTGATGGTTTTACTGGGCTATGACTGTTGTTACAACTTCTTGAAGCTGCAGGGGAGAACTGCTTGACAGGTAGAATCCAAAAGTGGTTGAGCAGCCCTGAAAAGTTCACCAGACTGCCAAAAGGTCCTTCTAACCCTCTAAGATAAAATACAAGCCTGTTTGTAAACCCTATAATTAAAAAAAAAAAATGATATTACAAGAAATTCATGTATAGGAAACTAGAGTATTCTTTAAAATCTTTATAAACATTTGAATGTAAGTAGAAGTCTAGGCACATGTAACATTAGAAATTATATCAAATGTTTCAAGTCAGAAAGTCCTATTTAAGGCCTAATAAATTACTGCATTGTAATCTTTAATTAAAAGGTTTCAGAAAACTTAAAAAGAATCTGAGAGGTAGAAAGGATCCTTAGAAATCAAGTCCAAGCAGAAGTTAACCAAGTTATGCAGTATCAATGACATGACATTATCTAGCCTCAGCCTGAAGACTCCAATGATGGGAAACCTATCACTATCTAAAACAGGCCATTCAGCTTTTGGAAATCTCTTTAATTCTTAGTAATTTTTTCTAAGAAAAAGTCTATTCTGCTTCTCTGAAATTTCCTCCTCCCTCCCCCACTGTTCACAAGTCTGACCTTTGGAGGTAAAAATTCATCTGATTTTTCTTCTACTGACATTAAATCAAATATCTGAAGGTACTCCTTTAAGTCTAGGACTCTTCTCCTGAATAAATTAATATGTATTTTCAACTCCTTCAAACAATCTTTTCATGGCATCATCTATAGTCTTCTCACTATACCTGCTCCTTCTGAGCAAGCTCCAACTCATCTATGTATGTTCCAAAATATGGCACCCAGAAGTGAACAGATCTAAACTCTTCCTTCATTCTAAACACCATTCCTCCCTTAAAGCTTTATAGGACAGCATTAACTTTTTTGGCTTCCATGTTACATTACCGACTCTCATTGTATGTAGAGGATATGTTTCTAGCCACAATTCACTCACACACATACACTCATGAAATAAAAAAAAAAAAAAAAACATAAAATACAAATATTGACATTTACATTTATCTCTATTAAATTTTATTAAATTTGCCTCAAACTAGCCTTAGTTTATTGTGCTACTATCAGGGTAGCTGAAATACCACAATGATATCCTATCACAATAATTCACAGATATTCAACTTGACCTTATGCATGGTGAACAGAAAAATTGATATTCAAACAGATGATCATGAGAAGTATATATATAAAAAAGGCAAACATGAAAGGAATATATATATATAGTTAAATCTATACAGAGGGAATAAGAATGGGTTTGAATGTGAATTGATTATGCTAATCTCCCAAAAACTAAAATAAAATGAAGAAGGGAGAAAGAGAATACTTATTTTCTGGAAGAAGGGGAAAGAAGAGGTAGAATGGGGATAGATAGAATTCCTCACCCAAGAAAGGCATACATGAAGGAGATTTTATGGTAAAGGAGAAAACTGGGAGAAAGAGGAAGAGTAGGGATGGCAGTCAATTTTTAAACTCTTCAATGTTACTGGAAATAATCCAAAAAGGAAAGAATATACATACACAATCATTTGGGGATAGACACATGAGGGGTGAGTCTAAAAGGGAAAGTGATTGAAGGACAGGGAGGGAGGGAGGGAGGGAGAATAATACACCATTTGTAAATATAACTGAGATAAGTTCAGTCATAAACCAGAAGCAGACAACAGAATGAATTAGAAACCAGAATCCAACAATATGTTGTTTACAAGAGTCATACACAGTTAAAATAAAAGGCTAGAACAAAATCTACAGTAGACAAAGTAGAAGCAAAAATAAATCTAAGAGAGATAAGCAGAGAAAACTATTTTTTTGCTAAAAAGGTACTACAGACAACATAGTATCAAAAAAATTTATAGTAAAATTTTCTACCAAAGACTTAATTTCTTAAAATATATAAGGAACTATGTAAAATCTATAAAAATAAAGACCTGTACTGCAATTGATTAATGGTCAAAGGATACGAACAGACAATTTTTAGAAAAAACAATCAAAGCTTTCTAAAGTCAAGTGAAAAAAATGCTCTAAATTACTATTGATTAAAGAAATGAAAATTGAATCAACCCTAAGGTACCACCTCACACCTATGGTGGAGGGGATAAGGGAAATAGGTACACTGATAAACTGGTCCAACCATTCTGAAGAGCAATTTAGAACTATGCCCAAAGAGCCATAAAGTTGTGCATACATTTTGACTCAACAATGACGCTATTAGGTCTATATATCCAAAGAAATCAAAGAAAAAGGAAAAAAGAGAGAGAGAGAGACTTTCTTTTAATAAGATGATCTTGAAACCAGTATAACCTGTTTTTCTCCAATCTTTTCAAAAAAAGATAAGACAAGAAACTTAAAAAAAATTTTTTTGTTAAAATTTGCTAAAATCTAAACAATACCTACAAAATTTTTCTTACCTACTAGTTTTAGTAAATAGGAAGGAGAGGATGAAAATGAGAATTATCTGGCAAAGCTATACTAGTTCTTCACAATAATTTTCCTTTTTAGAGATATACTAGTGATATCTTTTTTTTTTCAAAAAAATTAATTTGATTTTAATATTCTTTTGACAGTTTAAGTTCCAAATTCTCTCTCCCTCCCACTAATCCCACATTCGTGAGAAGACAAGCAATATGACATCAATTATATATGTGAAATCATAAAGAACTTGTTTATATTAGCCATATCATCACCACTATAAAAAAAAAAGAAAGAAAGAAAATTATACTTGAATAAATTTGTACTTGGAATCTATCAGTTCTTTGGAGGTCGATGACATTTTCCCATAATGAATAATTTGGGATTATCTTGAATCATTTTATTGGTCAGAGTACCCACATCTTTCACAACTGATCATCACTGCAAGCTGTGTGCCCCAGCTTCTTAAACTGTGGGGATCGCAAAGTTATAATTTATTATGAGTATTTTATTTGTATACCTATTTTATATACCTATATACTTAGGGTCATATAAAAATTTCTTGGATGAAAAGGGGTTTTAAGTGGGAAAAGATTTAAGAAGCCCTGTAGGCTCATCTCCTGGTTCTTCTCACTTTACTTAGCATCAGTTCATATGGGTCTTGCCATATCTTTCACAAACCACCCCATTTGTCATTTCTTGTTGCACAATGGGTAGTATATTACAATTTCTAGTGTATAGTTACTTGCATTTTTCTCATTTCTTTGCTAGAACATAGTTCCCAAGAAAAGGCACTGTATATTAATGAAAAAATTTTTACTTCCTTCTGCATGCAGCATAGTGACACTAGCTTTCCTACTATTCCTCCCACATGATGTTGTATCTCTTAACCTTGAAAATTGAATTAGAAAGTGCCTATAACTTTTTTCTTCACCTCCACCTTCAAGCTTTCCTGGCTTCCAGCTGATGTCCCACCTTCAGCAAAAAGCCTTTCCCAGTCCTTACTCTTAATGCCTTTCCTTTAAGACTACCTTCAGCTTATTCTTCATGATATCTTGCTTGCATATAGTTGTTTGCATGTCATGTCCTACACTAGATAGTGAATTCCTTGGGGACAAGTATCCCCATTGCTTAACACAATGTCTGGAATATAGTAATGTTTAGTTAATGTTAATAAATGCTAATTTAATAAATGTTTGAGTGAATGAATGTTGCCTAGCCTTTGGAAGATCAGTTTTTCAAATTCATTCCCAAATCCGAGGTAAAATTATGCCAGTCAAGATCTTTTTGGGCCATCACTGTCATCCAGAGTGTAAAATAGCTCTTCCATCTTTGTCATCTGCAAAGTTTGATAAACATGCCTTTTCTTGGGAACTATGTTCTAGCAAAGAAATGAGAAAAAAGCAGTAGTGTATCTACTATACACTAGAAATTCATTAAAGAGCTGCAAAACAGTACTGTAAAAACTGTAAAAAACCAATCAAGGAAGGTTTCATGAGAAAGAGATGACATTAGCTTAGAAAGGAATTCAAAATCAGGAGGAGAAAGAATTCTTTATTATCAGACTGTTCCTCTTGACATGAAAATTGTTTTTTGGGATACTTATCATGTCCCCAACTGACGAAACTCTACGAACTTCCATTAGTAGCTCATTCTGCTTCCTTTCAAATGCCTTTAGTTGCTCTGCAAACCTTCATACTAACATGAGCACTAAATATAGAAAAGATTTAAGTCATCCAATAAAAACACAGAAAGGATTCAGAGTCAAGTCCACAGACAGTCAAGAAGAAAAAAAAATTCTCTCCTATTTACTACAGGATCTTTACAGTTCTTCTGATTGTATTGTTACTTGTGAAGTTTGAAGTTTCCAAGAGTGCTGCCTTTTCTCACATTGCTACCCACAGACTCCATTTCAACACTGTCCTAGACCTACTCCAGTTCTCATGGCTTGCAGTATTAGAGAATGTCAACATCTGGGTTTGCTCTTTCATGTCATGGCTTTGTGCCACTTGTTCCTCAGTTCCCTGATGTGTTTCTTCCAGGATCAGCCCTCCATCTTCCTGCTGTTTCAGTGTCCCCATATGGCACAGGCTTCTTTCCTCTAAGGGCTTCAGAAAGGCAGCAATGGAGGTCTCTCTCCATGTCCAAAATTAATTTGGTACCTCATTTTGCTCTGGTTCCCATTTGTCTCTGCTTTCCATGGCCTACTGTGTCCTTAGTGGAAAGTAGCTTCCCTACTTCCTCTTGATGTGAATTCATATATAGAAAGTGGGAGGAGTAAGAAGGAAGATATTCAATTTGAAGCCATGCTAGAGTCCTGAAGCCAAATGGGAAATGAAGAGGTGACTACCCTATACTCCCGCCTTAAACAGAAATTGCAGTAGTAGTTTCCAATACCCACCATCTACCATCTCTGATCGAGGGGAGAGAGAGTGATCCAATGAGCAAGGGATCCTGAGAAAGTATGTGTTTCAGAGCTGATGTGATCTTGCAGTTTCTAGAAAAACTTCAAACCTAAAAAGTGTGAACAAAGGGCTTGGCTGTACTTTCGGCGCACACTACCAGTACAGTTTGGCTGAAGCACAAAAGACATGTAAGTAATATAAGAAAAGGTAGAATCGTAACAGATTGTGGAGAGTTTTGGATGTCACACAAAAGAGCTTGAACTTTATTTAATGTAGTCAACAGGAAGCTACAGAAGATTTTCAGGAGTGATCATTACGAGATCCAGACAAAAGAAGCTTATTTTGGCAGTAGTATAAAGAACAAATTGGAAGAAATAAAGAATGTAAGTGAAGAGACCTATTAGAAGATCAAATGAGAAAATATAAAGGGCATTATATACTTTTAAGAGTTATGTATCATGTCACATATCATTATTAGATTTCAATAGGACCTATATTAAGAGACTTTGGAAATAAAGAGAAGAATGTCAAAGAGGTGAAATAGACAGGAATTGGTTATATATGAGCAGTTAGGGAGGGAAAAAAGTCAAGTAAGAAGTCTAAGATTACAAAACATAGAAAATAAAATGGTAAAGTGGTACCATTGGCAGAACAACTGAGCCACCTGGGGTTTAGGTGGGGAATCGTAACTTCAGAAGTTGAAGACTAGGGCTTGTCTCACACCATTCGGCAGAGAAATGATAGAATGTGGAATAAGGTATTCATTACCAAAGTGTTGATTTGTTCTGCTAGATTATATTTGTTAAAAGGGGGCTTCTTTGGAATGGAAGGGGGAAAGGATTCAGAGAGTTAAGAGAAAAAAGGTAAAAAATACAAAATCACAACAAAAAGTTTAGATAGGAAGGTTTAGTTTAAGCCCTTAAATTTTCCTTTTTTCATGTTTACAAATTGGATGTAGATTTCCATTTTCTTTAAAGCAAAAATTCCTAACCTCTGTCCTAGGAGTTTACGAACTTGCATAGGAAAAAAATTGTCTTTTTATTTTTACTAGCCCTTAGGTTTTCTTTGTAATTTATGTATTTTTTATTCTGTGCATCTAAAAACATTATACAGAAAAAGGGTTGAGAGGATTCATTTGTCAAACTCCCAAATGGTTTTATGTCACACACACACACACACACACACACACACACACAAAATATCAACAACCCTTGCTCTGAAGAGTAATACATCATTTGACATTCTAAAATCATCCACTGAAAAGGAAAAAAATTAGAGAAATTAATTATCTATCTTCTTTATACCAAATCTCATTATTCTTTCAAATGAATGAACTTCTTCAATGTACATGTCACAATATAGCAAAAGATGGAGGCTACATCAATGTCAAGTATACCTGTGCATGACTGGTTAAAAATCTGATAAAAACAGTAAAACAGGTAGCAGTTGAGTAGACTCTTAATTTAAGATCAAAATAATTTTCTAAGCTCTTTAAAGGCAGCAACTCTTCTTTTTACCCTTCAATTCCTAGTGCTTTGCACACTGTGGGTGTTTGTTAAATTTTGTAGTTTAAAGATATAAATTAATATGTATAATTAAAAGCACATTAGAATTCCATTGATTCTGACAAATGTAAAAGTTTCAAAATGACATCATCTGTGGGCTAGAATGTTTCTGTTATTTAACTAATTTATTTTTAGCCAAGCAAAACTCTACTGCAAGATATGAAAATACACATTCCACTCTAATTAAACCACTATGTTTGGCAGCCAAATATCCTGAATACATCAATGTGTTAATATGTATGTGATAACTACCATTAATATTTTATGAAGTAATTATCTAATTTCCAAGTAAAAGCTAATTTCTACTACAATCACTGTTTAACATTTTCTAAGAAAGTATAGCCATACTATTAGTAGCATACTTCTAACAAGCTCAGTGAAGTTAAGAAAAAATACTAGGTTTAAAAAAACAGTATAGACAGCCACTTGTTACTAGAACCTATATTCTTTACTTTAAAAGATGTTTATTTCCCAACTGGCCATATTCACAGAACAATGAAGAAAAAGTAATAGTTTTTTCCCCCCATTTACATTCTAAAATCACAAGACAAGCTGATTTCTGTTTATTTTAACAAATGCCAGGGAATATTAGAGTAAGACATTAGAGTAGGTGTGTAAACTATCCTCCTCTATCCTAGAAATATCTCCTTAATTTTGATTTCCAGATGGCCCTATTAACTGGGCCCATGACATGGTCAATAGTTGTTTGTTGTTGTTGTTGTTTTTAAACACTCTGACTACTCCATCTGAGACAAACTTCCATCACTGAAATGGCAAAATTTGTTAAGAAAGAGTAGACAGGACTTTGCCTGAGATCTGTAGTCCTGTAGAGGAAGCTCAGGATAATCTCTCCAGTGCCCTAGGAGCAGACCTTAATCTTTAAAAATGAGGGAAAAAAGCAAAAAGAACTGTGATAATAAATAGTTCTTAAAGAAACAGGAAAGAACATAACTCTAACCCTGAGGGCCCTAAAGGCAAAAGGTCTCCAGGTGAAGTTTCAAAGTGGGATAAGAACTGGTCTCCAGCTCAAAATACTCTCTTGGAAGAATTCAAAAGGGATTTTAAAAGAAGAAAAATGTGGAAAGGAAATGAGAGCTTTGCAAGAGTTTGGAAAAGGAAACACAAATTAACTGAAAAAAAAAAAAACAACTTAAAAAATAATTTGGTGAAATGGAAAAAATATATATAATGAAGAAAAATCACTTTTTAAAAAATATTTGGTGAAATAGAAAAAGAAAACAACTCCTTGAAAAATAGAATTGATGAAATGGAAAAAAAAAGTACAATGAATAAAAAATAATTTTATCTTTGAGTTTGAAAAGATTAACAGAAATAACAATAATAATAGCAGCTAACATTCACATAACACTCATTTGTGTCAGGCACTCTGATAATAATAACCACTTTACCATTATTGTTATTATAAGCACTGAGAAGGAGGTACTATTATCATCATCCCCATTTTACAGATGAGGAAACTACAGCAAACATATTTGCTCAAGGTCACAGCTAGTAAATGGCTAAAACTGGATTTGAACTCTTTGTCATTTACAGGATGACTAAATTAAAAGGGATGAATACTGTGTTTAGTTTACCTCAATTTTTGCAAAAACAAAATTTTAAAAAAAATCTTGATAGGTTTCCAGGAGTCCCTTGGGGATCTTTATGTGACCCTGTGCTATTTAACATTTTTTATTAACCACTTGGATAAAAGGTATAAGTGATTCCTAATCAAATTTTCAGGTAACATAAAGTGAGGAGGGAAAGTTAACACAGTGGAAAATGGTCAGGATACAAAAGTTTCTTGACAGACTAGAGCATTAATTTGAATCTAATAGGAGTAAATTAAGTAAGAATATATATAAAGTCTTTCACTTCAGTACAAAAAAATCAATTCCAAAATATAAGAGGGAAAACACATAAATGGTTATCAGTTGTTATGAAAAGTATCTTCAAGTTTGAGTAGACTGCATACTTGATGGTAGTCACCAATGGTTCTGTTGTGGGAGCCAAAAGAACTAATGCAATCTTGGCAGTCTTAGGAGAGGCATAACTTCCAGGATCAGAGATGATAATCTCGCTTACAAATATCGTTTTTGGTTCTCAGCACCATGGTTTAAGAAGTATACTAATAAACAAGGGTGTTCAAAGAAATTCACCAAGATGGTGAAGGGACTTGAGTTTATGAACTATAAGATTAGCTGAAGGAATAGATTATGTTCAGCCTGGAGAAGAAAAGACGGAGAAGAGATCTGACTGACACCCGAGGATCAAGTTATCTGAAAGCATTTCATGTGGAGGAGAGATAAGATTTGTTCTGTTTGGCCCCAGAAAGCCCAACAAGAAGCAAGGGAGTAGAATTTGCAAAAGAATCCAAGATAGCTTTGATGTCAGAAAAAAACTTCTAACAACTGGGGCTGCCCAAAATTGAATGAGTTGCTTCAAAAGAAGGTGTTCCAAAGAATGTTGCGTGACCCTTTGTTGAGTATCCAAAGTGGGATTGGACTCTAGGGTTGATGAGGTCCCTTTACAACACTCAAATTTCTGTGATTCTGTAGATTAAATTCTACCTCTGACACATATGAGCTATGTAACATTTTTGCCTTCATCTCTGCCTTGGATTTCTCATTTGGGCAGTGAACCTTTATAAAAAGATGATTAGTAAGAGGCTTTTTTTTTTTATTGTCAGAATATCAAATGAAATGGACAGGCACCACATGGATAGAGAATATTTCCCCAAAAAACTTAAGATTTTAGAGAACACTATGATGCAATACTCAACTAAGTTTAGCTTTTTTTTTTTTGTCAAGTGAGGGGGACAAGGAGAAGAGGCAGAACTAAAATGGTTCTTAGAAACTTTTCTTCTCCAACATTCTAAGTGTTTTGGTCTAACATTGTATATGAAAATCTTTCTAATAGAAGAAAGAAGCCTGGACTAGAAATAAAGAAACTGGGTAAACCAGTTCTGATATTTGGGTAGCTGTATATGGTCATTTTTCATCTCTGAAGTGGGACTGGCAATTTTTATAGTACTTACCTAACAAAGACATAGAGGAAAGTGCTTTATAAATCATAAAACACTAAAGAAATAGTAGTTAATACTATGCGAGTTTGCCATGGTTGCCATGACAACCAGCTATTCTCCATCCACTACAAATGTAACAAGTAATTTAGAGAAAGTATTTCCCTAAAAACCAAGGAGGCATTTTTGATCGAGTAGCTGAAGGAAGTTGAAGATCTCTTCAAAGTCACTTAAACAACAAACAGGGCTCACATATACAAATTACTCTTCTATAACTTGAAAATTCTGTGCTCAAAATGTATGATAGATGAAAGAAAATTATGAAAGGGCAAACAACAGATTCCCTCTGTCAAGAATACTCTCTACTTTTAGGCTGAAGGGCAGTGAAAACATATGTATCTAACTTTGGGACAGGCTGAAATATGCTGATAAAAACTGATTAAGAAATAGGTCAATGGCACAAACTAAACAAGAGAAAATAAAAAACAACTGAACTCAATAATTGAATGTCTGACAGTAAGAAAAACCATTTATTTCATAAAACATGTTGGGAAAATTGGAAAGCAGTATGGCAAAAATGAAGCTTACACTAAACTTTACACCAAATTCTACAATATATTTAAATGGATATACAACCTTAATATTAAAGATCATGCTATTTAAAAAAGAAAATAGAAGAAAAGCAGATCACAAATCCCTCGGTTCTCGGTAGGAGATGTATTCTTAACCAAACCTGAGAAGTGGCAATTGCAAAAGGGAAAATAGGTAATTTTGATTACTTGAAACTGAAAAGCTTCTGCAAAACAAAATCAAATCATTAGATGTTAGAAGGCCTAAGGAACAGAGTAATAGTGTTGCTTTTAAAGAGACCATTTGTGAAAGAGAGTGGCTTATTTTTCAAAGAACTTTTTGGTTTTCCAAGAAAAAATGATGGCAGGAAAAGGCAAAAACTGTTTTTTTTTTTAAATTCTGTATTTAACTAAACCAAAAATTATGAGTGAACTTATGAAGAGCATACAAATTTGCAAAGAAATGAAAAAAATTTCCCCTAAAAAATGGTTTCCTATGTTTTCAGAACTTTCAAATTTTCTTTTTTATTATCAACTAGCATAATATTCTGCCTATTTTTTATGTTTTAAGTCTCATAAAACTATTTTACTGAAAAATATTCCATCAACAAAAAGAAACTGAAATCATCATAATAAAAATTTCACCCTAAGATTAATTATTACTGATATCTGCTATTATCTTTAGAAATATCTTGGAACAAATTCAACAATATAATCAAATTCAATAGACTGATTAAATGCGTACTACACACACACACACACACACACACACACACACAACACCTACGATAAAGTTTTGCTAACAGAGCTGGTCTCTTCTTGATTCCAACTCTACAGCATTTTTCATAAACATTTCCTTCTCCACTTAATGAAAATTACTCCTAGTTAGGCAGGCACCTTATCACTTACTCTACTGCAACAGCCCTACTTGGTGGTCATTCTGTCTCAAACCTTTGTTCTCTTCAAATCATCTTAGCATGTAAGAAATCTGTAAAGGTAGAAATAAGAAAATTTTGCAATGGATTGGCTGTTTACATGGGCTGAATGAGAATGAATTGTAAGCCTAGCAATGAGAAAATTTTAAAGAGAGTCAGAATCAGAATTAATAACATTTATCAAGTGTCTGTATTCCAAGTACTGCATGTAAAATAATTGGTCATAAGATATTTCCTGCCCTCAAGGAGTTCATATCTAATAGGGAAATAACACATAAGAAGAAGCTAAAAAAGCAGGGGAGGTTGAAGAAGTTCACTCAACTTAGAAAGAGAACATGATAAAGATGTGGGAAATGAACTAAGGATGCATAGTTTTCTGAGTTTATTTCATCTTGATGAATAATCAGTTTTTGGAGATGATAAATACAGCCAGGTGAGAAATGATCAAGATGAATTTTCTAGGTATTCCCCTTAAATAGTGAATGATCTGAGAGAATTCAATGTTCATCTTCTATCCTCTCTGATCAGAATCAAGCATCCTTTAGGGGCTGAGAGGTATGAGTTTGAGTTGATTTAATCTCTTAAAATGACGAATTTCTGGAGATAATGAAGTCTAGGAAAATATCTGAGTAGGAAATGAAGAGGTAAAAACCCCCTGAATGCCAACTTTTAACAGTGGAGGAATCTTGCAAGAATTCTCTAATAGAATTTGTGATGAAAGAGGAGTCCTTTTTGTGGTTCAATTGTTTTTAGCTATGTCCAATTCTTCTTGACCCCATTTGGGGTTTTCTTGGCAGAGATACTGGAATGGTTTATCATTAACTTCTCCAACTCATTTTACATATGAGGAAACTGAGGCACACAAGGTTAAGTGGCTTGCCAAGTGTTACATAGCTAGTGTCTGAGGCCAGATTTGAACTCAGGAAGATGAATCTTTCTAATTCTAGGCCCAGCACTCCATCCACTGGGCCACCTAGCAGTCCCTAAAAAAGACACCAGATAGAGAAAAGAAAATCATGATTTAATAATTGAGGTGCTAAAAATAAATTGTGTGTGTACACTTTTAAAGTCCCTGAAAACAAGTATCACCTAACTATTTTGCCTAAGATTGTACCTGTTTGCACTCCTCTTATTGATACGTACTTTGAAAAAGTTCTTCATTTGCCACCTGTGTAAAAATTTTGACTTCCTGAAGCTAGACTCAAAGTTACTAGATGTTACAGATCAATTAAAATTCTCTGTTCTTTCACATCATTCCATCAGTACCCATTATAGGATTATACTTAGAAACATTCTCCCCAACATCTACTAAACTAATAAAGAAAATGGAGGGTGAGAATGTAGAAAGATGGGGAAAAATCACTGGGGAAGTTGCATTAAAAAAAAAAAGGAATTTTGTAGCAACTATCAATAGCAATTTGGAGCTTCCAAACTATAATCTGAAAATTCACAATTCAAAAAGCTGCCATTATATATCATTATTATATATCATGATATACTGGTGCTTTCTACATCTCTTCCATAAACAAGTCTGTCTAAAGCTGTAAGCATCTCAAATAACAAGTACTCAGGTAAGTTTGTGAAATGCCATATTGCAAGACAGATTACATTCCATCTGATCAGTATTACAGAGTTGTTCTTTTCAAAAGTAGGCTGGGATACAGAAATGTCAAATTCAATCATTCAGAAATTGGTACAACAAATTCCAATATTTATATTTCTAAATAAATTATTTTTGTATAATAAAGGAAACATGTCAGAAATTAAGTCAGATGCATAAAATGTTAAACATATTATATAATAATATCCACAGTGGGCAAGAGATCAAATCATTACATGTAAAGTACTTTATAAACCATAAAGCACTATGTAAATGTTATCTATTATTATAATTGTTATTACTTTGGGTTATTTGGTTTTGAAACAAAGAAACTCAAACATCTAAATATAATGTTGATATATCAAGGAAAAAAGCTAAATTAGTTATGCACTAAAGCAGCAATATATAAGAATTTCAACTTTTCAAATTTTTTAAGAAGTTAGTAATTAAAAGGGTAAACTAGCCATTTGGATAATTCAGAAGAGGACATCTCACTCCAGTGACTAGGAATTAATTATAATGCCATTGAATCTTTGGTGTTAGAAATATATAACTAAAAAAATCTCCAAAAACTGTGCATATGGATTTTAGAAAAAGTCATTTTTGCTTAAACATATCAGTTCATATAAAACAATTGCAGCAAATGTTTAAAAAAATCCCAAAGTAATACTAATAATGCATTTAAAAACCTATAGTAACAAAATCTAAGCAAAAGTTTATAAAATGAAATATCCATAAGAAGGGTGGGGTTAGAAGAAAATCCCACAAAGAATCACTTAATACCCATAACTAGGTACCTTCATTCTATTCACGTAACAGGAACTACTGGTTCTTCTGGTTCAACTATACTAGTTAGAGGATAAAGTATTTTGCAGTTGCTATACAATAAAGTATCACTCAGACACCTTTTATGAGAGGGGCAATTCAAAAAAAACAATTTAACTTTAATGTTCTCTGCCATATTAGTGGAAAAATGTTAAGTCATGTTATTAAGTCTAACTTGATAACAGTATATGGAAAGTTACACAGGCAGTCAAATAGTGGGTTCCAAGTAAGACTTCTTTCTATATGGGAAAAGGGGGTTATGCCAGGAAATGGCTGGGATAAATATCAATGAAATCTAATCAATCTTTTTCTAAGAAAAATATAGTAATGCATTGGAGGGAGAAACCCTTAAAAGGCACCGAAAACAATTATCACCTATTTTGCCTAAGATGGCAATCTTATTAGTAAATCTAATCCACAAATCTATTTACTATAAATAAAACTTAAAAAATTCAGAGTTATTGTAAAAAAAAAAATCTGTACAACCAATTAACAGGATATTTTTCTCATACACAAAAGAAATTAATGAAGCCTGTTTTTTGTCTCCTTAAATAAAAAAGAAAGAGGACAAGAACAGCAATTACAGCAGAACCTTGGTGCTTAAGTAATTCACAGAATAGTTTTTAGTAGTGCGGGAAGAAACCCAAGTAAATAAGACTAAGTTTTGCCACTCTTCCAAACTATCCAATTTTAATAAAAACAAATGAATAAGCACTTACAAGTACATATAAGGCACTAGGTATCATACTATATGTTTTACAAATATCCTCTCATTTGATAATACAAGAAGACAGGACTAAAAAGTTAAAAAAAAAATAGCCTCTGTCCTCAAATAATTTACATTCTATGGGACAATATAATCCATATAAAGTCAAAAAGACTAGCTAACTTAAGGAGGCAGAGAACATTAACTGGGGAGAATATACAAGAGCTGTACACGTGAGTAAAATAAAAGATTATGAGAAGTGAAGATGAAGGAGTGCAAATACAGGCAAAGTGTTATTATAATGTATGTATGAATGCACTAAGACAAGACAGAATGAAAAATTCAAGAAAGAGTAATCCAACTGGCCACTCTCACTGCAACCAGGCCCATCTCCAGTAGCCTGGATGGTTCTTGAGGAGAAAATGAAGTTAAGTGCCTTTGCACAGCCCTCCCTCATTTACATCAAATTCACTTGTATGTCATAGCATCACTTCCCTGATGTCATGATCCTCTGAAGCACAAACAACCAGGAATGTACAAAGACAAATAATGTGAAATAAGTTTACAAATGTAGATAAATGCCAGATTATAGAAGATCTTCGATGTCAAGCTAAAAAATTGTTCCCCTCTGTCCTCTACTGTTTAGAGACAATGTGGCAAATGGAAATAAGTGGGTTTTTGTTCACATCTGTGTTTGAATCCTGACTTTTCCACTGGCTACTTGAGCAATCTTAAACAAGTTTTTTAGCCTCTCTGGAAATCAGTTTGCTTATATGTAAAATAAGGAACTCCAATTAGATGCTCTGAGATGTCCCTTCCAAGAGTAAATCTACTGTCCTATGATCTAGTAGTGAGCTACAGAAAGTTTTTAAATGAGAGTTGACTTGTTTTAAAGATAACTCTGGCAGCTATGGAGGCTGGATTACGACAAAGAACAGGCAGGAAAGACTCAAACAAATACTAATGTAGTCTATTTGGGAGGTGATGAGGGACCAATAATTAGATTGTGACTATATGAGAGAGAAAAGGAATGGATTACAGAAGGGGAGTTGAACAGCACTTGGCAACTGATTATAGATTATTAGGTGAAGAAAGAATCAAGGTTAACTTCTGAGTGAATCATGTGTAGTTCTAAAAGCCAAATTTTAGGAAGGATTCTGATATATTGTAAATGGTCTGATAAATTGTAAAAGGCAACTAAGGATGGCAAAAGGCTTAATGTTCAAATGAAGATGTGTCTAAAGTAACTGGGAGCATTTAACCTGTAGACATAATGACAAAATAATTGTATTTGGGTACAATAAGTATTTGAAGAAAAGGGAATATTTGTTTTCTTGGATCATACATAAGAAGCAGAATTGGGGGTGAGAGAAATGCTACATTTCAGAGACAAATTTACATCACGAGGAAAAAACTGAAGAAAGGATACCAATTTATTGTATACAACTGTCCACATTTGGATAGTCCAGATCCCTTTAACACACACAAATATAATAGAAAAATGTCTAACATAGTCTGAAATAGTATTAAATTGCTGAAAATCTTCATTATAAACAGAAGTATTCAAAGTCATTTCACTGACCAATGAGCTACAATGACCTTAAAGGTTACTTACTACCAGCTCTAATATTCCATGTACTAAATAATAAATGAATAATCGTTCATAACAATGTCGATTTTGGTACTTAAATAGATTTTTTAAAAGGATAATCTAAGAAACATCTTCTTTTCTTGTCTCCTCATTTATATTCAAAACTAGGAAAGGGACTGCTTTTTATCAAAACAAGCAATGATATCAGGAAATATTAAGTGATTAAATTACCTTCTTATCTTTCAATACATACAATTTGCTTAATTCTATCAGTGGAGTCATGCCACCAAAGGCAAGACAAACCATGCAATTTTTATATCTATATTCAATTCTGAACAGAAAAAAAGATATGGACAAGCCAGAAGATGTTGACATGAGAATAATCAGAAAGATAAGCGTTCCTTAGAATACATGATATAAAGATTGCTTAAAGAACATGGAGATGTTTCATCTCAAGAAGGGAAGACATAGAAAAGGAAAGGGAAAAAGGATTAAGGTATATGAAAGGCTGTTATATGGAATAACAACAAATATTTACTAATTGTCCATGAGCATGGAACCATGCCAATATACAGTGATGTAAATATAAATAGGCCCTACTCTACAAGGAGCTCACATTTTTTTGAGAGAGAAAAAACATGTATGTATACATACATACATATATATGTAGAAAATAGATTAAAGCAAATTCAAATTTCAGTGAAGGGGAACCCTAAAAGGGTTATCAGTCAGTAGATGATGACATCTGAGCTGAATTTTTAAGGGAGGTATTGATTTTAAGAAACAGAGGTGAGGAGGGATAGAATCTTGCATATAGAGAAGAGCCTGTATACAGACAGACACAAAAGTGGCAAGGGGATATTAAGTTAATTTGGTCTTGATAATTTAAGAAGTCAATATGAAATCAGTTTATAAAGATAGGTCAGAACAAGATTGTCAAGGGTTTTAAGTGCCAAATAAAGAAGTTTATAACTTATCCCAGAAGCAATACAAAATCAGTGAAGCTTCTCGATCAAGGGTACATGTGGAAAATAGACTGAAGAGAGAAGAAACTGGATAAAACAAATTAGGTTGCCATAACAATAATCCTGGAGATAGGTAATAAAGATCTGATTTAGGAGAGAGAGTATATAGAAGGAAAGGTAGGAAAATGAGAGGTGCTGTGGAGATCAAAATGGACAAAAACTTTGCAACTACTTGGATAGTATGTGGGGCAAGACTACCAGCTCAAATAAATCAAGGTAAAAGCAGAAAGGAATTTTATTATGATCTCACAAGAAATGGCATCTCCCTTTTAACAAGCAGTTAGGCAAGGAGAGGCAAGGCCCCGTTAACAGACAAAAATTATGGGCCTGGGTAACACTCCCTATAGGCTAGATCTTTGCCTTGATTAGTCAGGACAAATGACCTCCCATTCTAGTCATAAATGTAGAAAAACTTCTATCTCATCCACATCTTTAGGATTACTAAGTTAGCCTATAGGGGAGTTTCATCGCAAAGGTGACTTCAACTTAGTCTCACAAAGAAAAGGGGTATATTGTCCCACTCCTTGTAAACCCAGTGATCCCTGGAGGTAGAAACCTGGCCCTTGGAACACGGCCAACTTTCACTCAATTTTTAGAACACCATCTCCATCTTATGAGATAGCTTTCATAGTTCATTTCATTCAATAGGGTAGAAGGGAATGAGGGACAGTTAAAGAAGAATTTAAAGTAGAAGACGACTTTCTGATTGTAAACCAAGGTTCACAGAAAGTTATTTGTGCCTTTGACAGAAATGGAGAAGTTAGTAATAAGGATGAGTTTCATGGTAGATACTGAGTTCTGTTTTTAGACTTCCTGATTTTGAAATGTCTATATGTGTTATGATATGATGTGCCTACATACATGAAGTTATAAGAGCAGACAGATGATGATGTAGGACTGATGGCACTGGCTTAAAGAAAAGTTAAAAAAAAAAAAAAAGTAAATCCATTAGAGCTGATAAGATCATCAAATACTTGAATATAAAGAAAAAAGAGAGCACCCTGAAAATAAAGCTTGGAGGAAGGGTTAGATTTACTTTGATGCTAAAAATTCAGAATTATAAACATTAAGTTGAAATTACACGAAGGCAGATTCAAGGTCAACATGAAGAAAAACTTCTTAACAATAGTTACATAAATGGGGACAGCGAGGTGGCACAGTGGATAAAGCACCAACCCTGAAGCCAGGAGAACCCGAGTTCAAATCTAGTCTCAGACACTTTAACATGTCCTAGCTGTGTGACCCTGGGCAAGTAACTTACCCTCAAATGCCTCAGGGGGAAAAATAGTTACACAAATGTAGGCTGGGCTATTTTGGTTATTTAACTTTCTTTTAAGTATCTTTCCTCTTTTTCCTTAATCCCCAGGTGTTGAACCAGACACTGGACAACTTAATCCAACTTGTTGAGGGGAGGTTGTAGAAAGGACACTAGTTCAATAATGTGTTGGGTAAAACATCCTCTGAGTTAGATTCGATGACTGATAAGACATTATAAACTGCAAAGGCATCAAATATGCAGGCCATAATTAACCAGAGTAAAATTTAATTGGAAAATATTTAACAAAATAAATAAAAATACAACAGAACATAGGTAAATAATGTTAGAATGTGGTTTTCTAAGTCACTATCTGGTCTCAGAGAGCCTTATTCATGACTTTAGTGGCCCTGTTCCTACTTAAGTTTGGTATCACTGCTCTACAGAATATGTTGTGCCCTAAGATTTTATCAGAAGCTTAAGTACCTCCATGAAATAAATTCCTAAAAATGTTTCAAAAAGGAAGTTTTAATAATCAAAACAAACAACAATGAACAGCCACATTTCTTTACATAATACCTGAAAGATTTAATCACTCAGCATGAATATGTACTACTAGATTCAGGGCAGTAGGCACAGCAAGAACAAAATATACCAAAATACCTTTTAAAATAACTGCATGATTAACAAACAAAATCTTAAATCTTAGCTTAAAACTGCTCTAAGTTTTGAGACACTCTGTATTATGAAATATTTCATTAGAAAACTGTAGTGGAATTATTAGTACAGATGGCACTTTAAAAATCTTACCACATCAGACAGATTAAAGTCTCTCTAAATCTAAAACAGACTAAGTATACTTCCTTAATTTGGCAAAATTCCATTTCAGAGAAAGTAAAAGATGACCTAATTCAAGTGAATTAAGTGTACAAAAATCTCATAGTGTTACTAAAGGTTTTTTCTCTTTCATTTAACAAATACTAAGTAATTATATGATCACTGTAATCTCATCTGGATTCTGTACATTTTAAATGTACACTTTTTCTGATACGTTTTTATTAGGGATGCGAATCAGAGAAATTCAAAGAATAGCAAAAGATTGTGTCATTAGTGAGAGGAAAAACTCCTACTGAGGGTCTATATTTCATTTCACTATTTTATAATTAAGATTTAAATGCTAGGGAATTGCAGGAGATTGGTGACAAAGCTAGGAAGAGCCAGAAGTGGAATTTAAAGTTAGGTTTTCTTTATTTCAAGACATATAAAAGCACTTGGGGGAAGAAAGCAATATATCCTAAAAGACAGACAGAGAGGCCTCCGCATCAGAAAGCCCTGCTTTTTTTTTTTTTTTTTTTCAGTCCTGCTTCAGATACAACCTGGGAGCCCTAGATTATTTTCTGAGATTCTTCAACTGAAGAGAAGGCATTGATCTGTAATGATAGAGTTCCCCACCTGGAGCTCCCTGGAGATGAAATCACTAGTCTAGTTCAAAGGAAAAACAGAATCATATGAAAAGCTAAAAACAGTCAATTATTTCCTTATATTACCTATGCTTCAAATTTCTTTGAAATCATTATCATTTAAATTATTTCTCCATTATCACCACACACCTGGATTTCAGGAATTAAAATTGTGAAAATGCAGCAATGCACAGAAATCATTAACTTAGTAAGAAAAGAGTAACAAATAAGGTAATAAATATCATCTTTTATAAAAGTATAGCATGAATCTCTCAGGATCTCAGACAATTGTTAAACTAAATTAAAGATGAATTGCTAATCTGTACCAATAAAGAGTTTCCATTTTCAGGATTCAGTACAAGAATAAAAACAATGTCTATAACAAAAAATCTTGTAACATTTATTCACACATAACACACTGTATTATGAACATCTCTTATTAAATGCATTTCTAATACCTTTGATATGTTAGTATGGGCTTTCAAGCCACCAATTAAAATGATGTTGCTTTTACTCTGGCTCTCATCCTAATCCCGCCAGAATTTTGGACACTGAACCAGATCTGATAGGAGTTTTACTGGAACTAAATCTCCACATATCACTTCCCAAACATCCAATTCAAGCCATGTGGACATGGTTCCCTTTACCTACACTTTACTTTTTAATTATAGTATTTATTTTGAATTTAAAACCAAATAAAATTAGTATTATATATGCAATAGAGAATAAGAAATTATACATTAAACCAAATTTTTTTATATTGACCTTGCTTGTATTTTTAAGTAAATAATAAATTTAACATATAATTTTAAAACTTATCCTGCCTCTAAGTCCTTTTGGCCTATCTTCTATTCTCTCATTTGTTTTTAGTCCATCTTTCCCTTCCTTCCCAGTCAACTATGATTATAGGAAAAAAAAAAAAAAAATCTTGTAACAAATAAACACTGTCAGGGAGAAAAAACAAACAAAAATCAACAACTCTATGGTGGTAATATCCAAAATTGACTGTCTAATTCTATATCATAAGTCCACCATTTCTTTGCTATGGGGGAAAAGGGTACTATGTTCTATCACTGGTAGTCTAGAATAATGGCTGGTCATTTCATTCATCAGAGTTTAAAATTTTTTGTCTTTACATTATTCTGTATTATTCTGTACATATATATATTCTATAATTTATTCTGATTCTACTCACTTTTCTCAGAATTAATACATGTAAGCTTCCTATTTGAAACCATTTGAAACTCTGAAACCATCACTTTATTTCTTCAACTCAACAATATTCTGTTATATCAATACAGCATATTTGTTCAGTTATTTCTCAATTGGAATGCTTCATTAGTTTCCAGTTCTCTGTTATGAATATATTTGTACACTTATGAGTAGGATAAGAACCATGTCATTTTAGCTAGGATACTTTAATTAGGTAGGAGCATTTTTGATTCATTTTTGAGGAGTGAATGTCATATTATCTCCTGACTTAGTACAGGATCTGGCACCTATTAGGTACTTAATAAATGCTTGCTCACTGACTTTTAGGCAGGTTTTCTATGTATAAGGTCTGATTTGAATTGCTACACAGAAAAGAAAAATTTCATTGTTATAGATGATATCAACAATGAACCCTAAAATTTTGATATGATAAATTTTTTCTTAAACTAAATGTGTTATTTACTGAATAAGAAGGAAACTGTTCTGATAATTAGTACACTAATCAAACAATTATCAGAACAATTTCCTTTTTATTCATTTTTATCAATTATTGTTCAGCATTATGGAAGTTTTTAGGCTCAACAGACACTTGAAAGAATTTCAACTTTAGTCCTCTTCTGAAATGTATTGATCTGAATACAAGTTATATTTTTCTCATTAAATTTTACATACATTTTATCCTTAGTGTTCTTAAAGTGTTCTATATCTTCCCAACAGCAGTTTCTTTGCTGGCTCTCCATTCAGAATGAAAGCCTCTCTGCTGCTCATCCCAAAGCTAGAGAATATCATTGTGAGTGAATGCCTATGGTCAAGTGAGCAAGACTGTACTTCTTTTAAAGCTTTTCATTCTGTTATGCTTCCAAGTTATCCATAAAGGCTCCTAAAAGTTAATATCATTGCACATAAAAAGTCTGTGGTTAAGGGATATGGGTGTGGTGCATCCCACAGAGAGCTGGGATTTACAGCTTTTCAAATGAAGAATGGATGAAAGGTTATTCTTGAGAGGCAGAATGCCACAATGGAAAGAGTGATGGTGGCTAACTGTGTATGACCAAGGACGAATCAAGAGTTCTCTGAGTCTCAGCTTCCTTATAAATAAATGAGCTGGCTGGACTACATGATCTATAGTCACTTTCCAGGTCTAAATCTATTCTCTTAAAAAAAAAAAAAAAAAAGAAAAAAAAAAAAAAAAAAAAAGAGGAAAGTAGATAAATGTAATTTAAGTGAGAGAAACTAAATTAGGTTTGGCCTCTTCCTTACAGTTTTCCTCAAACTTTAATTTCTTATGTTTAACATTCTCAATTCCCTTAGATCCCTCCTGAGTTTCCTTTAATTTTTTGATACACATTATGTTTGTGTGTGGTGGGTGCTTATTTAACACTTTTTTAAAAAATCCACACAATTAGGAAATGAGAACAAGAAATGAGATTTAAGACTGGAATGGTAAAGTAGCATTACTAAAATATTAAAGTCTAGAGAAAGGATTCCAGGATTTTGGGTAGACTTCTAAGGTTCCCTTAGTAAATACAATCTTTTCTCTTTTGTACCCCCTCTTGCTATGTCTCATAGGTTTTATAACAAAGACACGAGGTAGTATAATGGAAAAAACACTGGCCCTGGAGTTCAGAGACATAGACTTAGCCCTCACTTTCTGATTAATTTGCTGCATGATGGAGGCTGCTTCTCCTTTCAATGGGATCTCAGGTTCTCTAATAGTAAAAGTAAGTTGGAGAAGCAGCATAGTAGTGGGAAAAACTGCTGTATTGATTCAGGGGTCTTATCTGGGCCTCAGTTATCTCATCTCCAAAATGAAGGCATGGACTAGAGGAGTTCTAACTTCTCATGAATATGAAATGTATGGTAGGAAAACACTGCAAAGTGAAATGGAGGTGATGAGATCACTGGGCCATTCAAACAGAAGCATACATGATAAGGAACAAAATTTTCCCCTAGGAAAAAAAATATACATAAAATACCACAACTGTTCTAACATTTATGACAAAATGTATGAAAGCATTTGTCTATTATGCAGAGGAAACAAATTTTAGTCCCTGCTCTAATGAATCTCAACCTGGTAGAAGGCAATGAAATGCATACTAAAAATAATACAAAACTTTCACACACACACACAAAACATTCTTGAAGAACTCACATAACTTCATAAATAAAAAATAAAATGCACCCACAATTCTTAGACATAAGGGTAAATATTTAATAAACTGCAAAAAACTATAAAACAATATAATATCTTAAGACAGATCTATTATATTGTTTTTCTGGAAGGGAGGATTCAATGAGAGTGGTAGAAGATTATCTGGAACTAGACATAAAGGAGTACCAGGAAGAAGTACAACCACCTTCTGTCGACTTTGTCTTTGTAGTAACTCCATGAGGGCAATGAGACAATCTTTCTTTTTATTTGTTATCTCCAGTGCTTAAAACAGTGCCTGGTATGTAACAGGCATACATGTTCCTTCTCTCCTTTGATCCTGACAAGGTCTCATATCCTACACCAAGTTTATTCCAACAGCCTGTTGCCTACTCTCCCTGCCAAGTCTGTCTCCACTCCAGTACATCCTCAGCTGTCAAAGCGATCTTCCTCAAGTGCATGTCTAAACATTTCACCTGCATCTCCCACCTGAACTCCAGGGGCTTTCTATCACTCCAGAAAGAAAATCCTTATTGGCATACAAATCCCTTTGTAACCTAATCTCCCTCTCCAATCTTATTACCCCCTCAAATACTCTTCAATTAAGGAACATTAGTTTCCATTTTCACTCATGAAAGAAATACTCTCCTTTCCTCATCTCTACCTCCCAGTTTCTCTGATAAAATTCTTCCAAGTCCCACCTAAAATTCTGCCTTAAAATGGAACCCTTTCACAATCCCTCTTCTAATGCCTTCCCTCTGTTGACTACTTCCAGTTTGTATTGCATATAGCTTGTTTGTACACAATTATTTGCATAATGAATTCTCATTAGTCTTTAAACTCCTTGGGAACAGGGATAATAATCTCTGTATCCATAGTGCTAGCACTTTCCGTGGCACATAGGAGACATTTAATAAATATTTACTGATTGACTGGGAGGGAAGACATTTTAAGGGAAAAATCAATACTAAACAAAAACTAATGTACAAAATATTTATAGCTCTTTTTGTGGTGGCAAGGAATTTGAAACTGAAGGAGTGCCCATCAGCTGGGGAATGGCTGGACTGGTTATGGTGAAATATGATAGAATACTATTGTACTGTAGGAAATGAGGGTGGTGGTGGTTTCAGCAAAACCTTGAACACTTGTATGAACTGAAGAGAAGTGAAGGGAGCAGAACCAAGAGAACTATTTTTATTAAGAAAATACTGTCCAATCAACAACTTTAAAAGACTTAAGAACTCTGATCAATATAATTACCAAACGTGATAATAGAAGAATAATGACGAAATATGCTGCCCACCTCCTCACAAAATGATAAAGGACTCAAGAGTAAAATAAACTTTTTTTTGGGACAGGAAATTAGATTTGCTTAACTATAATAGTTTTTTTTTTTTTCCCTTTCTCTATTTGAAAGGGAAAATGAACAAGAAAGAAGATGGATTTTTGCTAACTGAAAAAAGCATTTAGAGATGATTGCTTTAAAATCAAAAGGCACCATCAAAACACTTTAAAAATAAAGATAACATTTTTGATGATGCTATTAAAATTTAATATACTTAAGTATCTAATGGATTTAGGTAAGCAAGAAGGATCAGAGGAAACTAGTAAAATCATTTGCCTTCATTTCCCAGTAAATTAAATTAGGCATGATTGCATATCTGAATATTTCGGTGACACAAACTATATTAATAAGAGGCAGACTGATCATGGAAAGAATATTGGGAGTATTGCCAAGAAGAGAGATTCAAATCTCACCGACACTTTTAACAGTTATGTGTAAGCCTAGACAAGGAAGTTAATCTTTGATTAAGTTGATTATGACTTTCACCAAGTATAACTATGATGATACAAAGAAAGAGAAAAACATTATCTCTGCCCTCAAGAAGCTCTCATTCTAATCAGAGGTAGCATGCACAAAATTGTGTACATCTCAGAAAAAAAAAAGGTAATAACAATGAACTGAGAAAGGACTGTTGGAGAAGAAAGAATTTGAGCTGAGTCTTGAATGAAGTCAGAGAAACCAAGAGGTAAAAATGAGGAAGGAAAGCATCCCATAAATTGAGAAAAACCAATGAAAAGTCATGGAGTACCCCATCTGAAAAACACCTAGAAAGCCACATAGAACAAAGAGAAAAATGAGATATAAGAACTAGTTAAGATAGGGTTTATATAAGCACACTTTAGTGATATTGTGGTTTCAATTTCAGACCACTACAATAAAATAAATAAAAACAGTTAAGTTTGCTTTACCTCGAAACTCTTCCTTTTACTTCAACACTTAGAAGTCATTGTAGGGTTATTGATTGGCCTCATTTGAGTACTGTTATGTCTCAGGGAAAAGGGAACCCTGATGAGAGGACAAGAAATGGGGGAATGGAGGTTCAGAAAACATTCATTTATTAAGTTCCCCTTCAGTTGGTGGCACCCCAAAACAATTACAATAGTAACATCACAGATCACAATAAATATAAGAATAATAAAAAAGTTTGAAATGTTGAGAACTGACAAAATGTGACACAAATACAATGAGAGTACATTGTTGGAAATATAGTACGGATACGTCAAATTGCCACAAAACTTCAATTTGTAAAAACAACAACAACAAAACAAAAACAAAAACAAAACAAAAACACAGTTATCTGTCAAGTGAAATAAAAAAGACCTAGATTCTATTTCAGGTAGATCCACACAGTTCTTTTAATATTCTTAATTGGCCATAATATTCCAAATGGAGCTACCAAATAATTTTTACATTGTTTAATCATTTTTTCAGCAGTGTCTATCAGATTGAGAGGTTTTCTTGGCATAGATAATGGAGTGGTTTGCCATCCTCATCTCCAGCTCACTGTACAGAAGAGGAAACTGAGGCAAAAAGGATTAAGTGATTTGCCCAGGATCACACAACTAATGTCTCAGGCTAAATTGGCACTCTATTAGCTGCCCAAGTAATTTACAAGGAGAAGGAAAAATCCTTATCTAAAAAAGAAAGAAGACTATAAAGTTCAAGGACCTGGGCTTAAATCTGTTTTTCCATGTCATTTTTGTGATCTTGAGTAAATCTTAAATCTCCCTAGGCCTGTTTTCTCAGCTGTAACTAGATGGCCCTTAGGTCTTGAATAGCTTTAAATCAATGATCCTACCTCAGTAGTAACATATATTATAATAAAACTCAAAAAATAATAATGCGGAAATTTGATCACTAATGATTAGATCATTGCAGAAGTGATCTTTAAGGGAAGTCTTCTCTTTCCAAAGGTAACTGGAAAGTAATGTGTTAAGAATGTGATTTGTTTTCATATTGCAGAGTAGCTATTATAAAGTTCCATCAATAAAAAGTTATAATTAAAAATACATATATATAATCAAAATTTTCTATTTTGTGATCAGTAATGACCTCTAATTCTTCCTTGGTCACAAATTCCTTCTTTTTCACTAATATATAATTATTCATAAGTTATATATAACTTATAAATAATATATATAATATATATAAATATAAAACTTTTATTAAGAACTAATTTATTGATAGAACCTATGCTTGGGTAATTTTTTTACAACATTATCCTTTGCACTCACTTCTGTTCTGACTTTTCCCCTCCTTCCCTCCCTCCATCCCCTCCCCCAGATGGCAAGCAGTCCTATACATGTCACAGTATATCCTAGGTACAATATATGTGTGCAGAACCAAACAGTTCTCTTGTTGCACAGGAAGAATTGGATTCAGAAGGTAAAAATAACCCGGGAAGAAAAACCAAAAATGCCAACAGTTTACATTCATTTCCCATTGTTCTTTCTTTGGGTGTAACTGCTTCTGTTCAGCATTGATCAACTGAAACTGAGTTAGATCTTCTCTTTATCAAAGAAATCCACTTCCATCAGAATACATCCTCATACAGTATTGTTGTTGAAGTATATGATGATCTCCTGGTTCTGCTCATTTTACTCAGCATCAGTTCATGTAAATCTCTCCAAGCCTCTCTGTATTAATCCTGCTGGTCATTTCTTACAGAACAATAATATGCCACAATTTACCCAACCATTCTCCAATTGATGGGCATCCATTCATTTTCCCGTTTCTAGCCACTACAAACAGGGCTGCCACAAACATTTTGGCACATACAGGTCCCTTTCTCTTCTTCAGTATCTCTTTGGGATCTAAGCCCAGGTATATAGTGGTATCTCAAAGTTGTCTTAATTTGCATTAATTATATTAAGTTAAAAAGTTTTTGTACAAACAAAACCAATGCAGACAAGATTAGAGGGGAAGCAATAAAGTGGGAAAACATTTTTACATTCAAAAGTTCTGATAAAGGCCTCAGTTCCAAAATATATAGAGAACCGAGTCAAATTTATAAGAAATTGGCCATTCTCCAATTGATAAATGATCAAAGGATATGAACAATTTTCAGATGAAGAAATTTAAACTATTTCTAGTCAGATGAAAAGGTGCTCCAAATCATTATTGATCAGAGAAATGCAAATTAAGACAACTCTGAGATACCACTACACATTCTCAGATTGGTTAACATGACAGGAAAAGATAATGACGAATTCTGGGACACTGATGCATTGTTGGTGGAGTTGTGAACGGACCCAACCATTCTGGAGAGCAATTTGGAACTATGCTCAAAAAGTTATCAAACTGTGCATATCCTTTGAACCAGCAGTGTTTCTACTGGGATTATATCCCAAAGAGATCTTAAAGAAGAGAAAGTAACCGATGTGTGCAAAAATGTTTGTGGCAGCCCTTGGAGAATGGAGAACCCATCAATTGGAGAATTACTGAATAAATTGTGGCATATGAATGTTATGAAATATTATTGTTCTGTAAGAAATGACCAACAAGATGATTTCAGAGAGGCCTGGAGGAGACTTACATGAAGTGATGCAAAGTGAAATGAGCAGAGCCAGGAGATCATTATACACAGCAACAACAAAACTATATGATTGTCGATTCTGATGGATGTGGCTCTCTTCAACAAGGGGATGATTCAAACCAGATCCACTTGTTCAGTGATGAAGAGAGCCATCTACATCCAGAGAAAGGACTATGGGAACTGAGTGTGGACCACAACATAGCATTTTCATTCTTTCTGTTATTGTTTGCTTGCATTTATGTTTTCCTTATCAGGTTTTTTCTTTCTATCTAGATCAGATTTTTCTTGTGCAGCAAGATAACTATATATGTATGTATATAAATACATAGGATTTAACATATACTTTAACATATTTAACATGTATTGGACTACCTGCCTTCTAGGGGAGAAGGTGGGGGGAAGGAGGGGAAAAGTTGGAACAGAAGGTTTTGCAAGGGTCAGTGTTGAAAAATTACCCAGGCATATGTTTTGTAAATAAAAAGCTATAATTAAAAAAAAAAAAAAAAAAAGAAAAAGAACTGGTTACTGGAATGTAAGATTACTCGGGCAACTTGGTGGCCCACTGGTTATAGTGCTAGTCTCAGATTCAGGAAGATCCAAGTTTGAATCAAGTCTCATACACTTATTCCCTGTTGTCCCCTGGGAAATCCATTTAAGCTCTCTGGCCCTCAGTTTCTTCATTCATGAAATGTGGATAATAATCCTCATTTTACCAGATTGTTGTGAGGATCAAATGAGATAAATATGTAATGCATTTCACAAAATTTTAAGGACTGCATAACTGCTAGTTATATTATTATTATTACATATAAAATCATCAATAAATCCATACCATATAGCAAATGATGAAGAGCAAATAAATGCTCTTAATACTAATATTATTTTCCCAAAAAGTAAGTGCGGGCATTTTCTAAACTAAGACAAATTCTACTACATTATTACAGCAGTGGGTGGATATTTTGTTACTAGTTGTCACAGCAAATATTAAGAAAATATATACATTATCACAAATTTTCTGAAAACCACCATTAGACAATGTGGCAATTACCTTCTATAATTAAATGGCAACACAGTTGGCCCTGAGTATATTATATATTGAGAAATTTGAAAGAAGAAACAGCAAATGCATTTAGTTACAAGAAAAAGAGAAGGGTAACTGTTTCAATCTGCTGGGAGAAGCGAATTAAAGTGTTGCTCTAAGATCACTAATTTGCAGGAAAAAAGAGTACAAGAACATTAAAAGAAATGCTTGCCATGAAAAAAAAAATCATCTGTAGATGTAACACAAAAGACAATAATTATCCTTCACAAAATTGAAAAAGACACATAATGCTCTAATATACTCAGTGACAGTTCAGCAAAATACTGCTTTGAAAAGTATTAGAACTCTTTCAAAAAGTGTTTATAATACTATAGATTCAACCTGCATCAACAGTACTTAAAAACATGAAAAGGTAAACCATTATGTCAGTTTTGTTCTTTGGGGAGTAAAGATTTCCTGGGGGAAAAAAGGTTAAAACTTTTAGATTTGGAAAACATATTTTTAAAAATTTTTGTTCTATTGTTAAAACTCTATCACTTTATTATCATAGAATTTGAAAAGTAGAAGAGAGCTCAGGGTTTAACTAGTCCAACCTGGACACAAAAAATCCTCAACTACAACACACCTGAAAAGTATAATTCAGCCTTTGTTAAAAGATTTCCAAGGCAGAAAAATCACTCTTCAGTCTTTTTTGGGTCAGACCATTCCACTTCTGGACAGCTCTACTTATTTGCAATTTTTTTCCTGATATTAAACCTTTTTAAAACTTTCATTTAGGCCCTCTGGAACAAAACTGAATAATCGAATTTCTTCTCCCCTTGACAAGGTTTAAAGCACCTGAAAAGAGTTATATTCCTTTTTTATGATTATCATATGATAAGGCCTAAAAAACAAAAACCACTCTCTGTTGTTCCTCTTAGAAACTCAATCTATATTTCCAACCCTGTGGTCATTTTTACCTCTCCTGCATTCAGTCAGAGTGGAGACCTCTTGCCATGCTGACAATCAACCCTTTAATAGCTTTAAGGTTGGCCATCCAACCAATTCTGAAGCCACCTGATTTCTAATTTAATCTATATATCCCCATTGTTTTCACAAGAATAAAACAAGAGAGTTTTTGATAAACATCTAAAATTGCTAAAATCCAGGCAAACTATATCTATAGCATTTCCTTCATCTACTTGCTTAGTAATTCTCTCAAAAAAGAAATGAGGCCAAGTTTAACATGCAAAATGTTCACCAACAATCTAATCTAATTTCTGGGAAAATTATAGAACAGATCGTTAAAAGTCAGGTTCACTGGTTTACAGTTAGCAGACTTTCTTATTCTTTTTTTTTTTTAATTTATTTTGAAAATCAGGATATTTCCACTTCTTCACTCTTGTAGTACTTCCTCTGTTTTCCAAGATCTTCATATATCTCTGACAATGGCCCAGAAATTTCATCTTTAGGACTAAAAGATGACATTCCTTTCATTCAGGTGATTTGAACTCAAGCGTAGCTCAAGGCTCGCTTACAATTTTTTTAAACTTCTTAGATATCATATTTCCTATTACTGTTTTTCTTCTGTCACTTCCACTGTAAAGATTCTTTTCTTTTCTACAGAAAACAGAGAACTAAACAGCCCTGCCTTCTCCATTGTCAGTTATTGTCCCATGTAACTCAGACAAAGGTACTATTTCTTCTTTGACCTTCCTTTTTCTATAACTAACAAAACTTCTTTATTTTCTTTCCCTGTCCTTCCCAGTCTTGGTTCATTTTGAATTTTAGCATTTCTGATATTATTTTTATAGGATAATGACACACTAGTTTGTTCACCCTCTATTACCTTATTTCATCTTCTATAGAGTTCTTTTTAAAATCTAAGATGGTTGTAAATCCATTTTTCATCTGAGACAACTTCCCTTTTTTCTCCCCATTGCAATTGTTTTTCTCAAAGTTTCATTCTTGAGCATCTCCCTAAACTTACCCTAAAGCTTTACTCCATGGAAATTTCCTATCATTCCTTTGAACCCTTTAAAACTTACTTATCCAAAATCTAGGATACAAGTTATACTGTTTGGGTTTCTTCTCCTTCACTCCACAAATTCTAAGAAAAAGTCATAACTTTCCTACAATATTTCCCTGTTATTCAGAATTATATCCAGAATAAAATTTCCCCTTGTTCGCTAATGCACTTTTGGAAGGATAAAATTAATCATTAAGGCAAGTCAAGACATTAAGATCTAATCAATTAAATGATGTGGGTACTCCTTTGTACAGATACACATCACAACACTTCCACATTTTAATTAAATATCTTCATAAATTGCTATGGTCAGAAAAACTTGTTATTTAGTAACCAACATTCTATTGATGAGAAAATTTTGGAATTTTAAAAAAAAAAAAAAGCTAAGTTTAGAATAGTATTAACTCTATTACAAAAGCAATGTTTTCTACTCTATAGAAAACAATCTCTTTCCCTAGGAATCAACTTTTGCATAGCATATAACACACTGGACATAAATAATTCTCAAATGAATTATAATATTTCCAACATTAGAAATACCAGCTATTGACATTCACACCATTTTCAAATATTTTGTTCTTTTTATGTCATTATAAACTTGATGTGAAGTTAGGAAATAGTACCTACAGAAATAACTTTATTAGTGTTCTATTTTTAACATGCCAGCTTTCAAACCAAACACACTGGAAAATCCTACTAGTATGTTCCATGACAAATGAAAGCATTCATCCAGAATGGCACTGACATTTTTATAGACAACACTAAAAAAAAAAAAAAATAATAATAATCCCCAAATATTTTTTCACATAACCTCAAAGTATACTGGGAAGTAGAGAATACACATATCACTACTCATTTGAAAATAGGACAAAGACTTAAAAGTTAGGTGAGTTTTCAACCTTTTCAAAGTTAACTAGTAGAGTCAGAATTGAAACCCAGGTCCTTTTATGTAAAACAACTGCCAACCCAGTTGCTTCACACTGCAACAGCCATTCCTTAGTGGCAAAAACAGAAGTCATGCCCAAGAAGCCATTCCAAAGCTTTAACGTATGATGGCTGCAACATTAGCTAGAAAAGCAACATTAGATCTGTTCTACTTGGCTACAGAGGACAAAACTAGGAATAATTTATCAAAATTTTAAGAAAGAAGAGGAGAGCAGATTAGGCTTAATGTAAGTAAAAGCTCATTAAATATTTGTTGAATTTTCCAAAACTGTAATAGGCTCTTCAAGAGATAATGGATTCACCATCACTGCAGTTCTTTAAGCAGAGGCTATTTGATCATTTTAAAGACACACCATAGTGGGTTATACTCTTATTCAAGAAGGGTTGAAGTATATGATCTTTGAAGCACCTTCCATTACAAAGAGATTCCATGGAATTAAAGAGGTTTGGGAATTAAAAGTAGAAGGGGTTGAAGATTAAATTACTTTTTTTTAATAGTACTAAATGTTTTTCATTAACACAAATCCACAAGCAAGAATGTCTCAAAGGTCCATAAAGCATTGATGCTTTATGCTATATATGTATATTTAGACAAAGTAAAACCCCCTTGCTTGTAATCATTAAATTTCTCCAATACAAAAAATATATACATATAGGAATCACATTATTATAGCAAAGTAGGGTGAAGAAAATCAGAAGATAAGATGGAATTTAATGAGTCAGAGGTCAAAGAATCAAGACATACAAGAAAATCTTAAAAGTTACAAGTTTAAAATCATCATATATTTAAAGAAGAGCAAGTCATCCAAATGACAAGTTTTTTTTAAATCTTCCCTATGTCCCCAAATTTAAAGAATATACTCATAAGAAAGTAGATGTGCTTCTTTACTCATCTTTTACTAAAACAAAACCAGAATAATGTCACTTCATGATTTCATCAATGAGTAGGTGTTCCCTTTACCAATGCACATTGAAAACCCATCCACATTCAACTCCATTTATGCACATTTTCCCATAAACCACCATAGGGACCTAGGAATAATATCCTGGATATCAAAAGTTTAAACTCAGTAGACGAAGGTTCTCCTGCCAGACATATTTGTTAAAATCATAGTATAAGTTTTCCTTGATAAAAACTAAAAGAAATCACTTTGTTCATTCAAAAAAGTGTTTGCCACAGACATACAAAAAGTCCACATAAAAATAAAATAAAACCACAAAAATAAAACTGTAGGATGTTGGATGTTTTTATACCTTTCGATTATAACTGTGACTGAGACACAGACTGTTATAGAAAACAATTCACAAGTATCTGTCTTTTTCTTTTCATATTTTCATTAAGCTCATGATATATATGCATGAGTCATTCTAATAATTTACTAAGATGAGAAAGTAGGCATACAGATTACAATTTATTGACATAGTCTTGATTTTCTTTTTTGAGGGGAGGAATTAAACTCTAGTTTTTACAGTCAGGTATTATCTTAACCCTCTAAACCAGGGCTCCTCAAACCACGGCCCGCGGGCCAGATGCGGCAGCTGAGGATGATTATCCCCCTCACCCAGGGCTATGAAGTTTCTTTATTTAAAGGCCCACAAAACAAAGTTTTTGTTTTTACTATAGTCCGGCCCTCCAACAGTCTGAGGGACAATGAACTGGCCCCCTATTTAAAAAGTTTGAGGACCCCTGCTCTAAACAATGAGTCTTTCAACTCTGATCAATGAAATGAGCCACCATGATTCCAGAACACCAATGATGAAGCATGCTATTTAACACCTAATAGAAGCAATTAAATCAAGGTACAGATAAATTTCTTGGACATGGTCAATATAGAAATTTGTTTAACTCGACTGCATTATGTTACAAGAATTTCGTTTTCTTTCTTTTTTCTTTCTTTCTTTCATTTTCTTAAACAGGAAAAGGAAGTAAAGGAGAGGATGAGACACAAGGTTCTCCCCCTCCCTCCAAAATGAGAAAAGAAAGCCTACAGAATCACGAATAAACAAGATAGTCTTAAAAATTACAAGTTTGAATTACACTTAAAAAGAAAAGCAAACTCTACCTTAGATTCATAGTTTCATGTGTAATCCTCTCCTTATAATCCTTATAAATATTTAAATACTCATTTTATTACTCACTGTATTTGTTGTTCATTAAGGTTAGAATAAAAAACTAAGATCAAAAAAAAAAAAATTCTACAATGCTTTCAAAATTTCTTTGCCATCATCCTGGATTTCTTTTACATATACTTGATCCAGGTTAGTTGTTCTTCCTGTGTTTTCTTATTATAAAACCACAAAAATATGCTTTATAAGTCAAGTTTGAAATATTTTGAGAATTATGGAATTATTCCAAGTATAAAGGCATGCTGCTGTCAAATGCTTTATCTATATATGGTACATGTGTGTGCAAAGAATATACAAAATATATTTTTCTATGTAACACAGCTTTTGACTATTACATTCTGAAAAAGATAAGTTTTTAGAGTTCATCTTAACCTTTTCCTTCAAACACAACACCTTAAATCAACAATTACCAATAAAACAGCTCACATATTTTATGTATCTTCAGAAATTCAAAACAAAAAAGGCTATAAACTTAGGCAGTCATGAGGATAGCTATCAAGTGAATAGTTTAAAAAACATAATTTGGCCTCTAAATACCAAATCATTTGACTTGATAATAGGATAGGTTCCTGACTAGAATCTGGATGAATTACTTCCAAAGAAAAGCAGTTATGCTAAAAATAATTCCATAAGGCTACCTGAGCATCAAATTCCACAATATTCAAATCAAATTCAATACAATAAAGTCCTACTATGTCCTGCTCTCAACAATTTTCAATTTTAATGAGGATTGAAGCAATTAGGAGAGAAATACATTATATACACAAATACCAAGTGTACATACAAAAGGAATTTCAAGAAAAAAATAGTATTAACTGGGGAAGAGTTAGGAATGATAAAAGGCTTCCACCTGGAAGACTACAGTTGATATGAGCTCTGAAAGAAGCCTAGGATTCTACATTGTGCAGATAAGGAAGCAGTCAATTTTAAATGGGCCATTTCTGCAAGCTGAGAGATGGCAGAGAATTTCATGTACATGTACATTCTAACAGGCAATAATACAAAATAATTCCATAAAAACAGGTGGGAGTCAAATTCTGGAAGGTTTTAACATCAAATTGAGGAATCTGTTTTTTGTCCTGAAGCAATCAGGAACCACCAAAGAGATCTGAATAAAAGAACTACTTACTTGGTCAGGCCTGTGTTTTAGATCTGACCAATTTCAGAGGCATTTAGAAAAAGGACTGAAGAAGTAAAAGACTGGCTATATAGGGAGTCTCCTTGCCATAATCAAGACAATGAGAGATTGAACTAGCAAAGAGTATACATAAGTGAAGAGAAGACAAAGAATTTGAGACAAAATGGAGAAGGATCAACAAACCTTGTCAAGTGACTGTATGTGGATACTGAGGAAAAGGGAGGAAAGTCAAGGATGTTTCCAAGGTTTCAAATTTTGATAGTTGTTTCATAGTGGTATTTTCAGAAGGCTTGATATTTATGCCAAAGTTACAATTAGTCATAATATACAGACAGGTTAGAAAATATTTCTCCACCAGAAAATGAAAACTGTATTTACCATGAGGTAAAATGAAAAGAGTCAAAAACTAGTATCCTAAAGACCTATTAGAGTAGATTTGTCTGAAACTTTGTGACTTTGCAGAAATCTTTCGTTTTTATTTTCATGTTAGAAAGCTAAATAAGACATGCTTCATACTACAGATTGCCTTGATACACTGGAGAGATTACAGGTATCTATGTGTTTTTTCATCCTGACTGTGCCACTAATTATCTATATGAACTCCATGCCACTTCTGTCCATGAAATTCTGTCTTGTAGGTAAAGTATCTCCTGCCACCATTCTCCCTCATTTTTCTCCCAGTGGAATGGGATTCTGTAATTCACTCCCTAGGGTCCTCTGGATCAGATAGCTAAGCTTTTGTCCTATCTTGCTTGGAATCCAGGCATCCAAACTACTTCCTATCTGCCTATCCAGGCACTTATCCCAATCCTCCCCTTCTCCTTCCCCAAGTGTTTTCTTTACCCATTAGACTGTAAATTCGTCAAGGGAAAGGAGACTGGCACATAAATAAATACTCCGTTCTTTATCCATCTGCCATAATAGTACAAAGAAAGGTGTAATACAAATAAAGAAGAGAGCCAAACAAAAATACTTTAGGAAAATATTAGCTCCCTTCAGATATCTTTAACATTTAATCCTTTTTCCCTCTAAATATTTGTTATGTATATAAATATAGAATTCTAGAGGTTGTTGTGGTTGAATGCTTATTGATTTATTTCAAATTTCTGCTCAGTTCATTTGTTCTTGGATTACATTGAACTAGCAGTAACAAAGTCTATGGGTGTCATTTAATCAGAGTATATGCTTCTAGAGGACAGGGATTTTTTTCCTGACTTCTCTCCCCCCCTCCCCCCCCATCCTTAACACTTGGCATTTAACACCACAAGTTTAGCAGATTCAATAAATATTTTCTAATTAACTGAGGGAACTACTCTACCTGAAAGTCCCTTCCAAATATAAATTAATTCAACAAACATTAAGAGCTTACTATCTGCTATATGCTGAGTCTACAAAGACAGAAATGAAATGGAGACATCATGGAATGCTGGATTTAGAGTGAAGGGACTTGGGTTCCAATTTTGCTGTTGCTTCTTGCTACTTAAGTGATACTGGACAAGTGACTTATTAACCTCTCTGGACTTCTTGTAAACTCATCTATAAAATGATAGATGTTAAGACTGGATAGATAATGAATGACCTTTGGAGTTTCTTCCAGCTTTAAATCTAAGAACCTAGCAAATAGTTTTAACCCTCAAGAAATTTATATTTTACCAAAAGATATAAAACATATATAATATACATGCGTGTGCACACATGGAACCCTTATTATGTCTATCATCTACCATGGGAGGGAAGCATTGATATCCAAACCAGATGGGCTTGAGGTCAATCTTATGCTGATGTTAATTCAATCTAATTCCATGAACAAATGTGTGGTGCCTTGCCTTCTCATTAAAGGCAGCAGATAAATCCTAAGTCAAGCAAGAATGATTTTAAATACTGTAATAATCCATAAATAGGTAAATGAGACTTAATTGTATTATTTTTTATTAGCATTCTTCCTTGAGATATAAAACAAGAAATGGAACTCCTGACACCACAGAGTTCCATTGATGATGCCAAAAATTCCTAGTGAAAGGTGCAGTGACTTACTATACTATGAAGTGCTAGATTATGTTTACTGTTAGGCTTCCAGTACATAATTACTTAAACTTCTTCCACTTGTGACCCCTTTTCACCCAAGAAGTTTTTATGCAACCCCAGGTATGTAGGTATACAAAACAGGCAAAACAAATCAAACATTTATACTAATAAATAATAATTCTACAATTCCCACATTCAGCAGCCCCACTATATCAGGCTGCAACCCAGTTTAAGAAGCTTTGTTCTAATGTAATTTCTAAATTCCATTAAAGGTATGTTGTTATATGAAGTTAGGTGGCAACTATAGGCACATGTCAATCTATACAAGAGCTAGATGAAAGTTGTATATAATGTTAGTCCAACTATAAAAGTATAAAGTAAATTCCTCCTGCCCAACCCTAATCTGGCTGGAATAAATCTGAATATGGTTTATCAGGGTTTATTCTTTTTTCCCTTTTCAAAGAGATCTCAGATTAGGGGTATAGTATAAATTCTGATTGACTAATGTGAATGTCTTCTCTAAAAAAATATGCCCACCCATATCTATTCCTGTCCTTCTGTAAGTTTATCATAGAGGCTTCCCCAACATAAGGGAGGCCTACCTTGATTTTTTCAGATACTATGAGGATACCTTATGCCTAAGCATAAGAAGCATTGATTATTGCTATTTCTCATAATGTATATATTGACCAATATGATCATTTTGATCACTTTTTCTGATACATATGGATTTTAATTCTTCACACTAGTATTCCATGAATTGGAGTCAACAGCATAGCCTCTTAAGCCACAGCTTTATTTACCTTGTCAAGCAGAAATGGTGTCAAAGGCTGACACCATTAACTTTTTTTTTTTTTACTGCAACAAGATGATGATAGAAGACAATGGAACAACAATGACTTAAATCAGAGAAGGTATAATCAATTAAAAAAAAACAAAAACAAAAAAAAGCTTGGAAGGAGATCTAACTAAGCAAAGTCATCCCAGTAGAGGCATTTAAGGATATAAATTGAAGAAAAGAAAAATGGAAGAGATCTGCAAAGAGTTTTATATCATACTTCCCCAACAAGGAAAGGTGCCCTCCTATACTTGGACTCATAGGACCAAGTGATAATGTACAACAAATTCAAGGCATGTGCAAACTGGATGGCATTATAAAGGGAAAAAAAATCCAGCATGTATCACACCTTACAATTAGTTCCAATTGGAACTCAATGAATTAAACAATATAAGAAACACATAGCTAACTCAACAAAGAGGGGAAATAATCTTAATCTTAAAAGAAACATGATATGGATTTAAATATGTTAGGTAGATCCTTTATAGGAGGTAAAGATTTAAACATGCTAGATATATTCTTTACAGAAAATCCTCAGAATATGATCAAATGAGATGACATTAAATCTATATGGACATACTGAAGTAAAGATGAAATGATAAATATCACACAAATGAAGTTAAAAAAAAAAAGATCAATTCAATGAAAAAGTATATAATTTAAAATAAACATTAAACAATTTAAAAGGAAAAAGACTAGTAAAAATAGTCTGTGACATCTAGAATATATGAATTTTTATAAAAATAAAACCCATTCTCAAATAGACGACTGACAAAAGAATTAGCACAAATTGTAATGAAATTGGAAAACTATCCATCCTTTCTAATAATCAGATATGCAAATTACAAAAATGGAGTAATAAAAACACACACAACCAAAAATAAAGTGACAAAATTCAAGTTTTGTCTAAGCTTCAGAGAAATAGATGTGCCACTATATAACTGACAGAAGAGTTAATGAAATTCAATTCAAAGACCTCAAATGACTGTCCTAGGCACTGGGGTTAAAGAAAAAATTTTAAAAATCATATTCCCAGAGGAGGGTTCTGAGAATATAGAATAGGTAAGTAAAGTTCAAGCTTTCCATATTTTTCTCACAAAAAGAACAAATTTTCTCCTCAGAGCAAACACTAATGAAAACTTAAGAGGACTTACAGGGTCCTCTAGATACAATCCATTGAGATCTGAAAAAAGACCCCAGGCCAGGGTCTTTGATAGTGTAAAGTCCATACACCTCCAAGCTAGCTCTCCCTAGACAAGAAGTGGGGAATCCTGGGGCTAGTTAGGTTTGGCTGGATCCTCAGCAGGAACTACATAAACTTTTAATTCCTGAACTGTGTGCAGAGTTGGAAATCTGAGTTCAGGAAGACTAAGTGAACTTTGGATGATCAGGAACACCAGGTTCCTGGTGGAAGGAGCCACCACAGAAGGAGTGGGGCAGGGATGCTACTGGTTGCAGAGACTTGCAGGAGGGAGAAGCTTTGGTTGTAAAGTTCCAGGTCAGAGGGGAGACCTCAAGGGAAGCTGGAGGCACCATCTTCTCATTTAAAATACAAAACTTGAGATGTCAAAAGAATAAATCCAACCATAGCAACTTACTGGGAATAGGGAAGATCAGAGTTTATCTCAGAGGACACCGAAGCAAAAAAACCTTCTTCTGAATCAAAACAGTAACATTAAATGGTTCCCTGCCCAGAAAGAATTTATAAAAGAACTAAAAAAAAGAATTTAAATCTTTCAATTCAATGAGAGACATTAAGGGAACCCTAAAAAAAATAAATTCAAGAAAAACAAGATTATTGGGGGAAAAGTTAACCAACCAGAAAGAGAGATACAGTCTTAAAGATGAAAATAATTCTTTGAAAACTAGAATTGGGCTAAGGGAAGTCAATAGAGCTCTAAGAGACCAAGAAATAACAAAACAATATAAAGAATGAAAAAATAGAATAGAATGTGAAACAAACAAAAGACAGATCTGGAGAACAGATCAAGAAAACATAAGATTAACTAGACTACTTGAAAGCTATGACCAACAAAGGATATGAACAGACAATTTTCAGATGATGAAATTAAAATCATTACCACTCATATGAAAGAGTGTTCCAAATCATTATTAATCAGAGAAATGCAAATTAAGACAACTCTGAGATACCACTACACACCTGTCAGATTGGCTAAGATGACAGGAAAAAATAATGAGTGTTGGAGGGGATGTGGGAAAACTGGGACACTGATACATTGTTGGTGGAGCTGTGAACAAATCCAACCATTCTGGAGAGCAATCTGGAATTATGCCCAAAAAGTTATCAAACTGTGCATACCCTTTGATTCAGCAATGTTTCTACTGGGCTTATACCCCAAGGAGATACTAAAGAAGGGAAAGGGACCTGTATGTGCCAAAATGTTTGTGGCAGCCCTGTTTGTAGTGGCTAGAAGCTGGAAACTGAGTGGCTGCCCATCAATTGGAGAATGGTTGGGTAAATTGTGGCATATGAATGTTATGGAATATTATTGTTCTGTAAGAAATGATCAGCAAGATGAATACAGAGAAGCTTGGAGAGAATTACATGAACTGATGCTAAGTGAAATGAGCAGAACCAAGAGATCATTATATACGTCAACAACGATACTGTATGAAGATGTAATCTGATGGAAGCGGATTTCTTTGACAAAGAGACCTAATTCAGTTTCAATTGATCAATGATGGACAGAAGCAGCTACACCCAAAGGAAAAAAAAAAAAAACACTGGGAAATGAATGTAAACTGTTTGCATTTTTGTTTTTCTTCCCGGGTTACTTCTACCTTCTGAATCCAATTCTCCCTGTGCAACAAGAAAACTGTTTGGATCTGCACCACATACATTGTATCTAGGATATACTAGGACGTATTCAACATATATAGGACTGCTTGCCATCTAGGGGAGGGGGTGGAGGGTGGGAGGGAAAAATCGGAACAGAAATGAGTGCAAGGGATAATGTTGTAAAAAAAATTACCCTGGCATGGATTCTGTCAATAAAAAGTTACTATAATTAAAAAAAAAAAAAAAAAAAAAAAAAAAGCTATGACCAAATACAGCCTTGACACAATAATGCAAGAAATAATACAAGAAAAATTGTCCTGCAGTGATACAACATGAAGAGAAAATAGAAAGAGAAAAAAATCCACGGATCACTACCTCAAAGAGATCTTTTATGGAAGATACATAGGAATATTATGGCCAAATATGAAAACCTTCAGTTCAAAGAAAACTTTTGCAAGAAATAAGAAAAAAAAAATTTCAAATCTGCTGGAACTACAATTAGAATTGTACAGGACTTAGCAGCAGCCACAATTAAAGACCAAGGTACTGGAATCATACAAATAAGCAATCAAAAGAATTAAGCCTAAGGCCAAAAATATATCTAGCAAAAATATAATATCAAATGAAAAACAAAAAAGGCTATTCAATGAATTTGCGGATTTTCTGGACTTTCTTTTAACCATACCTGAACTCAATAGAAAATTCAACATATAAGAGCCAAATATATACAAGATTAATTTCAAGGAACTTAACATGGACAAATTATTTTATGTTTTCTATATAGAAATGTATACCATATATTTAAGATTGAACTCAGCAATTGGGTAGCTCAAAAGAAAGACTGGGGCAGAATTAAGTATGATCTGACTCTAAAAAGCAAAACTGCTTAGGAAAAGGTTAAAATACTAATTATGTTAAGCAAATGAGGTGCAGGGGAAGAACAGGCACAGAGGCATTAGAGGGAAGAGGAGAGCTCATAATTTTCAGAATCATTCACATCAGGAATAGGTTAAATAGACAATATTACATATATACCATGAAGGGTATAGCATCCTCCAAAATCTATAAAGAAATAAGGGGGGAGGGATGAGTGGAGAGGGAAGCAAAGGGTAAAAGGAAGAAGACAAGGGTGTATCCATGGGTGGAGGGAGATTAAAGGCAAATTAAAGAACAGAATTAAAGCAGAAGAATTTTAGCAGAAATAAGAAAGAAGAGATATACACAAACACTACAACAAGGATTGGGAGTAGTAGTTATTAGGAAAAAAATACAGCTAATAATCATTGATCTCAAACAAAGTCAAACTTAAAAATTCAATCAAGAGAGAAATCTGTTACAAGCCAGCCATACTAAGAGTGGATGCCCATCAGTTGGAGAATGGCTGAATAAATTGTGGTGTATGAATGTTTTGGAATATTATTTTCTATAAGAAACTAACAGCAGACCTAGTGTTTGAGAAACCCAAAGACCCCAGCTTTTGGGATAAGAATTCACTATTTGATAAAAAGTGCTTGGGAAAATTGGGAACTAGTATGGCTGAAATTAGGCATTGACCCACACCTAATACTGTATACCAAGATAAGGTTAAAATGGGTCCATGATTTAAATATAAAGAATGAGATTATAAATAAATAGAACATAAGAAAGTTTGCCTCTCAGACCTGTGGAAGAAGGAATTTGTGACCAAAGAACTAGAGATTTTTGATCACAAAATAGATAATTTTGATTATATTAAGTTAAAAACTTCACAAACAAAACTAATGCAGATAAAAATGGGAAAACATTTTTACATTCAAAGGTTCAGGCCAATTCTAATAGACTTGTGATGGAGACCCACCTGCATCCATAAAGTGAACCATGGGAACTGAATGTAGATCACAACATAGTGTTTTCACCTTTTATGTTGTTTGCTTGCATATTTTTCTTTCTCATTTTTCCCCCTTTTGATCTTATTTTCTTGTACAGCATGATAAATGTGGAAATATGTTTAGAATAACTGCACATATCTAACCTATATTGGATTACTTGCTATCTAGGGGAGGAGGGTGAGGGAAAGAGAAGGAGAAAAATTTGGAACACAAGGATAAACTAAAAATAATAATAGAAGAAAAATACTAGAATAAAGAAGGGCTGTGAAAAGTTTCTGCAGAAGATGAGATATTCATTGGGACTTGAAATGTTTAACAAAAAAATACAAGAAAGCTAAGAAGCAAAGATGAGGAAGGAGCATTTCTTATATGGGGGATAGCCAGTGAAAACACCCATAGCTGGGAGATAAGAATGTCATGTTCAAAGAACAAGGAGGCCAGTGTCAGAGTACAGGGGAAAGGATGGGAGAAAAGCGTAAGGCATAAGACAACTAGAAAAGCAGGGTGGGAGGTATAGGCCAAAAAAAATTCTGTTTTATAGGTTAATTCATGTGTCCTATGTAACTCATACCTTGTTAAAATAATTAAACAGCACATCATTGTTGATAGGATAGCTTTGAAATCAGGAAGTATTTAAATTCTGACTGATACATACTATGTGTATGACAATAAGCAAACTTGGTTTTTCAGTACCTAAGCAGATCAGTAGTAGAGATTTACCCACATAAATCTATGAAACTATAGGTCAAAAAAGAAAAAAAAAGGATGGAGAAAAGCTTTTCCAGAAAAGCTGGAAAAACAGTTTGAGGCCAGATTGTGAAGGACACTAATGAGACAATAGTAGAATGACTTAAGTTTTGAACAGGAATGACATAGTTTAAATGAGGTGGAAAATATATGACTATTTGAGGTCCAAATAGATTAAAATGTGACTGGGAAATATTTAACAAAAACAATACAATAATGCTAATATGTGTTTTCTAAATATACAGACCTACAGGGATCCTAATATACGTCTTAGTGGCCCTTCTATTTAACTCTGACACCACTATTTTAGACTATTCACTGAAATGATTTCACCAGAGGCTGCAAAAGATAGAGAAAAATGGGAAGACCAGTTAGGTCTATTGTAAAAAGGATGTGATAGTGATTAAAAAACAAAACAAAACTATGCCACTATAATAAGTTAGAAAACAAGAAGCAATAATCTACTGCCTAATAAACCCAAGAATATAAATTGGGAGGAGGGAGGAAAGAGTCTCCCTTTTGACAGGAATTACTAGGAAAAATGTTGAGAATCTTTGCCAAAATAAGTGTTAAACCAATTTCTTACACCAAATACTACAAGAGAATCAAAATAGATGAGCCAAATATCATGATTAAAAATAAGACAACAAGATCAGAAACCCTTCACAATTATAGCTATGGGAAGACTTCTTACAAAATTAAGAGGAAATCACAAAAGATTTATAAAATAAACATTTATAAAAATATTTATTTATAAATTTATTTTTAAATTCATACATTATATATATATTATATTTAAATTTATACATTTATAAAATAAACATTTTAAACACAAAAGTAAAAAAGCTTTTGTATCAACAAAATCAACAAAAATGAAATGAGAGTAAAAATGGTCAAATGGAGGGAAATACCTGTAGTATAACATCACAAAACCATAGAGAGCGCTGACAAAAGAATACAACAAGCCACTCTCATGGCTAATTGGTCAAAGGATATGTGACATTTAAAATAAGATAATTAATAATTATGAATGACTATTTGCTCCAAATCATATTTAAAAAATGCAAGTTAAAACAGCTCTAATCTCTTTCGGTTTTTACCTCATTTCATGCAAAATAACAAAGATGAAAAATAAATGAGAACAATCAGTATGAGAGGAGCTATGGGAAAATAAGAATAGTAGTATACTGTTGGAGGTGATGCAAGGCAGCTTAATTACTGGTTTTAATTTAGAACTATGGGGGGAAGGGGGAAAGCATCTACTGATTTTGAAATCCAGCTAATAGGCATATACATCATGGAGTTAACATATAAAAATTAAAGTCCAATGTACCAATTTTCATAGCAGCATTCTTTGGGATGGCAAAGAATATGGCCGCTGATGAATGGCTGAAAAAAATTATGATTTATAAATGCAACAGAATATCATTATTGAATTGGAATTAAGAAATAAAACACTGAATCAAAAATTAAAATATGAGGAATACAAAGAAACATAGGAAGGTTTGTATGAACTGAATGCAGAGTGAAGCCAGGAAAGCATAAGCAATTCTTAAAACAATGTAAATGAAGAGATAATCAATGAAATTGAACTCTAATGGAAAAAATCAATTAATAAAAGTTCTCATGAAATAGGACGCTGACAAAAAGAGGTAGAGGATTACCAGAACAAAATATAACAGGATGTGATTAGTATAATTGTACAATTTAAGTTTTACATTGGAGATTTTTGTATAATTCTTTTCCTTTATCATAAAAGGTTTAGACTAGTATATAGAAATTGATATAAAGACACCAAAAAACATTTTAACAAAACAAAAACATACAAACAAAAGAAAAGACAACAGCTGAGGAACTAAGCTAGCATAGTATTAAATATAAAAAGAGGGGGCAAAGAAATAGAAGCAGTAGTAGGATCAGCATGACCTGGTAGTTTGTGTTTGGAGGTAGAATTGAGAGAAGAGTCAAAGATCACTGATATTTTGAGGCTGAATATCTAAAAGAATGTGATATCACTACTTGAAATAGGTCCCTCAGAGGGAAATATACAATCTTTTTTCCTTTGGGAAGGAATCATAAGTTTGGTTTTGAAATAGTTAGAGATACAGCAAGACATATAAGCATGGAAATCAAGTAGCTGAAAATACAGGACTGAACCTCAGGTTAAAATTGAGGGCTGAAAATAAGGATTCTGTAAAGAATAGTAGAAGCTGTGAAAACAAATGAGATCAAGTGATACTATGAACATGCAGAGGAAGGCTTACAGGGGAAAAAATGTGAGTGGCCTATTCTTAGGCAATAAATTGAAAAAGAACAAATGGAGAAAAGAAGGAAATTCGGCATAGTAAGTCAAAGGCAAAAAGAAAGAAGACTATAAAGTTCAAGGACCTGGGTTTAAATCTGTTTTTCCATGTCATTTTTGTGATCTTGAGTAAATCTTAAATCTCCCTAGGTCTGTTTTCTTAGCTGTAACTAGATGGCCCTTAGGTCTTGAATAGCTTTAAATCAATGATCCTACCTCAGTAGTAACATATATTATAATAAAACTCAAAAAATAATAATGCAGAAATTTGATCACTAATGATTAGATCATTGCAGAAGTGATCTTTAAGGGAAGTCTTCTCTTTCCAAAGGTAACTGGAAAGTAATGTGTTAAGAATGTGATTTGTTTTCATATTGCAGAGTAGCTATTATAAAGTGCTAAGAACTTTTTTTTCTTTTTCACTAATCAATCAATAAAACTTTAAAAGGGCCTACTCTGTACCAGACATTGGGTTAGGAATACAAAGAAAATGGAAAAATAGTTTTTGCTCTCAAGAAATTTAAAGGAAGGAAGCCTTAAAGAGAAAAAAGCTAGAGGAACCAGGAAAAGACTCCTGGAGAAAATGCCGTTCAAGTTTGGTATCTCCTAAAAGATTGTGTTACTAAAATGTGATAATACTTTCCAGTCCAGTAAGTTGTTTTAAGAAAGAAACAAGACTTTGAAGAAACCAAATTCTGAGCTTTGTTAGACTGTTCTCTTAAAAATACTGGATTCTATTAAGTACTTTCTTTTTCAATAACTCAACTGTTATAATGGAAAAAGGCAACGTTTAATTTCAAAGGTATATTCAACAAATACATTCTCAGGAGTCCTTGTTTATTACTCTCTTTAAAGATATTAAGCTATGAAATGCTTAATATATAATCTTGTACAAATTTATTTTTATAAGTACTATAAAAACAATATAATTGCGTTAACTTCAAATAATGTTTCATTAGCTTCCAAGTTTAGTTAGATGAAGATAAACTAGATCTTTTAAAATTCAAAAATAGCACATGTATTTCTACTTTCAAAGTATTAGCATGGTTTTCTTAATAGAATAATCTTTTCTCATTTGAAAGTTTTTTTTTTTAAAGAACCAACTTGACTAGTATTTACTGCCTCCTTTTGCTGCCAGGTTTGTATTCTGTTTTGTAATGAAAGTTTATTATATTAAGTGTCATATGGTTCTGTTATACAGCAATTGAATTAAAGCGGTTTTTGCAAAAGACCAGACATATATGACAACTGTTTGAGACAGTACATTTTACTAGAAAGTGATGAAACATGAATTTTCTAAAAACAAATTACATTTATGCTTACAGCAATAATATACTGAATGTGACACTGATCTTTACAATGATCTTAGTGCCTATGCAATTTCTACAATTCAATGCATAAAGATTATCACATGAAAATTAGAAAAAAGGAGAGGTCATTTTAATAACTTTAGTACTGTAGAATAATACTATCAAGCACTTAAAAAGATAGACTCATTTCTGGCATTGTAACTGTCGATTAATCGAGAAACAATATATGGAATAACCACTACACACAGAAGACTTACGTATTAGAGAAGATATAAAGTTACAAAACACTTTTCATGTAATATTGTGTATGAGAAAACTATAATACAAAATTGAAGGGAAGAAGGTTCTGCCAAACAGGCAGAACCAAAAAGAATCTTCTGGGAACTTCTAAAGAGCAGAAAGCTTTGTTTTTATTTTAGCATTCACAATGTCTAAGACAGCACCTTGCACTTAAAACGTTTTTAAAGGCCTAAAATGAATTTGCCGAAAGATCAATGGGAAAGGAAGTTATATGAGGTACAAACAACAGGCTAATTAAGGAAAGATGGATGTATTATGGTCCATGGGGTCACAGAGTCAGATACAACTGAACAACTACAACAAACAAGGCCATAGAACTATGAGAGCACCAAGCTGTCCAGTCTGTGATATAAATTAGAAAGGAGTAAAATGAGGAAGGATTGAAGAGTCTTGGAAGAAGAAGGCCCATTGTGGAAAGCAACAGCTTGCTTAGTTTATAATTGTAATACTGTAATCTCATTTTGTTTCTGACCATCTTAATCCACTGTTCCAAAACTGAAAGATATGTAAAAAACCCAACCTAATCCAATATAGTAAATCCTATATAGCAAAGTCAAATGTTATTGTACCAAGATGTCAAAATACCGAACCACCACCATATACAGCCAATAATTGGGGAATGTTTAACTAAATAAATACTAATATAAAACAACAGATAATGTAATTGTGTGGCTTTTGATGTCAATAGAGGTCAGAGGCCTCTTTTTCTCTTGAGTTTGACACCACTGTTCCAAAGAAGACCACTCAACCAAATATCTTAAGATGCAAGTCAGTACTATCATCTGTGGACAGTCCCATTTTTGGGGAAAGGGGGATAGAGGGAGAAAGAAAAGAGAGAGGAAGTAAAGGTGAGGTGAGGGGGGGGGAGAAAGGGAAAAAGAGGAGGTGAGAAAGAGGAAGAAAGGGAGGGAGGAGAGAGGGGAGAGAGTAGAGAAGGGGGGAGAGAAGGGGAGAGAGAGAAAGAGGAGGGGAAAAAGAGAGGGAGGAAGGGAAGGAGGGGGAGGAAAAGAGGGGGAGAGAAAGAGGAGGTGAGAAAGAGGAAGAAAGGGAGGGAGGAGAGAGGGGAGAGAGTAGAGAAGGGGGAGAAGGGGAGAGAGAGAAAGAGGAGGGGAAAAAGAGAGGGAGGAAGGGAAGGAGTGGGGAGGAAAAGAGGGGGAGAGAAAGGGAGGGAGAGGGGGAGAGGGGAAGAAAGAGGGAGAGAGGGAGAGAGGGAGAGAGAGAGAGGGAGGGAGGGAGGGAGGGAGGGAGGGAGAGAGAGAGAGAGAGAGAGAGAGAGAGAGAGAGAGAGAGAAAGAAACACTAACTTCACATAATTCTAAACTGCCAAAAAACTAACTTCTTTCCTATCATCCATTCCAAAACCCCTTTTTCACAACTTTATTTACCATCCCAACAACTTACAGTCAAATGATCAAAACACTAAGGTAGCTATTTTATAATGCTAGCAAACTCTGGAAAAGTATGACAAAAGGAAGACACTTTGGATTTGTGTGTGTGTGTGTGTTATAAGTGTAGATTTGAGGAAAATAAAGTATTTCTCTTATTTTAATTACAATCCTAAAATAAACTTTAAAGTAAAAGTAAAATTATGCGCCAGAAATCAAGCAAACCTGCAATATGAAGGATATAAGAAGTCTATTTTCTTAAAAAAAAAAAAAAAAAAACCCACAGCATAAAATACTGCAGTTCTTTAATACTGAGTAAAGATCAAGATGTTTCTAAGAGTGTTAGTTAACAGTTTTTCTATTTTAAATGGAAGCTAGTCTACAAAATTGTTTTAAAGAAGCACTGTGCTCTAAATGATTAGTCAATGCTTTCAGAAATGGCATTCTTCAGCTTTTATTTTGGGAAATAAATCCAATATGGACAAGGACTAAAGAAAAATTAGCTTACATTAGACATATTAGATTATCCCTTTAAGCAAAGTTCACTATAAGCAGAACGACAAATCATTGTTAACAGAATCACCAATCTAGACTTAAAAACATTTCTTATGAAAATCAGCTGTAAACTTATTTCTATCAAGGAATTACATATGTTTTAATAGAGATTAATATTTGATTCAAGGTTAAATTTTTTTAACACAATTATTTACAAATCCTACAAAACATGAAGGCTACAGTGAAAAACCATTCATCAGCCAACATATTTTGGGAAACTTAAATAATTATCTCTGTAATTCAAGAAAGAATTGCCAAGTAATTTACCTTAGTTTTTGATTTTCCATAAAGTCTTAACTAAAGTAAACTGGGCTGGAAATTGAAATCTGGACTTGTGGGGCAAAGGTTTGGAACAACTAGGAAGTACAGTGAAGAAGAGAGTACCCAGGCTGGAGTCAACAATTTCTGAGTTCAACTCCAACCCCAGATTGTGTGTCTGTCTAGCTGTGTGATCCTGGGCAAGCCATTTAACCTCCATTTACTTCAGTTCCTCATCTATAATATGTGAACCAACGAAGAAGGAAATGACAAACCATTCCTTAATCTTTGTCAAGAAAACCCTATGGAATTGGGATTGCACAGAGCAGACATAAGTGAATGATTGAACAACAAGAAGTTACAATGACCAAAACCTACAATCATTTTAACAAGCTGCACGATATTTAGATCTCTTTGCCTACAAAACTATAAACGGCACACAATTTCACTTAATGATCCATCAACTTTATTAATCCATTATCCTAGAAATGATCCTTAGTGCACTGATCTCACAAACAGATGTCATGACTATTCTTTAAATAAACAAGGACAATGCAGAATTGTATAATGAATGAATAATATAAGAAATTAATTTCATAGACTAACATCGTTGATTGTGACCCTTTTTACTGTAGCAAAGGTTCTGCCTAAAAGTTTGAATCATTAACCAATGAATTAGTTTCTTAATTCCCACTTCCTGGTCAGCTGAGTAAGTTTCCAGTATTACATGCTAAAGTAGATGTGTTCATTTATTACTGTCTATGACTGCAACTGGTAGTGCAGGAAATACTACCATCACATATTCTCTAGTCTTTCTTTCCATAATCAATGCCAAGATGTTCTTATGTTTTCTAACAATCTATTCATACTCAAAAGACTAAAGAAGGACTACCTTCTTATAGCTAAAAACTTTTATTTTGATTTTGAAGACAATTAACCATAAAAACCTGCAATATTTCTAAATACAAACCATGTTCTGAAATTAAGTAACATTTAGTAATGTGATATTTCATACAAACGAACGATGGGATATGTCAAACAGTAAATCACACTTCCTAGTATAAACAACAACAACAAAAAACTGTCCTTTTAAAAAAAGTGCTTTTGAACTCCCCATAGTGCTTAAACATTTATCTCCCAAATAAAAAAGAAATAATACATTAGCAACATCTTATATTAGAAAAAATATATATATATATCCGAGTTTAATCCTAATTTAACATTTACTAAGCTATCTGACTGGAGAAGTTGCAATAGCTATGTGCATCAGTTTTCACATTAGTGAAATGGGACTAATACATCAGTTTTCATATTAGTAAAATGAGACTAATACTAATAATGTAGGATCTTAAATCAGGATTGCTTTGTGTATCAAATCCAAGAATGTACATAAAACATTTCTCAAACTTTAAAGTACGATTGTAAACAATAGCTCCTGTTATGATGAGAAGCTGTCATGGGCTCAATTGACAGAGGAACTGACTTTGCAACCTGGAAATGCTGGGTTCAAGTCCTGCCACTGACTTCTCCAGGCTGTGTGAGTGGCAAATCAATGAGCCTCTCAGTACTCCAAGCAGCTCTCTAGACTCATAAAATATAGAAAACATGCTAACTTGTCTTACTAAAAAAGGGAGTATCTTAATCTGGGAGTTCTCTATGCCAAAGAAAGACAAGTCCAGTTCCATTCCCTTTTCAGTATAGCTTCACATTACTACACTCGTACCTAACACATAACTCTTCTTCAGTATATTAAAACAATATGATGCAGAACAAAATCCAGCAAATTTCTGGTTATAATACAAATCGCAAACAAAAAGATAAATGTGAAGAACATGGTAAAAATTAAGACATCCTATTGCTATTAAATTTAGAGAGAACACTGAATTAGTGTTCTCACATTCTAACTCTGCTAAAGACTAGTAAAATATAAGTCCATATTACAAGAAAATATTCAATAAAAAGCATACCTGATACACATGAACATAACCAAGAAAAATAATAGTGCTATTCATTAGTCTCGTCTCTTTTGGAGACATTTAATTTTAAAGAAGAGCATTTTATTAAGTGCAATGTTAATTAAAATATACAGAGAACATTAAAACAAAGTACTGAATTGTCCCTCTGGTTTCATTTTTCAAGTTTTTATATTTATAAGCTAATTAGCAGTAGCATATGAATGTAAAGTCATGACATTTTTTGTAATGATAAAATAAAAACACTTCACAGTTTTCTTATTTTAAAAAATATATATTACTGTGATATTTTCATGTCTTTTATTCAGGACTGAAAAGTGTAATTTTCTTAAGGTTTCAGAATCATAAGTATTCATGCTACATTAGCTCATTTATTCCATATCTTCCTCACTGCTTATTCCTCATCCTATTTCTATCTTCAGAATTTCATAGCACATTGCCATTTCTTGACATTTTCTATGGAAAAATGTCTTATCAGTTCAGTACTGAAGCTACACTGCAGACAGCTTTAAAAAAAAAAAACAACTGTATTGACCATGCAGAAACATTATCAATGTTACAAAATCTAAATTATAGCAATATTGCCTAAAAGCATTTTGCTCATTTCCTCTTTTAGAGGGAAAAAAAAAAAGAATCCAAGTATAAAATCAATACCTTTTAAGTTTTCATCCTGATGTATACTATATACTATATGGGAAATGTGGCAAAAAACAGTTGTTTATGCTTCAAAGAATCTATATCTACTCAAAATAGCTAACATTTTCTATTTGCTTCCTAAGTCAACTCTTGATTTAGCATAAAATTTTAAAGTTACACATAACTCCACCTTACCACCCTCAATCCTCTGAGTAACCTGAGAGGTTCAAATGAATAGTCACCTTGCAACAAATAAGCAACATACTTTCAATCTAGATGCAAAAAAGTGTAGGACATTGGAGTCCTAGAAGACTGGAAGGAATTAGAAACGAATTTTAAAATTTGATTTGAATTCCACTAGAGAGAGATACCGTGAATTTGCATATGGGGGGAAAAAATTGGATCTTTCATTAATATTTACTTTCCTTTATAATCCTCTGTATTTTATTTTATGGAATTTAAAATATCCTATCATACTACTTGCTTTCTCAATGAGTTGGAGGAGGGACTGGAAAGAGGGAAAGAATTTGGAACTCAAAAATTTTTTCAAAATAAGTAAATAATGGATTTTTAAGAAGTTATTCCAAGAAGGGATCCCATTGGCTTCACCACACTGCCAAAAAGTCTACTTTACTTTACAAGCCTCCATATTTTATTTCATGCATTTAAAAATATTATCCTATCATACTGCTTATCTTCTCAGCGTGTGGGGGAGGAGCAGCAGGGAGTAAGAGAATTTGGAACTCAAAAAAAATAATAATAATGAGACTGAATGTTTAAACAAATAAGTGAATGAATTTAAGAATGAACTTAATTATCCTGAGAAGGGGTCCCACTGGCTTCACCGGACTGCCAAAAGGGTCCCGAACACCAAAAAGAAAAAGAAGCCCTGTTAATAAGGTCTAAAAAACAAAAAGTCACACCTCCATCTCCAACTAGTTAGTTGGGGATAAGAAAGAACAGCACTGGTATGCTTTTCCAGCACACTTATTAACACAATGTCGGGCACAAAATAAGCATTTAATAAATATGCCAGCTGATTGACAAGGCGGGCTTAATCCTCGCTAACAGACCTACCGACTCAGTAGGCGTTCGAGAAAAGCCGGCAGACGTCTTTTTTCAATCAATAAGCATTTATGAAGTGCCTACTAGGTGCTAAACTCCCGCCGTACAAAGAAAGATTACGGACAGTTCCAGCCCTCCGGGAGCTCCCAAGGCTCAGGGCCGACAGCAAACACGGGAGCGAAGGGAAGGATAAATTTGGAGATTAGGGAATAGCTCCCGAGCCAGACTGAAGCTTTTGCTCGCACCCTGGTAGAGAGTGACGGCTCCCCCTTAGCGGTTAGTAAACAACCCCCGCGGCCCCCTCTCTCGCAGGGGCTCGGACAAACGCGAGGGAGAAGGAAAGTCCAAGCAGCATCTGCATCCAAGCTTCCCGATCGGACCCGGGCGGGAGGGTGGGGGGACGTCCCCGCTCCGGGAAAAACAATCCTCCTCCTCCGCGTCCTGCGGGTCCGGAGACGTCTCCCGCCCGCCCGCCCGCCCGCACGAGCAGCGGCTCCGAGAGCCGCGGAGTGGGGAGAGCAGGGAGGGGTTGGCGCCAGAAACCACCGGGCCCCCGGACCCCCCGCGGGGCTGCGAGGGCGGGGGGTGCCCTTTGTGCCCGGCGGGGGGCGGGGAGCGGAGGCCGCCCAAGGCCAAGACGGGCGGGCGCGGCCTCGCTTACCTGCAGCTCGGTGAGCAGGATCTCCCCCCGCTCCGTGTTGGACGCCATGGCGCTCGGCTCGGGGCCCGGACGCTGCCGCCGCCGCCGCCGGCCGCTCGCGGAGGGAGGAGGGCCTGAGAGGCGGCCGGCGGGCTAGGGCGAGGAAGGCTTCATGGAGGAGCGGCCCCGGCTGGACGCGCTTATTCCGCCCGCCTCATCGGAGGGGCAGCCCGGCCGGCCGCGGCGGGCCCGGCCGCGGCGGCGGCTGCTCGGGGTGGGGGTCAGTCGGGGGTGGCCACCGCCGCCGCTGGGCTCGGCTCGGCCCCACCGCCGCCGCTTCTGCAGCTGCTGCCGCCGCGCTCCCCCTCCTCCTCCTCCACCTCCTCTTTCTCCTCCTCCTCACAGCGAAGGCAGGAGGCGCCTCAAGTCTCTCGGTACGGGGCGCTGCGGCCGCGGCTGCCGCTCCTCCTGTCGCACCATTTGGCTGTCAGCGCGTCGCAAAAGCGCCCTCGCTTGGCGGCCGCCGGGGCACGTGACGGGGCCGCTGGGCCGACGCCTCCCGGCCGCCCCGGGCGGAACCCAAAGTGGGGCGGGACAGAGAAGGAGGGGCTTCCGGAGGAGGCGGGAGGAGGAAGAGACGGCCGAGGAGGGCACGCCCCCTCGTCTCGGCGTTTAACGGCCTTCAGCGTGGCGAGCCTGGAGTTGCAGGGTCGAGGGCGGGGCCAGCTCAGGCTCTCCGAGGAGCTCCTGCTACGGCGGCCGCTGGCGTTTGTGCGGAGCTCTAAGATCCCCAAGCACTTCTCCCGCTTTACTCTCCCCGGGCCTCCCACCCTGTGCCCATTTCACAGACGAGACCCTGGCACCGTGCACAAAACCCGGAGTCCCGTCCCCCTGGGGGCCGCCTTATAAAGTGGGGCAGGACCGCCGCCCCCTCTTCCAGCCTCTGCCGAGCTTCCCTCGAGATACTTTGTAGCCGCTCCATGTTTGTACACCTAATTACGTGTGCAAGCGCACGTTCGTGGCATAGACGCGGATACAATATTGCATCTGGGATAGAGGGTAGGGCTGGGGTCTGAAAGACCCGGATTTAAAGGTGACCTCATCGACTTCTAGCTGGATCACCCTGAGCAAGTGCCTTCACCCTGCGTGCCTCAGTTTCCTCATCGAAGAAGGAAATGGCAAATCCCCCCATTGACAAATCCCCCAAATATATTTGTGTATATATGTATATATGACATAAAATGACATTTATGATGGTGTACCCCGTATATATATAATGAATATAAACACAACCAGATGTCATCTAATACAACGTCTATAATGAATATAAATAGCATCATAAAATGACATGAATATGTCAAGCAAAAGCTTCAGTCTGGCTCGGGAACTATTCCCTAATCTCCAAATTTATCTTTCTTTGTATGGCGGGAGTTTAGCACCTAGTAGGCGCTTCATGACATATGAATACACATGAATATATAAATATAGCGGGACAAAAAACATCAATACCATATATACGCTATAGAGTAAACAAATGCCATCTATATATGTTGAGGTGTAGATCTAATGTTGAGGTCTAGATTTGGGGGACCTAAATGAAATCAAGGTTTAGTTAGGTCTAGTGGCAGGTTTGGGGTACAGGAAGTCAAGCAAAGGTCCCCCGTAACCCCTTGGATTCGCCGCAAGGATATCGCGGTATATGAGGTCTAGTAGCGGGGAGAATTCCCAATAAAAGCATTTATGGGCCGGGAGAGCTAGATTAATAAAAGAGGTTTATTACTGAGTTTAGAAGTAGGAGATAGGTGAAGGTAGAGATAAGGAGGGCACTGGGCAGAGGGTCCAGTGGACAGAGGGTCCTCACATGGCTGCCATGTTTGGAATTTCTGCAAAGAGGGGGTCCCAGTGTGGTCCTTTTAAGAGGGAGACTTAGCTCGAGGGGCTTTGGGGTGTAGCCCCAAAGTTGGCTCAGATCCAGGTGGGGCTGGGACAGATCCGGATCTTCTATTGGAATTCAAAGGGACCAGGATTTGTGAGTCAAAGGGTAATTTACATTAACCAGGGGGGGGTTGGGAATCAAAGATTGGAATCTTTCCTGCATCATATACACACATACATACATAATACATACAAAATCCTGTTACATGTGACAGAAGCTATTCACTCTGTAGAGGCATATATAGTATTGCTTTGTATTTTGCATTTTATACAAAGCTATATATACATGTACATATATGCATAAGTGACATTGTGTTTATATGAAACATTGTATGCGTTATGTAATTGGTGTATACAAATGATATACACAAATAATGTTTGTTCACAATGTGTTTTTGTTGTATTTGTATCTATTTTGTTTTATGTATGTATACACATATATAATATTTTATATGTATAAAATATGGCACCTATAACAGTATTTGAACTCATTTTATGTATATGGTTTATATAGGGTATTTGTTCACTATATGTTTGGGTGTTTGTATCCTTTTTATGTATACATATTTGATGTACATATATAGGATATTTGTGCTTATTTTATATATGTGGCATGAACATGTATATGTTATTTATAATCACTTTATAGATATATTTAATAGGCATACAAATATATGCATGCATATATGTGATATTTGTATTAATTTTGTATATGTGTAAATGCATACATTTATGACACATAGACATACACAGTATTCCAAAAGTTTTAATGTAATTTAAAATTATTGAAACTTTTAAGACACCTCTATGGTATGTTTATGTATTTGGTAGCTAGAGGCACAGTGAGTTGAGTTGGAGTCAGGAAGGCTTGAGTTCAAATTCTGAGCAGGTTCCATAATCACCCTCAGTCTCATCTGTAAAGTAGGGAGAATAATATCACCTGCCTATCTGGATTGTTGAAAGGTTCAAATGAGATAAATACAGAAAGAGCTTTGCATTGTAAACCTTAAAAAGCACTCTGAAGTTGATGGCTATTTTTATTAGGTGGTTGCAGTAATTGTTCCTCATCAAAGAATGTAAGCTCCTTGAGGGCAGGGATAGTTTTATTTTTTCATTTAGTTATGCTTGTTGATTGATTGCCTTTGGCTTTTGAATTACTAGGCGAAAATAAGATGTCAGAAATGGCAAATAGCAGAGAAATGACTTTTCTTTGCATAGTAAACAGAATTCTATTTGAGAATTTTTTTAAAAATGTGATAAGTTTTTACAGTTAAAAGTAATAGTTTGCTTTCATGGAATCCAGCATTTCAAACTAAGAGTTTTACAGGCCATCTTATCAACCCTCCCCTTATTTTAGAAATGAGGGCACTGAGACATTAGAGGAATAAACTATCATCCAAAGATGCACAGGGAGTAGATCCCAAATCCCCTAGGATCCAAATTCAGCTCCTTTGGTTCCATGTTCAGTTTGGGATTTTAGAGTCATCTAATTTAAGGCTCAGTTTACATTTATTTAAAAATGTAAAAACCATTCTTGTCCTGTTCGCTCACCCCTCCGTAAAACACATTATGAGGAAACTGAGTCTCATAGAGATTAAGTTATTTCCCTCAACCCAAAAGAAATAACAGGCAAAATGGGGATTTGAACCTAGGTCCTCTGATGCTAAATTCATTATATGATGTTGATGAATCTTTAGTTCTTTTGTTTCAGTTTATATATTATGTGTTCAATAAGCATGTAAATTAATTATTAGGTCTCTTCTATGGGCCAACCATTTTGCTTGGCACCAAGAATAAAAAAGGCTAAAGAGAAATGGTCACTATTCCCAGAATTTGCATTATTTCCCCTCCTTAGTCAGAATCCATTATTTCACTGGGAAGGAAACTGTTGATGAATCTATGAACTAGTCTAACTATCCTAGGAAGCAATTTGGAATTATGCGGAAAAAGTGACAAATGCACATAACTTTTAACCTAGAAATTCTAAAGTTAGGCACATATTCCAGGAAGATCAAAACTAGAGATATATAGATATACACATTTACAAGCAGAAATATTTTTGTAGTAAAAAACTGGAAACAAATATACACAACAATTTAGAGACGTGAAACTATGGTATGAGTGCTTTTCATGTATTTAGGAGATTTAAAACAAAAATATAGAGAAGCATAGGAAGACATGAACTGATGTAAAATGAAATAAACAGAACCAGAAATACTATGAAAACAGAAAAATGTAAGGGAAAAATCAACAAAACCAATGTATAACTGGAATGAGGAAGTCTGGCCCCAAAAAAGCAATATAAGAATGGTACTATGAATGTGGAACACTTTTTTTTTGTAAGACTCTTCCCTTCCACCCCCTTTTAAAATTATTGTTATAAGGGATGGCTCTCTGGGTGGCAGAAGAAAAGGTAAGGGAAAGGGAATGGGAAAAAGATTAGAGAAGAGATATAGGGAGAAAAAGCAAAAATAAAAATAAAAACACCCTTTACAATGACCAACTTGTCAGTAATATATATAGTTTTAGAGATAATGCCTAAGACACTGAGAAATTAGTCTTGACTAGGTTTATGTTAGAGATAGCACTTGAATATAAGTCTTTACTACACTAGATTTCTTACAGGAAAGGACCCTTAAAAGTCTGGTGAGGGACAGTGGTAATTATTCAGTTGTTCAGGTGGGTCCTCCTCTACTCTCCATGATCCTCTGTACCATACCATGCTAGTACTCCTCATAAGGGTTTCTTGGCAAAGAGTGGTTTGCCATTTCCTTTTTTGGTGGTAATGAGGCAAATTGTTTAAGTGTCTTGCCCAGGGTCACAAAGTAAGTTTACTAAGGATAAATACATGCATTTATGATTAGGGACAAGCACAATGATAGGGTCTGATTTGTTTTTTTTTTTATATTAAATACTTTTTTTATTAAAGCTTTTTATTTTTCAAAGCATATGCATACATAATTTTTCAACATTAACCCTTGCAAAATCTTGTGTTCCAATTTCCCCCCTTCCCCCACTCCCCTAGATGGCAAGTAGTCCAATAAATGTTAAGCATGGTAGAAATCCAATATATGTATACATATTGTATACAATTATCTTGCTGCTGAAGGAAAATCAAATCAACCCAGAAAAAATGAGAGAGAAAATAAAATGCAAGCAAACAACAACAAAAAGAGTGAAAATGCTATGTTTTAAACCACACCCAGTTCCCACAGTCCTCTTTTTGGGTGTAAATGTCTCTCTTCCTCATAAGATCATTAGAACTGGTCTGAATCATCTCATTATTGAAGAAAGCCACAGCCATCAGAATTGATTATCGTATAATCTTGTTATTGTCGTGTACAATAATCTCCTGGTTCTGCTCATTTCACTTAGCATCAGTTCATGTAAGTCTCTCCAGTCCTCTCTGAAATCACCCTGTTTATCATTTCTTACAGAACAAAAATATTCCATACATTCATATACCATAACTTATTCAGCCATTCCCCAACTGATGGGCATCTACTTAGTTTCCATAGAATCTGATTTGTTAAAGGGTATTTGTAACAGTAGTGGTAAATGCTAATTGAGTAGACATTCACTGAGAAAAATATATCACTTAATTTACTTGCTATGATAACTGAGAAATTTAAGAATTTTGCACTAAAAGATGGAAAATTTGGGTCTTGGCTTTGCTACTTATTAAATGAAATTGCTAATGTAAAATGCTTTGCAAACCTTAAAGCATTTTATAAATGTCAGTTATAAATATTATTGATATTACTAATTGTGAATTTGGGCAAATTATTTAATGGTCTGTTTTCTCAGCAGTGAAACAGTGAAACGGGACAAAAAATTTTCAGTAGTGTACAAGTGTAAATGCATTCTTGTTCAAAGGGGAACTGACCAATGAGAATCCTCTAGAGTACGTATAGATTTGCCCTTCTTGGTAAGTTATACAGAACATGTGTGATATTTCTTGCCTGGATCCAAGCTGACAAGTGGAACTTTGGGAACTGGTTTCCAGCAATGAATAATGAAGGAGTTTCTAGGGTGTGATAAAGAAGTCTTCTAATTGAAGCATGAGGTGCTTGGCTAGAATTGAGTTCTTATACAAAAAGAATAACCTACTAATTTCTAAATCTCTTCTTCCTATCCTAACATACTACAAGAACTGGTATGGACTGCAAGAGGATGGAAAGGGTGGCCACTCAATCTCTTATCCATCTGCTATGTGTTAGTTTTTATTCTCTCCTGATCTTAGGAGAATAGTCACCCTGAGATGAAGCAGCAAACTTGCAAGTCTAGGAAATTCCATCAGAGAAATCAGAAATCACAGTTGGAAACCTACAGATGCTTCTTATTTCAGTTTTTTTATTTCAGCCAATATTGGGTTCTGCTGTACAATCAGGTTTGCCATGAGATTTCTGCTGACTCTTGGGACTTTTCAAAGTTAATAAGGTCAATTGCTCTTAGCCCATCCTATTATTGCACAGAAATTCTTGTTTTATGGCCATGAAGGAGAAGAATTTCCAAAGATGGAATTTTCCGAAGACTTTTCATCATTACATCATTCCAATCCCTCAGATACTAATGGCTGGAAACTGACTATCAAAGTTCCACATGTATTGGAATCAGGAAATATCTGGGCAAACTCTATACCTGCCAAAAAGAGCAAATCCAAGGATTCTCCAAACAGTGGGCCCTCATTGGGCCCAGTCCCTCACTAAACAAAATATTTGGTGATATCTTTTAAAAATATATATTAAAAATTGAAAATATATTAATCCTAGAATTGTAGTCAGTATTTGTTAAGTGCCATACTATGTATATCTAGTAAGTCTTTATTAAGTACCTACTATGTAGCAGGCACTGTGCTTTGGGAATTCAAAAAGAGTCCCTGCCCTCAAGGAATTCATGGTCTAAAGAGAGTTGGGGTGAGGAGACTAATGAGTAAACAAGTATGTACAAATGAGAGACAGAGACAGGCAGACAGACAGAGGGGGGATGGAGGGAGGGAGAGAGAGAGAGAGGATGAAAGAGGGAGTGAAAGAGGGAGGAGAGAGGAAGAGAGATGAGAATGAAAAGAGAGGAAAGGAAGAAGAAAGAGAGGGAGGGAGGGAGAGAAAGACAGAGGGAGAGAGGAAAAGAGATAGAGAGAGGGAGACAGGGAAAAAGAGAGAGCGAGGGAGGAAGGAGAAAGGAAGACATTGTGTATCTATATCTGTCTCTATCTAGCAATCTGTCTATCTGTGGCTATCTAGCAATCTATCTGTCTTTCTGGCTATCTGTCTGTCTATCTTATCTGTCTATCTGTCTGTTTGTCTAGTTATCTAGCTATCTGTCTATCTGTCTGTCTATTTATCTATCTATTAGAAATGAGAAGTTATCAGCAAAGGGAAGGCACTACTGTTAAGGGGGATTGGGAAAGGATTCTTGCAGAAGCTAAGATTTTTGAAACATGAAAGAAGCCAGGGAAGCTAGAAGATGTAGATGAGGAGAGAATTCCAGGCTCAGGGGACATCCAGAAATTTCACCATTAGAAGGAAACTTTAAAATCATTTAGTTCAATCCTCTGATTTTAGAGGAGGAAAATAATGCCAGAGGGGTTAAGCATAGGCCAAGGACATAGCTAATTAGTGATCTCTGTTCATTTCCTCACTGCGTCTTGCCACCTCATCTCAATTTATTAAACAATTCATATTTAATTTGCTTTTCAAAAATACTTGTCTCCCCATGTAACTTTGCCTACCAAAGAACACAACTACATAGCAGATATTGGTACAGCATAGTGGGAAGGCTATTGAATTTGAGCTCATGGGCCCTGAATTTAAAACTGATCTTTGCCAGTAATTCCTACAATGTCTTGGAGAGTTTAATTTAGCCTTTCTGGGCCTGTTATTTCTTCTGTAAAATTAATTTACTAGGCTACGTTATCTCTAGGGTACTTTTTAACATTAAATCCAACCAAACTTTGTAATAGTTTTTATTTTATTTGTCTTCATATATGAATACAAATCATACATAAAACATGAAAATACTTTTCAGGTTTTCTATGGTAAATGTAATCATGGATAAATAATTCTAATTATGCTGAGTAAGGAAGCACTGTCAAAAAGCCATATTAACAAACCAAATAAAATTGAGGCTTACACAATAACAGCAAATATGGAATATTTTGAACAGACAATCCAGTTGGCTTAGGTGAAAACCACCACCCTGCTAGTCATCTCTGTTTAGGAGGAAAAACATGATTAACAGAGGAAGGACATGAGTCATGCTTATCAGTCCAAGGCATCCTTGTAGAGCTTTCTAAGAAAACCCATGTTTATATTCATCTAGATTAGTTGCGTTTAAGCACCTTTGATGAATCTACAATAAAGTTTGTTTCAAGTTTTTATATTTATGAGTAAGAATAAAGTTATGTTTTCTAGGTTTCTTCTAGGAGTCATTAAGAAGTTAGAGAATGTAAATTCTTTGAGGGCAGGGACTGCCTTTTTGGGGGGGATATCCTTAGTGCTCAGAAGTTGCTTGACATATATTAGATGATTCATAATTTTTTATTAACTGATTTATTGATTAAAGACCTGAAAAGTTTAGGCTGTATCATCTTGTTTTCCTAGTTATTGGGAAAACTTTTAGGAGGAGGAAAGATGAATAACCAAGTAATTATTTAGATTGTAATCAGCAATGAATGAAAGCTTTTATTTTTTTCTCTTGCTAAGACTAAAAGTTTCAGGGGAAAAAAAGGTATTAATAGGGCTTTACTTGTAGTTACAGTCTTAATTATTTGAAAAATGAAGAGGACCAGACAGGCAAATAACACAGACACCCCTTTTTGTCTTTGGCATGTATAACAATTTTTTAAATTAAAGCTTTTTATATTCAAAATATACACATGCATAATTTTCAACATTCATCCTTGCAAAACCTTGTGTTCCAAATTTTTTCCCTTCTTCCTCCACTCCCTCCCCTAGAAAGCAAAGTAATCTAATACATGTATAACAATTAGTGACAGCAGATTAATATTGGAATGAGCTGTCATATCTAGTACTGATTCTCCTCAATCCTATTGGAAAGCAAGCCAGGAGCTATCGAGGGGTCAGGGTGAAAACCGCTTTTGACTACCTACATGTAGGTAATCTATACTAATCCACATTCAGATAACTGAAAATGTAGTGCTCAGGGCATTTTTCTCAAGTATGAGGAAGTTTTGATGAAATCATATATATCATAACTATGGAACACCTGGGACATTTTTACTTTAGAATTTTTTTTACTTGATTATTGAAAGATGTCTTCTTCCTGGAAATTATTCTATTTTTACTTTGCATATGTCTTCTATATACTTATATATGTTTGTAATGTTTTCCCCCCCACTAGCTGAATGAGTGCTAATAAATTCGTGGGTGTGTTTTGGCAATTTTTTTAACTGGAAAAAAATTCTAAATAAATTGATAGCATAAATAAGATGGCAAAAGGAAAGGTTTAGCTTAATGAAAGGTCATTTTTTCAAATGTTTTATCTAATAAAAGATCGAAGTATGATCATCATAATATTATAATCAAAAATTATTATTGACAGTAATAATACCTTACATGAATAGCAGAATCATTTGCATGTCAATTGTCAGGAGAAGGGATTTAAGTTTTTCCTGCTAGGCTGTTATGACAGAATTAGTCAGAATCTGAGGGCAGTCAAGGATTCAGAATGTTAAACAAAATCATCAAGCAAAGGAAATAATCCATAATCCAGGCCTAGTCATCAGTCTTGAGACAGGAATAATGAGATTAGGGTAAGGCAGCAAGAAGGAGAAAGAAAGGCCAACAGCACAAGAACTGGGCTTCATTTACTAGGCTGCACTATTGGGCCAACAACACAAGAACATAGAATCAAGTTACTAAGCTCAAACACAGAAACACTTCAGTATTTTAAATGTTCATAGTATCACTGATGTCTGGGGGAACTCATTCATCAATGCAAGCTCTCATAATTTGCTAGTAAGTCTAAAAGCTACTATGGCCCATGTAATAATTAGCCTCTATGAACTTAATTTGGCTCAACCCCAGCCAACCATCAGACTCATATGCAGTTATTCCAGCTTCATAGGACCAGTTCACATTCTACTGACAAGCCTTTGATAACCACTACCTCCATTCTCTTCTATGCCATGATGAGGCATTTGAAAAGGAGGTCAGTAAAAGAAACCAGTATTAAGAGAACAAGAGATAAAAATCAGCCAGGCCATCTCTAGGATTTAGCAAATTGCACCTACTATTCTGTACCCAGAATCTTTAACTCTTGAGAGTCAATAAAAAAGAAACCAATGTCATGTTTCTCTTGCTAAAATAAAACTCCTTCCCTCCCATAGTCACAATTTCTTGCCACCTTCTAACTCTACCAAAAAAGTACCTCTAATAAAAAATTCATGAACATTTATTAAATGCCTACTGTATGTAGGAGGAATACTTCTGGCCTTAGAAAAGATTTCATACTCCCTCTACTTCCAAAATGGTTCTGAGAATTACATTGTGATGCCAAAATTGGAACTATTATAGGTTAGATTCAAGGTATTAAATTTAATAGTAAAAACACCAGAATTCCAAGTTGGAAGTGATACCAGAAACATTCGTTTAGGCTCACAAAGAACTAGAAAGTCTCATCACCAGTAAGTGGGAAAATGCCTAAAACACTAAACTCCATTTGGGGATTATGATTATTTTCCCTTCCACTTAATAGGACTGTGGAAGCTTGGCTAGATAATAGTTTTTGTAGAAAAGATCTAGGAAACCGAGTCTGTTACAAACTCAGCATGAGGCACCAGGGGGACGTGATGTACTGAAAGGTAATCTGATCTTGGACTGGCAGAAAGAGATTGTGTTCAGAAGCTGAGGTATATTATGGTCTGTCTTGGTCAGATCTGTGTTAAGTTCTGGGTATCATGTTTTATGGAGGACATTGACAAACTGGAGCATATGGAAAACTAAGGCATGGAAAGGTAATTGTGGACTATGCCATATAATGGAACCAATTGAAGGAAATAGGTATATATGGCCTGGATTATAAAGGCAATATAAATGTTAGCCATTAGAATGGACTATCCCAGGAGGCAGTGGATTCCTCTCTATTAAAGATCATCAATTAAAGAAAAAATAATAGTTTGCATTTGGGTATTAGATAGTATGTTAAGCACTAAGTACAAAACTGATCCTCACAACAATCCTGGGAGTTAAGGGCTATAATTATCTCCATCTTGAGGAAACCGAGGCAAACAGAAGTATTTCACCCGAGCTCATTCAGATAGTCTGTGTTTGAGTCACAGAAGTTGGACAACCATTTGTCAAGGATATTGTCCGTGGAACATAGATACAAATTGAACTAGATGGCCTCTAGAAATCTCTTACAAGTATAAGAATCTGTATCTCTGTGCTCAGCTCATATTTCTACTTAGAGTCCTGAGTAACAAATATGTGTTTATAAACTGTAGGCCATCACCCCTACCACCCAAGATCCCTGGACTACCACCTCCATTCCCAGCCTGACCCCCATAACTGTAGTCCAGAGAAGCATCTCTCTATGGAGATGAGAACTGGACATTGCCTCTGTGGATGCTGCAGCTCTCCATCCCTCCCATCTCTTCAGGAGCCACAGATACGAAAGACCCAGAACACTGTTTTTTATTACAAATTTCTTAGCACTGCAAAAAGCATTTCTATATCAGAGATGACGTGGTTTTATTCATGGAAACTACATTTTTAAAAATGCATTACCATTTGTTTTGCCACTGTCTCCTAAGAACTCCAGGATCCTTCCATATGACCTGCCTCTGTTTTGTGTGTGTTTTGTCTCCTCCATTGCAAATATAAGTTCCTTTCAAGCATTCTGTGATGCTTTTGTATCCGAAGACCTCAACACAACTTTTGGGTGCTGCCTCTACAACAGTAGAGTGCTGAAATGATTCATGAAGTCCTGAATTCAATCCTGCCTCAGGCAAGTCAGTTTCCTTATCTGTAAAATGGGGATAATAATAACAACTTCCTTCCAGTATTGTTGTGAGAATAAAATAAAATAACATGGTGCAAAGCACTTTGCAAACTTTGCAAAAGATGTCCTGAAAATTGTAGTGCAGTTTTAAGGAATCAAATCTTTTAAAAACAATAGCAACCTTAAAGCTTAAAACTACATTACAACTTTTGGGACACCCAGTATACATGGTGATGGTAGCAGTGATAGTAGTAGTTGTTTGGTCATTTCAATTATATTCCACTCTTCAGGACCCCATTTTGGGTTTTCTTGGCAAAGACTGGAGTGATTTACCATTTCCTCTTCCAGCTCATTTTAGAAATGAGGAAACTGAGGCAAACAGAATAAAGTAACTTGGTGCAGGATCATAATATCTGAGGTCAGATCTGAACAAGATGAGTCTTCTTGACTCCAGGTCCAGAACTTTTCTTCTCCTAGCTGTGTGATGATGGTGGTAGTAGTGGTGATGGTGACGGTAGTAGTAAAAGTAGTCATTGTTGTAGCAGTAGTAGTTGTAGTGATTATGGTAGAAATAGTAGTCTTAGTGATAGTAATAGTACTAAGTACTTAGCAAATGCCTTTTTATTCATTCATGTAGTACTTACAATTTATACTGATATCTGCATCTTTAGACTCCAACCTTAAATATTTGAAGGCTATACTAACTGAAAAATAGGTCTGGCAGGGCATATAATAAGCTAGAAAAGTTGCAAATATGGAATTTGTGATCTGGTTATTCATGCAGATTTTTAAAGGTTTCTTCAGCAGAGTCCTCAGACAACAATCCTTGGAGGTGAGTGACATAAGTACAATATTGTTGCTATTTTGGCAGTGAGGAATCCAAAAGAGGCCAATGAGCTAAGATACCAGAAAAAAAGGAGCCATTCAGGTCTTCTAACAAAGGTCAATGCTTTTTTAAAAGTCTGCATCATGCTGCTACTGTACGCTGGGAGAGCAGCAATGGTGGCCACCCAGTGGTGAAATTTTTTTGGCCACTTACAACTCATGAATGTAACCACAAAAAGTGTGATTTGCCTTGGGGAAAGGCATAGTCCCATTATGAAATCACAGATCTGTTGAATCATTTAGGAAAGTTAAGTCCAGTAGCAAACTCTGCTTGGCAAGACATTTGTTGCATTTCATATTAATTTAGAATAACAAATCTTCGGGGAAAACACATCTTCTATAATTCAGACTTTTCATGATTTCATATTGTAATGATTATTATGAATTAGTAATTATGTGATTTATTAGTAATTAGTAATTTATTAGTCATTTATGATTTATGAATAAGGAAAACTGTTCCTAGACTTCTATATTCCTTCTCAGGTTTTTAACATTTACCTTTAGATCATAGATTAGAACAGGAAGGAATTTTAGTGATCATCTGGTCCAATTCTGTAATTTTACAAATAATGGAACTAAGGCCCGGAAAGCTGTCATCTGACTATTAGCCATTCTTCAATAGATAAGGGATCATAGATATTAAGAGGATTTCAGTGGCACTTAGTACAATTCTCTCCTTTTATAGATGAGGAGGCTGAGGCAGATAAAAGTTAAGTGACTTGTCCAAGATCACACAGCTAGCAGGAATCTGAGGCCACATTTGCATTCGGGTCTTCCTGACTCCAGGCCTGGCATTCTATCCATTGTGCTATCTAGTTGATTATTATCTTAAAATTCATACTATACAATTTAGCTCTTAAATATCTACGATCTTGTATTATTTGCTGATACTTTATGTGTATAATTTGTTTTCCGAATTGGTTTGTAAGCTACAAGAAGACAAGGTCTGTGTATTTATATTTTGAAGATGTCGACAGAATACTATAATTACATTCTTTATGTGAGGCAAGTGATACTTCCTGTGAGATAGGCTGCAATGAACCTTCAGCAAAAAAAAAAAAAAAAAAAAAAAAAAAAAAGAATCTGCTGTTTTCAAAGTAGACAGCTAAGTGACACAGTCAGTAAAATGGCAAGTCTGGAGACAAGAAGACTTGAGTTGAAATCCAGCCTCAAATATTTATTAGCTATGTGACTCTAGGCAATTCACTTAGCTGTATTTGCCTCAGTTTCCTCATTAGTCTTATAAGCTGGAAAAAGAAATGGCCTAACCACTCCAGTATCTTTGCTAGGAAAACGCCAAATGGAGTCAAAGAGAGTCAGCCATGACTGAAATAACTTAACAATGCCAAACATTTTCAAGGAACTGTGCAAGTCTCTAGTAAAGTTGAAAAATGACGGTCCCTGACCTCAAGATTCTTACAGAGTGATGAGGGGAACAGACCATACATAAGTAAAGGCAGAATGTGATAAAAGTAATAGAGATCAAGGTAAAGTATTATAGGAAAATCTGAAGAGGGTGAGGTGACTTTTAGCTGGTTAGAATTATGGAAGGCCTCATGGATGAGGTCACATCTGAACAGGACCTTGAAGGAAGAAAAAGTTTTCAATCAATAGATTGAAAGGTATATATTCCAAGAAGAGGAAGTTTTTTGTAGATGTAGGTGTAAGGCAAGGTGTAGATGTAGGGCAAGATTATATGTAGGTATAAGAGGGAGAATTATGGGTAAGATTATATAATACATATGTAATGGGGGAATGTGGGGTCTAGCTCATTGTCAGTTTGCCTCCTATGGTGTCTCTCCCATCTGAAGAGTCATGATGACATATAAGGTTATGTGCTTTGGGGAGCCTATGAAGCACGGGTAGCTGAAATTCTATAATTGGTTCTGACCATATGATCATGTGATGAAGGGAAGATCTCTAATTAGCTGTGGAGAGATTCAAAACTAATCTCAACCTTGGTCTATCTTTTAGCTATTATTCCTTCGAGCTGTGCTCTGCTGCTTACACCCATTTTATGATAAGACGAGAGTTTTCCAGTCCAGTTTTCCTTTCAAGTTGCCAAATTCTGAGCACTTTTTTTTTTAGCTGAGGCAATTGGGATTAAGTGACTTGCCCAGGGTCGCACAGATAGGCAGTCTTAAGTGTCTGAGGCCACATTTAAATTCAGGTCCTCCTGATTTCAGGGCTGCTTCTCTATCCACTGTACTAACTAGCTGCCCTTACCCTGAACCCTTATTGCCCAAACCCTGAGCCCTTATTGACCAGATATGTTTTCAGATGGAGACAAGGAGGGATGCAACCAGAGAAACTAAGCATATCTTTTGCTTATGTGAGGACAAAGTAAACTTCCAGTGTTAAATGTTTAGTGCCTCATTTTGCCCCAATCTGAAATCTAAAAGGTACTAGCTAGAGACTTAACTACATTTGGCAGAGTCAGCAGTGTGGGGCAAGTTGACCCCATGGCTCACATCACAATTAATTTAGAGGATTAGTCCTGCAAATACAGAAGAGAAGGTTAATCTAGTCTCATGGTAAGATATTGGCTGGCTCTCTGTTGACAATGCCTTCCTGACCTTGTGTGGGGAACCATTTCTTAGGGACTGACCATCCTCTCAGGCAGATGGAATAGCTCTGTGGGTGATGGGGGGAGGCTGCTCATGAGCCAATGGCCAACTAATGAGCCAAGGCCAACATTCCCCAGCTGTTGTTGACTGTGCTGAATAAATTGGTCTGCCATATAGTCAGACTGAAAGTAAACTAGGTCAGCATATTCTGGAGAGAGACAGAGACAGAGAGAGACAGACAGAGACAGAAACAGAGAGAGAGAAAGAGAGACAGAGACAGACAGAGACAGAAACAGAGAGAGAGAAAGAGAGAGAGGCAGAGACAGACAGACAGAGAGACAGAGAGAAAGAGAGAAATAGAGAGAGAGACAGAGACACAGAGAGAAACAGAGAAAGAGAGACAGAGACAGAGAGAGACAGACAGAGACAGAAACAGAGAGAGAGAAAGAGAGACAGAGACAGACAGAGACAGAAACAGAGAGAGAGACAGAGAGAGAGAGGCAGAGACAGACAGACAGAGAGACAGAGAGAAAGAGAGAAATAGAGAGAGAGACAGAGACACAGAGAGAAACAGAGAAAGAGAGACAGAGACAGAGAGAGACAGACAGAGACAGAAACAGAGAGAGAGAAAGAGGCAGAGGCAGAGACAGACAGAGAGACACAGAGAGAGAGAGAAAAAGAAAGAGACAAACAGACAGAGACAGAGACAGAGAGAGACAGAGAGAGAGAGTGCTCTTTTCTTTCAGGGACCATACAATAAAAACCAAAGGGCAATTGATGGAATTGGTATGACTGTGCAAACAATGAGATTCTCCTACTGATGGATTGATGGTGAGGATTGAGGAACTACAGATAGAAATACATACTAAGATCTCTGGCCCAGAGATTCCGATTCCTGCTGTGATAGGAGTTACGTGACTGGAGGAGAGAAAACTAGGGACAAAGAAGTGGGAACTCCTACAGGAATGAGTGAGCCCCTGGGCTTCTTCTACAGCTCACAGGAGGAGGGAGGTGGCTCCCTGCCCAGAGGGAATAGACTCTGGGTGAACACTTTGCACCAAGGACCCGAGGAGGTTGCAAAAGTTCCAAAAGAAATTGGAGTACTTCTATAGCAAAGACTTCTGAGGGTTGGTTCAAGAGAACTAATGCCAAGAGGCTTTCTGCTTTGAACTTCTGTAGACTGAGGGTCATTTTTTTTTTCAGATCTATTTAAATTTGTCAGAGACTCCAAAGTGGGTACTCTTTATTTATTCCTTTTAAGATGGCTGAGATGGGGAATTATTCACACTCTACTTTATAGTCTAGAAACCAGTTTACAGAATGGGAATAAAGTTTCCAAAGGAAGTGGATCTGATAGGCTGGCTTTATGAATTCTTTCTCTCCCCTACCTCCAAGATTTGCCACGGGCTAAGCCCAGCTTGGGGGACAATTTGATCACAACTTCTAGATGGAGCTCCCCTCCTAGATAGAGCCCCTCATGAATCTCAGTAACCCATAACCATACCGGTGAGGACTGATCAATGGGTGAAATTTGAGGCTTTTCAATGCAAATAAGATTTTTGGTAAGGGAGGCTCTTAGGTGGGCAGGTACTATTCCCAGAAAGAAGTTTGGATGTGGCTCCTGAAACCTGGGAATGAAAAGAAAGAAATTAATAGCAAACTCATAGGGTGCTTGTAAAACCATGTTGGTTTTAAATAAATTAAATAGTAGGGCAGTAGCAACTCTTCAGCTCTATCCAACCCTGCCCCATTTGCATCATTCAGGAGAGGCTCCAAAGAATAGTCCAAAAAGGAAGGGGAGCTATTATAGGTTTAATATTTGTACAGGCTCTAAGTATATTAATAGGAATAGGGCCAAATGGAAACCTTTAGAGAGAATCTGACTCAACTCTTGTGGCTTTTTATACACACACACACACACACACACACACACACAAACACACAAATATAATATAATATTGGGTCCCCTAAGGGATAAAAGATATTTCTTTTCTAGTAGTAAAGATAAAGGATACTGGTATACTTCATTATAGCAGATCCCTTTCCAACAACTTTCTAGACACTGGCACAGGATGGCCCAGCATGACGTGCCCTTATCAGAGAAGGTGCTGTGCTCTATTAGCAAAGCAGAGTTGAATTAGCTCAGAAGGAACATAAGATGCACAAAGTCAGAGAAGCCACCACAAATGCTCATAGGGAGGATTTGTGCGGCCAAGTATTCCAAGTTTGTATTGGTCTTATCAGTCAGTTGAACACACTGTAACTCGACTCTAATATAATCACTTCATTTCATTTTGGTTCTCTTCAAGAATGAAGGACAACAACCAACCAACCTGTGAGGAAGGCAGATAGCACCTGGTAGCTTACGATAAACTACACAGAAACTGAATAAAATTATCATACCTGTACCTACAGCTGTTCCTCATCTCATCAGTGTATATGATCTATTTCTCTTCTAATTTTTAGTGTGATTATTAATATGAAGATTGCACATTTATTAAGATATATTATGGAACTACCAGGCAACTTTCCAATTTTCCCAGCAGCTTTTGCCAAATAAAGAATGTTTTCGCAGGTAATTTATGTTTTCTGATTTATCAAATATTGGATAATTGAAGTCCAGTGTTTCTGATTCTTCTTTGCTCAGTCTGTTTCATTGATCTATTTTTTAACCATTACTAGACAGTTTTGATGACTGCTGTTTTATAATGTAGTTTGAAGTCAGGAAATAGTATTCACTTTTTAATCTCTATTTTTTTCTTCATTTCCCTGGATATTCTTAATCTTTTTTTAAAATGAATTTTGTTATTATTTTACCAAGTTCTATAAAGTAACCTCTTAATAATTTGAATGAGACAACATTAAAAGTATAAATTAACTTTGATAATATTGTCATTTTTATCATATTGGTGCAGTTTACCAGCCTACCCATAAGCACTGACTATTCCTCCAGCTATTTAAATTCTTCTTTAAGGGGCACTTTGTAATTGAATCTAAATAAACATGTCCTTTATCTACTTTTGGAGCTTGATCCCCAAATATTTTGTGTATTTTGTAGCTATGTGCAATGGGATTTCCCTATTCTATTTCTATTGCTTCTTGAGATGCCCACTCTTTTCACTACTACTACTAATAGTTCTGGAAATACTGACAATAATAATAAGACAAATGAAAGAAATTAAAGGCATAAAGGTAGGTTCTTTTTTAAAAAGGATATGAAATTATTCCTGTGTGCTGACAATATGGTGATACACTTGGAAAATCTTAGGGAATCAGTAAAGATGCTGAGATAATTAATAGCTTGAGCAAAGTTATGGGCAACAAAATAAGTCCTCAAAAATCAACAACATTTCTCTTTGTAAAAGCTAATTGATGTTAAGTGGTTAAATGGAATTGGAGCACTAGTTACTAGTGCCTGATAGTGTAGGTGATACAGCCAGTGGGAGCTTAAGCTAATTGCAACAGAGAAAAGAAAATCCTTCAACCCTTTAGGAGGGCTTAAAATCCTGTGGGGCTGATGAACAGATCTGGCTCTGGGAGCCTGGATCAGAGTATACAGACTACATATATTACTCGAGATTGATGAGAATATAGAATAAATTAGATTGTAGATTGATTGAGGACAGGGACTATTTTAGCCTTTCATTGTATGCCTAGTACTGTTATTATTGCTTTTAACTATCTTGTTGTTATTGAATGTTGTAGAGCAGTGTGAAACTAGCTAGATTATGGAGGACATAAAATACCAATCTAAGGAATTACTAATTTATTCTAGTGTCAATATGGACCTCAGTAAAACTAGTTTCCTCCCCTCCTTCAGTCCTGCTTCTCACATAGCTCCCACAATCATCATCTCAGGGATCTCTTGGGAAAGTGTGAACTGGAATCTGTTTCTGAAAGATACCATAGTTCCTATATCCTCAAATAGTCACAGCTACTAAGAGCCAGAAAGAAAAGTTCTTACTGTCAAAGTGTTTGGTATTATCAAATGATTCAATATCAGAAAGGGATAAGATTGTCAAAAAAAAAAAATGACATTAACGAAGATATATGTTTTGCTGAGATACCCTAAGGACCATGAGGCTTTTCTGAGTTTCAGTTGAAACTCACCTATATAGGAAAAGCTTGGAACTTGGTTCTGGGAGACTGTGAAACTGGTACATCTGACCACATATGTTGGCCTCCATTATGATTGGGAACACAGTTTTTCCATTATCTACATAGTTAAAATTGTAGATATCTTTAAAGCTCCCTGACTGAATGTTGTAGTTCTCTTTTGGTATTTTCTTCTAGGGGTGAACAACTTTTTCAGTTACAGAAAGTGACAAAAAGATGAGGGAAAACAGACAGCCATTTGCTACCTTGTTATGTTTATACCCACTCCCTGCACATCCCTAAAAATGGGCTTGTAGTTTTGCTTTACTTTTGTTTTCTCGTTCCTTTACTTGTAGTTGCAAGGAATGAAGTCCCCAGTTTATAATCTTAAACATGGAAATCATGAAAGTTAGGATTTCAAGTTGGATGTTGTGGGTAAACTTTAAATAACAGAGATTGAGGCTGCTAGCTGAATGAGATTTTGGATTTGAATTTGGTGGGATTAATGCTACTGGTTAAACTATAAATCTAATCCCTTTATCTGTCCCAAATCCTGTGGGTAGTGGGTATAGATTATGCCTTTTAGGTGTTGGAGTAAATGTTTGTTTGCTTCTGTCATAACTTTAAAGTAAATATTTCTTTGTAAAAGGTAATCTAAGATTAAGTGGTTAAATAGAACTTCTTTGCTAATCATTATACCTCTCAAAAATAAGAACACAAATTAAAAGGGTTCTAGCCAAAGTCACTTCAAAGTGCCAGTGGAATATGGGGAGAAGGACCAAATATAACAGCTTTTCCTTCAGTGGGCATCAGAGAAAATCTACATCATTGTGTGTAGAGCCAGAACTGTCTCACTTTTTCATTTTTTTAATCTCCCTGACTAACACAATGCTTTGTACACAAAAACGCACTTTTCACTTTTCATTCATTCATTCATCTGGACAGATATGGTCAGACCCGGACATTAGGAAGATATTCTGCAGCTGTGTTAATAATGGACTTGAGGGGGACAGTCTAAAATGATGAAAGATCAGTAAAAAGGCAGCAAAGATGCCTAAGTGGCACAGGAAACAGAGGATGGATCTTGGAGAACAGATCCAAATTCAAATCCTACCTTCGGTATTTATTACCTATGTGATCCTGGGCAAATTACAGTCTGTTTTAGTTTCCCCCTCAATAAAATACAGATAGTAGCACCTACCTTCCAGCATTGTTGTAAATTATTTTACAAGCCTTCAAGGGGTCATGGCAATGCTAGCTAACTATTACATTAGCATGGGATAAATCATAGAAGTCTGAAGCAGAGTAATGACATTGTGAATGTGAAAATGGTCAGATGCAAGAGACAAGGAAGAAGACTCAGCAGGGACTTAAAAATGGTCTGGACGTTGTTCTTCCTTCATTTTCAAAGAGACGTCATAGGTCATTTTGACTTAAGTGTAATTGTATTTAAGTGGGGAAGAGTTGGTCTCACTCCATCTTCCAGAATGACTGAAGTCCAGTGGAAAGACAAAAGTCAAGACAACTTATATATCCCTCACACCTCCGGCTGGACGTGATCTTGCCCCTAAGGAATCCATGGCATTTTTTTCTTTTTTAATATATATAGTTTTAAAACAGAATAAGAAAAAAAGAACAGCAGAAAAGGAATACAAAACAAAAGAGAACATTGTTATGTGCCCAACAGAACATCTGGAAGGATTCAAAATATATAACAACAAATTACCAGATCAAAAAAGTATGTATGTGTGTGTGTGTATATGTGTATTAGTAGAAGAATTATATTCGAGTGTCCATCTTTTCTTTACTTCCTTATAAATTGTTCTTTTGTTCTCTGCTGTGCACCTTTTTTCTTTATTCTTTTCCTCCCTTTCATTTCCTCGTTCATCCATAAACAGGCTATAGTTAAAAGAAAATATATTTATATATACATATATAGATATATACATGCACATACATACATACACACACACATTCACATCTCCCTCCCATACAGACACATGTTTCCTATCCCTGCTGACTCTGCTTTAATTCTGCTCCTAACTTGCCTTGCTAACTTACTTAACCTTCCCTCTTGGACAGATCCTTGCTTTATCTTCCCACATCCAGTCTGACTATCCCTTCCCCCTTATTTCTTTACAGATTTTGGAAGGTGCGATACCCTTCATAGTATATATGTAGTGTTGCCTATTTAAACCATTCCTGACATGAGTTGGTTTTCAGAACTATGAGTCCTCCTCCTCCGTCAAATGCCTCTGTATTTATTCTTCTTCTGTACCTCATTTGTATGAAATAATTACTATTTTTATCTTAACTCTGCCTTAATCTTTTTTTTTTTTTGAGCTGCCCTATAGTTGATGTCAATCTTAAACATGTGTTATTCATTGTCCATGTAAAAAACAAAACAAAACAAAGCATAAACAATTTGTCATGTTGAGTTCCTTGAAATTTATCTTTGGTCATTGGCTCTTATATGTTAAGTTTTCTATTAAGTTCATGTTTGGTTGATAGAAAGTCCTGAAAATCTGCAAGTTCATTGAAAATCCATTTTTTCTTTTTCAATATTATAGATAATTTTGCTGGATATGATATTTTTGGTCACAGTCCTAGTTCTTTTGATTGTTGGTAGATATGATTCCAGGACCTGTAGTCTTTTATTGTGGCTGCTGATAAATCCTGTAGAATTCTAATTAAAGCTCTAGAATATTTGAATTTTTTTTCTTGTTTCTTGAAAATTTTTGATCTGGGGTTTTTGAAATTTGGCAATAATGTTCCTATGTATTTTCCACATAAGATCTCATTGAAGTGGTGATAGGTGGATTTTTTTTTTTTTTTATTTCTAGTTTCCCTGAATGTTTTATTACACCCAGACAATTTTCTTAGATTATTTCTTGCATTATTGTGTCAAGGTCCTTTTTTGGTCACAACTTTCAGATGGTCCAATTATTCTTATATTTTCTTTTCTTGATCTCTTTTCAAGATATGGCATTTTTCTTATGTTTCACATTCTGTTGTATTTTTCTCATTCTTTATAATCTGTTTTGTTATTTCTTAGTCTCATAGCTTCACTGGCTTCCCCTTGCTCAATTCTAAGTTCCAAAGAGTTATTTTCATCTTTGATATTCTGTATCTCCTTTCCTAGTTGGTTACCTTTTTTTTTTTTCATAATCTTCTTGATTTTCTTGGATGATTTTTATTTAGTTAGTTTTTTAGTTTTTCTTCAGTGTCTCTCATTTGATTTTTAAATTCTTTTTTGAGTTCTTCTATACATTCTCTCTGGGCAGGGAGCTATTTCATGTTACTCTTTAGAGGAGAAGCTTTTTTTACTTCAGTGTCCTCGGAAGATAAATCCTGGTCTTCCCTAGTTCCCATAGTAGGTTTCTATTATGGTTTTTCTTCTTTGTGGATTTATTTATTTATTTTTAATAAGAGGTATTAGTGTAAGTACTTCTAATCATAGGGTGGGGGATAGTGCCTCTGACTTCACCTCAGCTCTCCCCTCTGACCAGTCACCCCAAACCAAGAGCTCTCCCCTCCTGCAAGTGCCTGCAGCCAGCAGCTTGCCTCATCCCCTCCTCTCTCCTGGTGTGCTGGCTCCTTCTTGCCCAGGGCAGAGTTCTTGCAGCACAGCAGGCCTGGTTTTCCTAATCAGCCAAATTCCTTCAGGCTTTCAGGACCCAGACCCTGATTCTACAAACTATCAGGGAGGTGAGAGTCTCTGTGATTCCTTCAAACACAAGCAGCTAGCCCCAGAGAAATGTATGCACTTCACTTGGATTAATCCCTGGCCCCTGGGCCTTTCTTTAGGTCTTCTCAGGTTGTATATAATTCTGCCTGAAATCTTGATTTTTTTTCACTAGTCTATGTTCACCCTGAGGTACAAATTTGATCTATTTGTGAGGGAAAGCTAGAGAGCTTGAAATTTACCAATCTATTCCTTTATCTTCCCAGAATCCTCCCCTTCCATTGCACTTTTTTCAATCCTCATCCTCCTTGACTTTTTTCCCTTGTGTTCGATATCATCAATCATTGCTGCTGCTGTTTCTTCTTTCTTTCCTTCTTTCTTTTTTCTTTCTTTTTTCTTTCTTTCTTTCTTTCTTTCTTTCTTTCTTTCTTTCTTTCTTTCTTTCTTTCTTTCTTTCTTTCTTTCTTTCTTTCTTTCTTTCTTTCTTTCTTCTGCTTCTGCTTCTTCTTCTTCTTCTTCTTCTTCTTCTTCTTCTTCTTCTTCTGCTTCTGCTTCTTCTTCTGCTTCTTCTTCTGCTTCTTCTTCCTCCTCCTCCTCCTCCTCCTCCTTCTTCTTCTGATTCCATAACAGTAAATCATTTTCCTTCTCCTAAATTTCCTGTCACTCTTCCTTCCTATGACCTCATAGACTTCATGACTATGAATTTATCTTTCCACCTTTCTGCCCCATTCCAAATATGGACCACCCTAAGGCAGAGTACTTGGATTTTTTCTATTTTTAACAGTACTCTCCCTTAGCAATCTGAAATCAATCCCAGTGGTTTCAATTATTATCTCTTGGCAAAGGATGACTCCTAAATATAATCTCTTCTCTGTTACAAACATGCCCCAAGATTTTCACCCATGCCATTAACTACTAGATTCTTCTTCTTTTTTTAATTCATATATTTACAATTTTCTTCCCTGCTAGACTGAGTTCCTTGAGGGCAAAGAATATTCCATTTTTGCTTCTGTAACTTCAATAACTGGCACATAGTAGATAGTTAAGAAATGTTATTGGTTGATTGGGGAAAAAAAAGAAACAAAAATATTTTTCAAGCATTAAGGAATAGGGACCTAAATAATCCCTTGTCAGAAACTGAGTTTAGGTTGTTTTGTTATGGAGTCATCAGTTAAGATAAAAAAACACAGAAAGCAACCTTTCCTGCTCAATATTCTATGCTCACTATTATACCTAAGATAAAATACAAACTTATTCATTTGGTATTTAAAGCACTTTATAACCTGACTACAATCAATTTAGGGCAGTTAGGTGACTCAGTAGTTAGAATATAGGGCCTAGAGTCAGGAAGATCTAAGTTCAAATCTATCTTCAGATACTTACTAGTTGCCTGACCCTGGACAATTCGATCAACCCTGTTTGCCTCAGTTTCATTATCTGTGAAATGACCTGGAGAAGGAAATGGCAAACCACTCCAATACCTTTACCAAGAATCCCTATATGGGGTCATGAAGAGTTGAGCAAGACTGAAAAAATAGTGAACCTGTGCAAGTCACTTAACCTCAATTGCCTCAAAAACAAACAAACAAACAAATAGCTGAAAAAATAATACAAACACAGCCTATCTTTCTGATACATGAACAGTATTCCTCTGGCCAGTTTTTTATGTCTCAGAATGCTAGGAAAGATATGTCCATATAGAACCACAATGGAAAGGGTTCCAGTGGAGTCAATTAACTCTCTGGCTCTGCCAATGACCCAACATGCTAAGAACTTCTACAGTTATGGCTAGTTGATTTTCTATTGCTTAAATCTCTCAGCCACCCATCAATCCTGGGTACCAGTAATGGTAATTGAAGTTTAGACAAACTGGTTCTATTGTTTTCATAGGTATATGCTGACCAGAGCTCTTTGTCTCTGGACCCTTCTCTATCTGTGACTCTGACTATCTTCCCCTATCACATGATCTCCTCTTAACTCTGTCTTCTGAAGAAGTTGGTTGAGGGGATTTCTGGATATCTCCAGCAAAAACTTCAACTCAGGATGGATGCATCTTACACTATATTCTGGGTCCATAGAACAACTTATAACAACAACCTTCCTTAAGATTTTACCCTTTTTCAAATAACCAAATAGCCCCAACTGCCTCCGTTTCTATGGGCAATCCATCTCTCAATCAGAAATGGATTTTTTTTTCTTTCATCACAATTGGATTTAAAGGGAATATACTGTTGTGAAATGGGAAGAACTGGATCTATATAAATAGTTGTATTCCCTTTCTGAGCTCTACGACCATGGTACCAACTGACATTTTCAAATGGATGTCTCATAGGCATTTAAACTCAACAGGTCCAAATCATGAACTTGTTCTTACCTTAAACCTACCACTTTTCTGAACTTCCAAATTTCTATCAAGGTCACCACCATCCTTTTACTACCATCCACCTTCATAATATGTCAACATTTTAAATCATTCCCCCCTTCAAAATTGCAGTCAATTACTAAGTCTTGTGGAGCTCTACAATATCTTTTACAACTGTCCCCTTATTTTTTTTATTGAATTGAAATGAATTAGGAATTTTTTAGCTTATTTTATTTTACTTTTTTATTAAAGCTTTCCCTCCTCCCCCCCCAAAAATATGCTTGGACAATTCTTCAACATTAACCCTTACAAAACCCTGTGTTCCAATTCCCACCCCACCCCTTCTCCCATGTTTTTCCCTAGATAGCAAGTAGAAATATATGTTAAATCTAATATATGCATACATATTTATACAATTATTGTGCTGTACAAGAAAAAAAGAGAAGCAAAATAAAATGCAAGCAAACAACAACGAAAAGAGTGAAAATGCTATGCTGTGAATCATACTTAATTCCCACAGTCCTCTCTCTGTGTCCTCTTATTTTTGTTCACATAGACACCAGCCTGCTTCAAGTCCTTATAGCCTCTAACTCAGATTATTGAACTAGCCTCCTAAATGGATTTTTCCTGCCTCAAATTTTTATTTATCTTTCACATAGCTGTCAAAGCGATATTCCTAAACATAGCTGTAGTCATATTGTTCGCTTCCTCAATAAATACCAGTGGCTCCCTATTACCTCTAGTATCAAATACAGGCTCTTCTGTTTGGTATTTAAAGCCTTTTACAACCTAACTCTGATCTGCCCTTCCAGTCTTATACATCATTCTATTTCATATACACTACAGTCCAGCTATACTATTGTTTCACTTGCCCATTTTCCATCTCTGTGCCTCCCAAATGACTGGTTCCTATCTGGACATATATACCTCCCTTACTGCTACCTTGGAGAAGATTTAGATTCTTGACTATGAAGGCTATTTCTTCATATGATATTTCCTGATCATCCCAATTGCCAACTCCTCCTTCCCTAAATCCTGCAATTTATTTTCATATATTTTATATATCTTTATACAGTGGGGCTCATTCCCTCTTTGTACTCTTCCCAAAGCATACTCAGTATCACTCTTATTGGTTTTGTTTCAATTGGGACCTTTGGGGATGCATTCTAGCCACACATGACTCAGGAATCCAGGACTCACACTCTGAAATGATGAAGGATTCTCCAACTATTGAACTAGGGGAGCTAATAGTTCCCTATTAGCAATCATGTCATGCTTTAAGTTTTATATTATGTTGTACATATCTTGTTTTATTGATCCTTACAACAAGTCCTTGAGGTATTTGTTATGCTAATTATTATTTTGTGGATTAGGAAAGTCTGAGAATTTATAAAATTGGGTCACATAGCTATCAATTTCTAATTTGGCATTTGTACTTAGGCCCTCCTGATTCCAAGTCCCAAACTCTTTCCCATTGACCTCAGTGGATTTACAAAAAATATATCTGTCTACTGTACATCATTTTCTTGTTAGTCTCACTGGAAGTATGCAAAGACTTTCCCTGAGAGTCAGGTCAGAGAAGGAGCAATTGATTGTTCATATGTCTCACCAAGTTTACCTGCAGCCCTGGCTACATGTCTGGCCTAGGCAATCCTGAACCTGGGTTTGGGTTTATGGTTGCCTCTTTTATATCTCATTTTCTGAGTAGGTGACTGAGCAGCACCTTTAGGATGGAGACATCTAGAAGATGATGTTGTGAATTTGAAAATTTCAGAGGTCTCTGATTCTGACAGCAAAAGCTCCCAAAAGGACATCAGTATGGTGTCCTATAAATGACTAGAGTAGTCACTGAGCATAAAATTCAGGGAACCTTTGGTTTAAAAGAACAGATAAAATTTCTTTGCACAATGCATGGCACATACAAAATGCCCAATAAATAGTTGCTTATTAACTTTGTTGTTGTTCCATCTTTTTCTCAGTCATGTCTTACTCTTTGTGACCTTATTTGTAGTTTTTTGTTTGTAGTTTTGTTTCTAAACTTTTCTTTTTTTTGTTTCTAAACAAGCCTTGTTTAGAAGAGATACTGGAGCAGTTCGCCATTTCCTTCTCCAGCTCATTTTACAGTTTCTTCCAAAATACAAATATGACATGCTCAGAGTCATATAACTAGTATCTTAGGCCAGTTTTGAACCCACTTCTTTCTTACTCCAGGCCTACTGCTCTATCCATTGTGCCACTTAGCTGTCTTTATTAACTTAATAAATGCTAGTTTATTAACATACTGACCAAAATGTAAAATGTCTGAGTAGAAGTTTTACAAAAATTTCATTATGTTTAAAAATTTCATTAGATTTAAATATTAATGTCCCAGCAGATTACAACAGTATTATAACTTAAGTTCCCGAATCTTAGGCTTGTTAGTGTTAGGTATTTTTTTCCTCAATAGTATTTTATTTTTCCAAATACATGTAAAGATACTTTTCAGCATTCATTATTACAATACTTTGTGTTCTGAATTTTTTCTCCTTCCCTCCTTTACCATCTCCCTCCCAAAGACGGCAATCTGATATAGGTTTTTAATGTATTTGTTAGGTTTTTTTAAAAAGATGTTTAGCTTTATGTATAAAAATAAATTTCCTGTCCTCTACCTAACATTAAAAAAAAAAAAAAAAAACTTGAATACTTTTTTTATTGCTTCCTTTTGGGGAAAGTTCTTATGTGAACCATAAACTAACTTACTAGAGTTGAAAAAATCCCCAAGATTTTGAGATAGCTGTTTATAAACTAATGAGCTTGGGAAAAAAAATGTACTCCCTCATTTATCCCTATGAGAGGCCAGGCTCTCCAAGATTAAACCTGGCCTAAACAGCAGGGTGAATGCCAGATACTATTGGATCAGACAAGCAGTTCTTCAAGGTCACTTATTGTCTCTCCCTTAGAAAATGTAAGCTTCTTAAGGGCAGATTCTTTTTTTTTTTTGGACTTTATATCTTTAGAGCCTGACACAGTAGTCATATAGGATCTTAAATACATGCTTGTTTACTTACTGATAGAATGTGAAAGGCTGATTAAATCTTCCAAGTTCACAGAAGTCCTAAATTATGTTACCAAATTCAGTTGCTGAGAGATAGGAAAAGTTGCAGGTGTATTAGCTAACTTGAAAAGCATAATCAAATATTCATAATGTCCCAACTGAGTTCAAAAAGCTATCACTTCTTATAGACAATGCCTAAAGGCAACTTCTTTTTATATCAGGGCCTTAAATGGAATCTGATTATTAATGCCGAAAGGCAATTGAGCAAGTAGCATCATATTTCTATAAAAGGTAGGAAGTTTATCTATAAATGAGAGCTTACTTAAGAGCCATTAGCTATCGGGCTCCCAGTGGAATGAACAAATGAAGGAAACAGGCAATTCTTCATGACAGTTTGCCATGTTAATTACTCACAAGAGCAACCAATGTAAATGAAAAAAGACAGAGAATCTTGCCCCCAGCAAATTTGGAGGGCAAATAGTATTTTACAATGGCCTGAAGAGAATGTTCTAGTTTTGTGTTCTTGCCAGGGACAAATAACAGCTATATATGTTTAAAGTTCTCTTTCTACTTGGTGAAAGGGCTGGAGGAATATATCTCTCTTGGTTATCAGAGATAATGAATACTTCTTTGAAATGATGAAGGAAAAGCTTCAAAGGGAATACCAAAAACCTCGCTAAAACCCAAAAACCTCCAAAATAAAACATTCTGAAAAGGCAGAGAAAAATGCAACCTGTGTCAGGAAATGGCAGAATGGAAGAGTTTTAAAACAGAGACATGAAAGAAAAAATAACTATATTATTATATAACCTCTCTTATCTTCCCCCCCCTCCCCAAGATAACACCCAGTCTCATTTTACTGATTAAAAAAACAAATTAACTAATGTAGAACACCTACATACTTATTCATCCTGAGTTGTAGAAGCAGATGAGTTAAAAGTGGTCAGGATTGGAACAGCACTGTCTGGCTGCTTTCTTTCTTTTTCTTTTTTTTTTTCCTCAATAGTATTTTATTTTCCCCATTACATGTAAAGATAGTTTTCAACCTTCATATTTTTAAGATTTTGAGTTCCAAATTCTTTCCCTTTCCTAAGACACAATCTGATATAAATTCTATGTGTACAATCATTTTAAATATATTTCTGTTTGTCCATATTTGAAAGAAAAATCAGAACAAGAAAAGAGAGAAAAAAGTAAACAAAGAAAAATGATGAAAATAGTATCCATAGTTCTCCCTCTGAATGTGAATGGAATTTTCCATATCAACTATATTGGAATGTGATCTCTCCCTAGTATTTTATTTTTCCAAATTCACATAAAGATAATTTTCAAAATTCATTTTTGTAAAATTTTATGTTTCAAATTTTTCTTTCTTCTCTCTTTACCTTCTCCATCCTCAAGATAGTAAACAATCTTTTATAGGTTAAATATATGCAATCCTTTTAAACATATTTCCATAATTGGTATATTGTATAAGAAAAATCAGACCAAAAGGGAAAAAAAAAAACATGAGAAAAAAAGCAAATAAATAAAAAGGTGAAAATACTGTGCTTTGATCCACATTCAGTCTCCATAGTTCTCTTTCCGGATGCAGATTGTACTTTCCATCCCAAGTCTATTGGAATTGTCTTGAATCATTGCATTGACAAGAACCATCACGGTTGATCATCTCAAAATCTTGCTGTTACTGTGTAGAATGCTTTTCCACTTCTGCTCACTTCACTTAGCATCAGTTCATGTAGATCTTTCTAGGCATTTCTGAAATAAGCCTGTTCAGCATTTCTTATGGAACAATAATATTCCATTACATTCATATACCATAATGTATTCAGCCATTCTCCAATGAATAGGCATCTATTCAATTTCCAATTCCCTGACACAACAAAAAGAACTGAAACAAACATTTTTGCACATATGGGTCTTTTTCTTTCTTTTATGATCTCTTTGGGATACATACCCAATAGAAGCACTATTGGATCCAAGGGCAATACGGTTTTATAGCCATTTGTATATAATTCCAATTTGCTCTTCAGAATGGATGGATCAATTCACAACTCCACTAACAATGCATTAATGTGTGCCCCTTCTTATTGAACAAGAATTCTTAACTATATCATGGATCCTTTTGGAATTCTGGTAAAGCCTAAGAGTTCTTCTTGAAATAATGCTTTAAAATCCATTAAATAAAACACATGGCACAAAAGAAATCAATTCTCTTGAAATCCAATTATTAAAATATATAAAATAAAAAACCAACAAATTTAGACTCTAGGCTAAGAATCATTGCCATAGAGGGTTTAGCTGAACTCTTTAAGATAGAAATAGTTTATTGTATTCCAATAAAGGGGGAAGAGAAAGAAGAAAAATAATAACAACAATCATAATAACCAATATTTATATTGCATTTACTATGTGCCAGGCATTTTGTCAAGCACTTTACAATTATTATTTCATTTAATCCTCACAACAACCCTGGGAGATAGGACTATTATTATACCCATTATACAGAGAGATAATTGAGACAAAATGGTTGTCACTTGCCATGGTCATACATCTAGTAAGTGTCCCAGGCTATATTTGAACTCAAGTCTTCTTGAGGTTCTGCTCCCTGCATTTTGCCACTAGCTGTCCCATCAAAATAAGTTCAGGAATAGTAAAAAACAAAACAAAACAAAACAAAACTTCTAATTATCCTTGATGGATTCAAGCCTATTGGCTCAATGAAATTTACCTCTGGTTACTGAAAGAATAAGTAGATATTCTTGGTGAGCTCAATATCAGTAATATTTGGGAAAAATAAGAGAGGTACTGCAAGGTTAGGAAAGGACCAATGATGTACTAGTTTTAAAAAAAGGAACAAATTTCCCCCCCTCACCCCAAAAAAGTAGACCAGAGAGTTTTAATTTGATTCCTGGGAAAATTCTAAAGCAACACACACAAAAAAAAAAAAACCCTTCTGGAAGTAAAGACTATCCCAGAATGCCAAGGTGTGTCAATTAAAGTGGTACATTTGGAATACTAGAAATTGTGGTATGAACATGAATGATATGAAAATATGTTTAAAATGATTGTACACATAGAACCTGTATCAGATTGTTTGCTATCTTGGGGAGGAAAGGCAAAAATTATAAAGCTCAAAATCTTACAAAAATGAATGTTGAAAACTACATATAGCTGGAAAAATAAACTATCAGAAATTTGAAAAAAGAAATTGTGGTATGAAATTTTCATTTCAAAATAAAATTATATTATCTCCTTGTAATCATTTGTATTTTAAGGGTATTTGCACAGATTAGAGAAACTGTTGTAAAATCATTTAAAAATTATTTATAATATATAAAAATTATGGCCAGAATTGATGGCATTAAGATGCATCTGATCCTTCTACTTATGGATAATGACCATCTAGAAAGAGTATCATTAATTATAAATAGCCAGCATGAATTTATCTAGAATGTGAATGTTTCAAAAGTAGAGATAGTTTATAACTAATAAGGATGATAAAAGATATTGAGACCATACTTGTAAATTTGGTCAAAAGGACTCTAAACTGAAAAGGAGGGAGAAAATAGGACACATGTATCTATGAAAGCAGATAGTACAAAAAGTAATAGCTACAATATAGGAAGAAAAATATCAGTAGGGAGAATCATTATTTTATAGGAGGAGACAATATCTAAGGAAAGCCATGAATAAAACCCATGACCTCAGTCATCTATACATAAATGTTCAAACTTTGGTAAAAAAATAAACTATACAGATCTTTTTTTAAAATTAGATTTTTATGGATATCTTTTGTTTTCATATCATAGTGTTTCCCCCTTCTTTCTCCCAGAGAGTCATCTAATGGAACAAAGAATTTTGTCAAAGAAAAAGAGAAAAAAGAAGGGAAAATATTAGTAAAACTGATCAATGCATCCAAAAGAAAATGTGATATTTCACAACTACTAGAACCTGCAAAGGCGTGTGGAAAGATGTCTTCAAATAGATGTATTTTTCAGGCCAAGCTTGTTCTTAATACTTCTGCAACATTCATATTCAGGGCCGCACTTTCCATTTAGGAATTGCAGTCATGTATTTGGTTATCTTGACTGTTTCTTTCACTGCATCAGTTCATTTAAATCTTTTCATGCTTCTCTATGTTCATCATATTTGTTATTTTTATAGCACAATAATATTGCCTTACATTAATATATCCCAATTTACTTAACCATTCCCCTTATTGATGAGCAGCTACTTTGTTTTCATAAACCAGAGATCTTAGTGTACCACTGAAATTTGGGGAGTAGAGTAATATACATGATTGAAATATGACTTTGGAAGGAAGTGCCATATTTTAAAGAAGAAATAGATTAAAAGGATTGTATAGCATATTATGATATTAAGAAGGCCTATATAAGTGAAGATTCAGAGAATGTGAGTTTGGAGGAAAGCATTTGGGTGAAGGTCAGTGGAGGGAGAAACAAAAGCAATATATTCATGGAAATATGCTGCAGACCACATAGACATAATGATGACATAGATGAGGAACTTGAAAAATTGGTCCCAAATATGTTGCTGAAGTAGACATAATGGGAATCTTAGAAAGAAGTTATTTTTACAAGTCATAGTACAGAAGAAAAGGAAAGTTTAGTATAGTGTAATACATATACTTTACATTTTAAGTGTCCAGAGAAAAGATTATTAGGATCTCATAATCAAAAATGGGCAAATCAGTCCAAGGGGGATGTGAACTCTTATTCTGAGTCTTTCCTCTACCAAGAAGAATTATCTTCTGACTGAAAATAGACTTGTGATAGAAAATAAATAGATAGACTAAAATATATATATAAAAAGCACCTACTTACCTTTAATGTTAAAATCATCAGGCCCCAAGGTTCTGAAACAACCATGGAAGTATTTGTAGACTTGATTTCCAAAAAAACTGTGTAGAATGAAAGAAGTGCTACAAATTAGAGATGAGTGAATATCTCAGTTTCTGAAAAGGAGTATATTCTTCAAACTTTAAGCTAGTGAGTCTAACTTTTATTCCTGGCAAAATTCTAGGTTATATTATTAAAGAGATAGTTTGCTAGTATTTTGAAAGAAAAATGTTGATCACTATATGGGTCAGGGTAGCTTCACAAAACCATGCCAAATTAAACTTATTTCCTCTTCTGGCAGGTTGAGAGACTGGTAGATCAGGAAATGCTGTTGACATTATATATCTAGAGCTGAGCAAATAATTTAGCATTTCAATTAAATTCAACAAACATTTAAAAAGTTTTAATATTTTATTTTTCCAATTACATATAAAAACAATTTTTAATCTTTGGAGTTTTGGTTGTGTTTTTACAATTTTGAGTTCCAGATTTTCTCCCACCCTCCCTTTTCTTTTCATCGAGAAGGCAAACAATTTGATAAAGGTATATGTGCAGTCACGCAAAACATATTTCCATATTAATTATATTGTGAAAGAAAACTGACAAAAATGCAAATGAAAATAAAGTAAACAATAACAAGAACAACAACTCAGTATGTTTTGGTCTGCCTTCAGATTCCATTAGTTCTTTCTCTGGAGATGAGTAACATTTTTTCATTATAGGTCTTTCAGAATTGTCTTGAATCTTTGTACTGTTGAGAAGAGCTAAATCATTCACAGGTGATTACCGTATAATATTTTTATTACTTTGTACAACATTCTCTTGATCCTTCTCATTTCACTTTGCAAGAAGTTTTTCCGAAAACCTCTTGCTTGTCGTTTCTTATAACACTATAGTATTCCATCACAATCATATACCACCATGTTTTCAGCCATTCTCCAATTGATAGATATATCCTCATTTCCAATTTAGCCACCCCGGAAAGAGCTGCTATAATATTTTTGTAGATATATGTCTTTTTCCTTTTTTAAAAAAATCTCTTTGGCATACAAGACTAATAGGTGACAAATATTTATTATGAGACTCCTATGTTAAGGTACTTATGCTAAGGTATTGGATGGGATGGTAAGAAAACAATGAAACAATTTATCCAAAAGATAATATTTGAACTTTGAAATGACATGGTTAGAACTTTGCCTTAGGAAGATTATTGTATTTTATCTTTTGGCAAGGCAATTGGAATTAAGTGACTTTCCCATAATCACACAGTTAATAAATATTAAGTGTCTGAGGCTAGATTTGAACTCAGGTCCTCCTGGCTCTAGGACTGGTGCTCTATCTGCTGTACTATCCAGGTACTCTAGGAAGGTTTTTTAAGAAACTGTTTAAAGGATAAATTGGAGAGGGAATGACTGGAGTCAGGGAAACCAACTAGTGGGCTATTATAATAGTTCAGATAAAAATTAATGAGGGTCTGAACTTGGATATTGACATAGTGAATGCAGAGTGGACAGGTGAAAAATACTGTGGAGACAGAATAGGCAAGAATTAGCAACTGATTGACTATGAAGAAGAGAGAAAGAATCAAGGGTGACTATGGGGTTTAAAATTGAAATGACTGGGAAAATAATCATGCCCTCAATAAAAATAAAAATAGGAATTTTTAGGAAATATAAGCTTCCTAAAGGGGAGGGAGGATAGCAAATTCCATTTTTTATACATTGAATTTGAGATTTTGATGGGATATCCAGGTTTATTTGTATGAAAAGCAGTTAATAATGTGGGGCATAAGATCAGAAGAAAGCTTAGGTCTGGCTATATAGCTTTAGGAGTCATTTGTGCAGAGATGATAATTGAATATATGGGCATCAGTTAAATCAAGGATGTCAAGTGTCTGTAAAGAAAGAGGATAAGAAGCTTAAAGACAGTGCTTTGGGAGTCACCCATGCTTATCTTGTAGGAGATAGGTAATAATCCAGCAAACAAGCTAGAGGAGAAGTAGCCAGAGAAATGGGAGGAAAGAAAATCAAAATAGAGTAGTGTCATTAAAGTTAAGGGAGGAAATAGTACCTTAAAGAAAGGAGAAAGCAATGACACTTTTCAAAGAGGAAGATGAGAATGAAGAAAAGGACAATATCCCTTATGTTACCCTGGTGCACAAGATGGAGAGAGATGGGCTAGATGAGAGTACAATTGGGAAACCTGAGATTGATTGAGTGATGAGTGATTGATACATAATTGTCAGTTTTGAGTGTGTTCTCTAGTGTAATGTCACGGGGATCTGCTCTGGGTTCTGTGATTAAATAGCAGATTTGGTGTTGTTGTTGCTGTGTTTTGCTTTTTAATCAGTGACCTGGATAAAGGCATTGTTGACATGCTCATTATGCTTTCAGATTTATAAAGCTGTGAGTGATAGTTAACACAATGAATGACAGGGTCAGAATCCCAAAAGATATGGGTGTGTGTCTAGATTAATGAGCTTTAATGATAATGTTTAAAAAAAAAAAAAAGAAAGCCTGACATATAATGATGGCAAAGTGACTAGAGTGCCAGGCCTTGAAGTCAAGAAAACCTGAGTTCAAATCTGACCTCAGACATATACTAAGTGTGACCAAGTCATTCCACTTGTTTGTCTCAATTCCTCATCTATAAAATTTAGCTATAGTAGAAAATGGCAAAACATTCCCCTATCTTTGCCAAGAAAAGTCCAAATGGGATCACAAAAAGTATGACATGATTGAAAAACAATTAAATAACAACACATAATGAAGATAAAGGGAAAGTCCTACACTTAAATTTGGAAAGTAAGGCCAATTGTATAAATAGAGGATGGAATAAGGTAAAGTTGGATAATAGTTTTCGTCAAAGATCTAGGTTTAATGGATTGCAAGCTTGTCAATGGCATGTTATGATAGCAAATGTGACCTTATGCTGCAATAAGAAGAACATAGTATTCAAAATAAGAAAACTGGTACTCTTGCCTTGGATAGTCTGAAATATCCTGTTGAGTTTTGGGTGCCACATTTTGTTGGTGGTTTCGTAGTTTTTCAGTTATGTCCAATTCTTTGTGATTTCTTTTGGGGTTTTCTCGGCAAAGATAGTGGAGAGGAATTTTCTTTTGCAGCTCATTTAAAGATGAGAAAATCAAGACAAACAGGATTAAATGACTTGTTCAGAGTCAACTAGCTAGTGAGTGTCTGAGGCCAGATTTGAACTCACGAAGATGAGTCTTCATGATTCCAGGCCTGTGACTCTATTCACTTCACCACTTATTTGCCCCATTTTAGGGAGTAATGAGAAGTTGAAATACACCCAGGAGAGGGCAACCAGAATGATGAGGGACCTTTAGATCATGCTGTGTAAGCATCTATCAAAGGATTTGAAAACAGTTAAATTTAAGAAGACTAAATTTAAGGAAGATATGATAACATTTAAATATTTGAAAAGTTGTAGTGTGGAAGAGGAATTAGATTTACTCTAATGGTCTTCACTGAGCAGAACTAAGATGGATGGGTGGAAACAGCAGTGAAGAAGATTTAAATTTAAGGTGATGAAATGCTTTCATATAATTTATAGTCAAAAGGGAAGGGGAATGATTCAGGAAAGAGTGAGTTCATCTTCTTTTTCTTCTTTTCAATTCACAGATAATTTATTTACAAACAACTCCTCCCCCCCCTATTTTAAAAATTGATTTCTTTTGAATTTTCTAATGGATATTTTAAAAATTTTTCAATAGTATTTTATTTTTCCAATGACATATAAAGATAATTTTCAACATTCATTTTTGTAAGTTTTTCAGTTACAATTTTTTTCTCTCTTCCTCCTTTACCATTCCTCCCACCAAGACAATGAGCAATCTAGTATAGGTTATACATGTATAATAATTTAAGACATATTTTCATATTAGTCATCTTGTAAAAGAAAAATCAGAATAAAAGGGAAACTCCTCCCAAAGCAAACAAACAACAACAACAACAAAACCAAGCAAATAATATGCTTCAATCCATATTCAGTCTCCATAGTTCTCTCTTTGGATGCAGATGGCATATTCTATCCTGTCTATTGAATTGTCTTGGATCATAATATTGCTTAGAAGAGCTATCATAATCTTGCTATGTTACTGTATATAATGTCCTCCTGGTTCTGCTCACTTCATTTAGCATCAGTTCATGTTAATCTTTGAATGGTGCTTTTTATTGGAAGTTTTCAAGTGGAGGCTGAAAGACAGCTTTTCAGACATATTGCAGAGTGAATTTTTGTCCCTCCTCTTAATTTTGTAAATTACTCTTACAACTCATGATATAGAAGTAAAAGAAAATGTAGCATAGTATAACAGGAGCTGGAATAAATTACCTCTGAAACCCTTTCTTTCTCTGGGATTCTTTGATTTCTTTGAAATTAACTTGGAAACTCTTATTTCCTCAGCACCTCCTGCTTTTGGAGTTCCTTCCTTCCTCTGATTAGACATCGAAAAGGTCATAGATTCTTTGACATTTATGAAGGGAAGCCAGGGAATTCTCATTCTTTCCCATTGACAGCTCTCCTGGATTTCATCATCTATTGAGACATCATTTTGCAAGTTGAAATAAACTCTGAAACTCTCACCTCCTCAGATCAGTTCAGCTGCAGGATTTCATCAAAACCCCTGATGATAATCTCCCCATCTCCTATTTAGCTTCTTTTATCTATTGCCTTTGCCATTCAATTGTGAGTTTCTTGTGCCTTTCTTTGTATCCCTAGCACTTAATATAGTGGCACAGAGTAGATACTTAATATTTTTTGTCTATTCTTCATCAGTAGGAATGACTAAAAGCAGAATAGATAGGGATTGTCTTGGGAAGAAACTTTCTGAGAGGACAGTTTTGATTATTGGTGGGATATCAAAGTATGAACAAGTAGAAGTTTGGGGAGAAAAAGAGAAGGTGAACATAAGAATTTTGCTCTCATTATCTTGTGCCTGGACTATTGCAAAAGTCTTGTGATTAACCTCCCTGCCTCAAGTCTCTCCACATTCCTACCTATCTTCCAGTTAACTTTCAAATTGTAGGTCTGATCATGTCTCCTCCCTCTTCAATAAACTACTTAGTTCCCTCTCATCTTTGAAATCAGATATAAAATCCTGTGCTTGACTTTTCAAAGGCCTTAATCTATCCCCCTCCTCCATTTCTACTCTTCCTTTTTCTTATCTTTATACTCTTTGATCCAGTGACACTAAACTTCTTGCTCTTCTCTGCACCAGACACTCCACCCTTAGACTACGTAGTTCCATTGGTTCCAAGCCTATAAAACTCTTTCTTGTCATCTCCACCTTCTACCTTTTTTTTTTTCCATTTCCTTCTCCAACTCATTTTACAGATGAGGAAACTGAGGCAAAACTGAGGAGGTTAAATGACTTTCCCAGAGTCACACAGCTTATTAATATCTGAGATCAGATTTGAATTTAGGAAGAAATGCTTTTCTGACTCCCAACCTGGTGCTCTATTGATTATGCCACCTAATTGCCCTCCCTGGTTTCCTTCAAGTCTCAGATAAATTGTAAGAAGTATTTCCCAATCCTTTTTAATCTTGGTGCCTTACCTCTGAGATTATCTCCTATTTATTCTGCCTATGACTTGATTTGTATATAGCTGTTTGTATGTTGTGTCCTTGAGAGCAGGGACTCTTTTTTGCTTTTCTTTCATCTCCTCAAACTTGGCACAATACCTGGTACATAGTAGGTCCTTAGGAAATGTTAGCTGACCCTGGGAGGTAGATGCTGTATCATTATCCTCATTTATAGGTGAAAAACTGAGGCATGAATTAGATGACATGCCCAGGGTCACAGCTGATAAATGTTAGTCAGAATCTGAACTCGAGGCTTCCTCATTCTACTGTGCCATCTAACTTCCTCTAGACACTTGGGAGGCATATATTCTCTACATGAAAATAAGCGCTACTAGTTTTAAGTACTTATAAAATATAAAACTATCTAGTTAAAATCATGTTACTTTATAAAGCATCTTATGAAGGGCTTCCTATTAATGTTACTATTTTGGAAGGGACTATTAACATTCATTTGCATTTTTATTTTTATTGCTGGTAATTCATATGATCTGTGTATTGCTTTCACAGTTTAAGTACGAGTTCCCACCAAATGAAATTTTATTTTTAAAGTCTCTTATCGTGGCACCCACTAGCACATGTTCATACACACAAGCAAATGAGTGGTCGAAAATATCAGATGTGCATTTCAATTGCTTCATTTCTTTCCCCCCATCTCAAATAGAGCTTCCTAAAATCCTCTTTTATTAGAGCAAAATGTAGATGATTCAAATACTATGCTTCAGCTGCCTTCATCATTTGAATGAGATAAGCTCTCAGCAAGATATATTCAAGAATCTATGATTCAAACTGTGTTATCCTGGTATAGAGCGATCTGCTACACATTTCTGAAGCAATTTAGACAGCTGTGACTTAGTCCCAAACAATGTAGACACTTAATCTATTGACTTGAAATTGGAGGGGAAAAGCTATTCAAGAGTTTTCACATGATTTCACTTGCAGGAGAGAAAGATACTTTTCGTGTTAAGAATGGAAAGTTGGGAATATTTGAATTAAAATTTTAAAAAAAGAAAAGAAAATTATTAACGTGATCATTTTTGAGTATTTAACAAGCAGACTAGACTAATGATCACTACCTAGATAATGATAAATTAGTCTTTTTAAAAACTGAATCCTAGTGAATGGTTTCTTTATCTGCTTTGCATTAAAATTTTACTCCCAGATTTTTTTTGCTTCAATTACAATCTTCATAAATGTCACCAAACTTGTTCCCTTTCTCAAGTATCTCCTTTCTGTACATCTCATTTTCTCATTCTTATCCAGATTACATTTGAATTTTTCACCTTAGAAATAAGTTTTCTTGCCATTTGGGCCAGAGATACATTTATAAAAAAGAACTTTGTATTGAATGCTCATAAGAAGTTGTAGTTTACTACTACTACTACCACCCTATTGCTATTACTACTATTACTATTACTACTATGATAATGTTTCTTGCTATCTGCAAAAAACAAAATTAAATTTGTAATTCAGTTAAAAGTCATTGTTCCTAACATTCTGGAATCAGATGTGTAAAATATACTTTTTTTTTTTCAGCATGGCAATTGGAGTTAAATGACTTGTCTAGTGTCATACAGCTAGTAAATGTCAAGTATCTGAGGCAAAGTTTGAACTCAGGTCCTCTTGACTCCAGGGATGATGCTTTATCTACTGTATCACTTAGCCATTCATAAAGTATTCATTTTTAAAACACACATTATAGATTCATGAATCATAAAAATTTACTCAAATAATAAGTTGGATTTTTATGTGATATTTGTGATTTTATACAATTACTTATATGATTTTCCCTCTTTTCATTTAAAAGTCTTTCTTTTAGTCTTCAAGACTAAAAAGTTTAGGTAGGTATTGTATAAGAAATACATTGTCTATACAGTGCAAAACCATTAGTCTATTCTATGGTTAAACAGTGAGCTTGAGGTTTTTGGACATCATCCATATAATATAGCCAGTGAATTTACTTTGATTTTTCATTTTTCAACCTCTAGCCTTAGTATCTCAGGTCTAGCTTTTAAAAGTAATGAACAAAATAATTTATTGTACTTCTTTGTGCATTTAATGAATTTTATACCGCATATTAATTTAATTTTCTACTTTTGAACCAACTTCCTAAGATGATTAAACTTCAAAATATTTTTTTTCCTGTTCTAATTGGTTGGTGATGAAGACTAAAATTTTCCATCACTGCATTTTTGAATGAATCATTTTTCACTGGAATGTTTTTTTTTTCTTATATAAAAAGTTGAGCACAATTTTAGCCTTCCTTTGTGACTCAAATGCTGAATAACTTTAGATATGTTCCCTTACAATGACCCGAATAATTTGTTTTTCTTTTCAAAGTAAAGAGGCTAGAAGACATGGATATTTTTATTAAAAGGAAAGCCAGCTAAAGACATTAAGGAGTTGGCATGTTATCCATATATAGTTACATTGTTGTAGGTAGCCTGAGAAATTGTTAGTAGAAGAATGAAACATTCCTACAAGAGATTTGAAATAGGCTGACCAAGATTTTCTACATAATAATTCACCTTTCCACTTGGACATTGGCCCATTCTCTTTGCTTGGGGTAATTCTGAAGACAAAAAAAAATAATAATAATAAAAGTAACTATAGTCAGCCAACAAGTATTTATTAAGAGTTTACTATATGTTGGAAATGAGTAGGTAGGTGGTACAGTGGAGAGAGCACAGTGCCTGCAGTCAGGAAGACCTGAGTTCAAATATAGCCTCAGATACTGTGGCCTGGGACCCCAAGCCAGTCACTTAAGCCTGTTTACCTCAGTTTCCTCATCTGTAAAATGAGTTGAATAAGGAAATGGCAAACTACTCCAGTGTCTTTGCCAAGAAAATTCCAAATAGGGTTGCAAAGAGTCCGACATGAATAAAGAGACTGAACAATCACAACAACATGTGCTTTGCACTGGACATAGAAAAAAGAGCCAAAAAGTCTCTAGTTTCAAGTCAGTAATAATCTAATAAGAAGATACAACATATGAACAGTAATGTACAAATAAGACAGAGACAGGATAAAGAGAAGATAATCCAAGAGGGAAGGCACTAACGTTAAGGGAGACTGGGAAAGATTTTTTGTAGAAGGTGAAACTTTTTCTAAGACAAAGCCAGAGCGGTTAGAAAACAGAAATGGAAAGGGAGAGAATTTTTGGAGATGGGGATAGCCAATAAAAATGCACTGAGTCCAAAGATGGAGTGTTTTGTGTGAGGGATGGTAAGGGAACCAGTATCTCTAGAATGAAGAGGAGACAAAGATGTAAGAAGATTGGAAATGTAGAAGGGGACCAGATTATAAAGATCTTTGATTTCTAGAGGATTTTATATTTGATCTTTGAGGTGATAGGTGGAATTTGTTGTAAGGGTAGGGACATGCCATGTTAGATATAATCTTTAGGAAGATCACTTTGACAGCTGAGTGGAAAGTGAACTGGAGTGAAGAGAAATGAGGCAGGAATATGAACCAAAGATGTGCAAGAGACCCATTGTAAAGCGATAAAGACTTTCAAAGTAGTGATAGAAGACAGAAGGGGGCATATAGAATAGATGTAATGAAGGCAGAAATGATGGGACTTGGCAAATGATTAGACACAGGGAGGAGAGAGCAAGGAGTCAAGCATGGCACTTAGATTTTTGAGTCTGGGTGATTAGAAAGATGGTGGTGCCTTTGAGAGTGACAAGAAAATTAGGAAGAGGGAAGGGTTTAGGTGAGAAAGATAATAAGTTCAATTTTGAACACGTTGAGTTTTAGCTCTCTGTATGACAGCTAGTTCAAGATATTCAGTAGATAGATGGAGGTGCAAGATTGGAGGTCTTCATCGAGGTTAGGACTAGATAAATAGAGGGAATCAGTTTAGAGATGATAATTGAATCCATAGAAATACTGATGAGATCATCATAAAAAATAATATAATATGTAGTGGCAAAATATTCAATGGAGTATCATTCTCTTTTGCGAGACCTTCTGCTCCTCCATGGCTAGAATTTACTTGACTGAAGATCATATTCTATAGTTTATACTTTTAAAAAATCCAACTTGATGTGTTTAGTTCAGCATATTTTCTCTCTGACTTTTAAGGCATTTTAACTTAGAGAAAAGGTTCATTTTAAAAATGTATTTAAGAAAACGCTGGTAGAAATTTATGATAATCATAGAACTAAGGGACTAGGAAAGACTTCTAGTTAACCTAGACATTGTGAGAATAATATGATATTTCACACATTCCTAAATTAAGGTCTATCCTCAAATGGATTTATGATTTCATTGTTATGGTTATTTCCTCTAGCCATGCAAAACACCCACCATGTAGATCTGTTCATTCTGTGTGACTCTTGTGTATGTCTTTCCAATAAACTCACCAAAAAGCTTTCCCCAATATGCCAGGACCCTTACTTGCTTTCTGAGGAAGTTGAGAAAATATCAATATAACACATAGGTCATCTACTGAATGGTTATTCTTTGTACTTACTGTGGAACCACCTCCAATATCTGATCAAAACATTTATGACTCCATTTCTGCATACAATGCATCATAGCTTAGTCACTCTCTCCATTCACTTTTCCATTACCCTCTATGTGATTTTTATTTTCATTTCTTCAGAGATTGTCCTAAGTCTAAGACTCATGGACATATATTATCCACAAAATGTTGGCTCTAAAGATGGGGGTGTTTCAGAAGAAGATTTGGAATTATTAAAAAATTTTGGCAGTTTCTCAAAGGTAAAGGCAATACAGCCCCCTCTCTTCTTATCCATATGCATGACAGTTTTTGATCTGACTTCTGGCCTAAAAATAGAAACTATGTCTATCTTTAGTGGAGTGTCTCAAGATTCTGTCCTTGAACTGGTCTGTCCAGTCTCTTCACCTTTGACAAAATGATGTGAGCATGGGAGACCTATAATAGTCTCACAATTTGCATCATAGAAAACTCTTTAATAAACTTAAAAAATATTCTTGTGCATTAGGTGTGACCAGAAAAAAATGGGTCAATTATATAGCATGAGCAACAGATAACAGATAGGCAGTTTGAAGGCACTGCAAATACTAAAATACCTAGAAAACCTCCAATATGTGGAATAGATCTTCTATGAAAGATTTATAGAAGGACATGGACAAAATGTGTTTATATGAGGAAGAGGAAATGGCCTCAAAGAAAATGGAGACAGAAATACCTAAAATTCAGGTAAATCATATGCAGAAGAAATCTGTATTGAATGTACTACACAGTTATAGAATTCCTCCGTAGGATAGGAGAAATATAAAGAAAAAAATGGAGGGATGGATTTTTTTTTTAAGATACCTAAATAAGAGCAAGATACAAAATTACTGAGAAAAAAACCCAACACACTATTATTTCTTCCGAAAAAGTAGATGGGAAGAAGCCAATAACTTCTGACCCCTAGGTTTATTTTCTTATCTCTAGTTAAGTTTTATGAAATTGGGTTACGAATGTATTTAAGGTATTCTTAATGAAAATATGAGAAGGGTTTCATTAATGCTATTTAACAGATATCATCTTCATAAGTCTCACAACTGCCTAAAAAGTATAGAGAATACAAGATCTCTGTTGGTAGTTGTTTATTATTTTAAAAGTCTAATATTTGCTTTCCATTGGGAAAAATGTATACTTGGAGAAACATAACTAGACTTATATTATAGCCAAATTCATGTAACAGGGAACTGTTTTTACAATGAAGTTTTAAAAGAAAATATAATTATGTTAAAGAAACAATAAACCCAGTCTGCCCTTTTAATACTTTTGCCTTTTATGAGTGATAATTTCCACTAATAAAAACACACCATTTACATTATTGGCATATAAAGGACAAAGGACTTGCTTTCATACTCTTATGTGTCATTTTGGAGATCGTTTTATTAAATTTTTTCTAATTATTTATTTCTAATTACATTCATAAGTCATTCTTAATAATTACTACTTCATTCCTTTTCCAGACAAGCATTTGCAGGTTATTTTATATATAATTAAGCATTGCTACAGACACTTTCAGTAACTGTGAGGTAACTGTGAGGGTAGATCTGCTTTCCCTGAATTTAGTTTCTTGGATATGTAAGGTGGGATGTAACATTCGGATTTTAATCTGTTTTAAAAACCTAGATTTGAACCCTGATTCTGACATTCACTATCTATGTGACAAATCTATTTACCTTTCTGGGTCTCAGTTTCCTCATCAAAATAATGAGGGGGTTGGGATATATAAGGTATAGTCTTTTTATGTGGACATTTTGGTTTTTCCAAAGGGGCAGAAAAGGACATTGTAGGAGAAAAACAACTTGAGGTAGCTCTGAGGATTTGAAAGAAGACTAGGACTCAGATAAACTTAATTGAGGACCAGTTTGAAAGCAGCTCAGAGGCAAAAGCATTAAATGATGGTGGGAATGACTATATTATACCATTGTTATTATTGTTTATCAGCTTATTCACATAAACTTCAGAGTTTTGAAGGTTATAGCTGAGAAACTATGAATCAAAAAACAACTTGAGGATCATGGGAAAATTATATAATAATCTGTGATGTTTGATGTTGATCAAACGGTTGATTTGGGGCTTTTCAACTTGAGTTAGAGGCCTCAATTTGATGCATAAATAATCGGGTATGACCCAGATTTAAGGGTAAGCTATTGCATTTTGATTTTTTTTGCTTCTGTCTTCTAATAATCTTATAATTATTCTTGTTTTTGTCATCTTTTGTGAAAGCTTTTAATTTTCAAAACATATCCATGGATAATTTTTAGCATTCACCTCTACAAAACTTGTGTTCTAATTTTTTTCCCCTTCCTTCCTCCCCATTCCCTCCCCTAGATGGCAAGTAATCGAATATATGTTAAACATATGCAATTCTTCTATGCATATGTCCACAATTATTATGCTATACAAGAAAAATCAGATCAAAAAGGAAAAAAATAAGAAAACAAAATGTAAGCAAACAATAATAAAAAGAGTGAAAATACTATATTGTGATCCACACTCAATTCCTACAGTCCTCTCTCTGGATGCAAATGGCTCGCTCCATCACAAGACCATTGATTGGAACTGACCTGAATCATCTCATAGTTAAGAAGAGTCGGGTCCATCAGAATTGATCATTGCATAATCTTGCTGTTGCTATGTACAATGATCTCAATTTCTACTACTAACGTCACTTACCATCAGTTCATGTAAGTCTCTCCAGACCTCTCTAAAATCATCCTGCTGATCATTTCTTATAGAACACTAATATTCTATAACATTCATACACCATAATTTATTCAGCCATTCTCCAACTGATGGGCATCCACTCAGTTTCCAGGTTTTTTGCCACCACAAAAAGGGCTGCCACAAACATTTTTGCACATGTGGGTCTCTTTCCCTTATTTATGATCTCTTTGGGATACAGGCCTAGTAGAAACACTGCTGGATCAAATGATATGTACAGTTTGATAACCCTTTAGGTATAGTTCCGAATTGCTCTTCAGAATGATTGAATTAGTTCACAACTCCACCAATAATGCATTAGTGTCCCAGTTTTCCAACATTCATCATTATCTTTTCCTGTCATCTTAGCCAATCTAAGAGGTGTGCAGTGGTAACTCAGTTGTCTTAATTTGCATTTCTCTTATCCATAGTGATTTAGAGCACCTTTTCATATGACTAGAAAAGGTTTCAATTTCTTCAGCTGAATATTGTCTATTCATATCCTTTGACCATTTATAAATTGACGAATGGCTTGTATTCTTATAAATTTGAATCAATTCTCTATATATTTTAGAAGTGAGGCCTTTATTAGAATCTTTGAATCTAAAATTTTCCCCCAGTTTATTGCTTCCCTTCTAATCGTGTCTGCATTGGTTTTGTTTGTACAGAAATTTTTAAACTTAATATAATCCAAATTATCCATTTTGCATTCCACAATGTACCCCAGTTCTTCTTTGGCCACAGATTCCTTCCTTCTTTATAGATCTTAGAGGCAGACTTTCCTTTGTTCTTTTAATTTGAAATCATGAACCCATTTCAAACTTATTTCCATATAAGGTGGTAGGTATGGGTCAATGTCTACTTTCTGCCATACTAATTTCCAATTTTCCCAGCAATTTTTGTCAAATCATGAGTTCTTTTCCCAGAAGCTGGGGTCTTTGGGTTTATCAGACACTATATTACTATAGTTATTGACTATTGTGTCGTGTGAACCTAACCTATTCCACTGAAAAACTACTCTATTTCTTAGCCAGTACCAAATGGTTTTGATGACTCCTGCTTTATAATATAGTTTTACGTCTGGTACAGCTAGGCCATCTTTATTTGCATTTTTTTCATTAATTCCCTTGAAATCCTTGACCTTTTATTCTTCCAGATGAATTTGGTTATTATTAAATGTGTCATATGTAAGCACCAATAGGGCTACTATGACTGATTTATGTATATGGGACATACTTTGGTTGGGACTCAGGATACATGGTGGTTAGTAGAGTAAATTCTTCATCCTTCAATTCCCAAATACAAGGGTTATCCTTAGGATCCTCACAGGATGATTGGTCCCCACTTTTGGAAAAATTCTTCCAAACCTGCCAGTGTATGTGCCAAATTGGGGCAAATGAGTCAGCCCCTATTTGAGTAATCACATTGGATGAGTGCTGTACTGAGTCCAAACCCAGATGGAAATTGAGGGGGTTAATGAAAAGGAAAGCCAGGGTTTTTGAGGGGACCTTATTATTCATACTGAAGTCCAGGGTGGAAAAGATTGCAAATCACATACTGACATCCTTGAGAAAGGAAGGAGAATGACCTGAGGATCAATAGATTATTTTCTGGATAGGTTGCTTAATGATGGCAACAAGGGAAGGGTATAGAAGGAGGATCAAGGAATGTGCCTGGACCTTCTCCAAGCACATGTTTGCATGTTGTGTGTAAGTGTTTGAAATAAGGTACATTTAGGACTGAAATGGAGACTCAGGGATATAATATGCTTAGAGAGCCAGGTTTCCATGATTACAAGAAGATGAGGAGATGATCTACAAGAAGATTAACTTTAATCCAAAAGACAGTTTGTTAACAAAAATCTGGAGGTTATAGAAGAATGGGAGGGGAGGGAAAGAATGGGATATGAACTTGAAAGAATTCCCAAAGAGTCAGGAGTTTTTACATAGAGATAGCTCTCAACTCTGAATCAGAGGGATGCAAAAATGAGGAGATGACAAATCATCTTAGCCATTTGACAGAAGTCTGCTATCTCTTTCCTCACAGAAAAGATAGCTATATCTCTGACTCTAGCAGGCTTGAGTGATTTTCTCTCCTGGGCAAGTGGGAGCCAGTGACAAGAATCTCTGGTTCTGGTGGCCAAGTGGTCTACTGCCAAGAGGCCTAGTGTTTGAGCTTTTGGTGGTTGCAGAGAACTGACATATATCTAATTTACTTTCTCTCAATAGGAATAATCCTGTCCATGTCCTAGCTCAGATGTTCCAATCCAGTAAATATTTATTAAATAGAGACTATGTGCTAGGCACTGTGCTAAGCACTGGTGATATTATTCAGTCGTTTTTCAGTCACGTCTGACTCTTTGTGACCCTACTTGGGGTTTTCTTGGCAAAGATACTGTGGTGGTTTGCCATTTCCTTCTCTACATCATTGTACAGATGAGGAACTGAGATAATCAGGGTTAAATGAGTTGCCCAAGGTTATGCTAGTGAGCATTTGAAACTGTATTAGAAATCAGGAAAATTAGTCTTTTTGATTTCAGACCTGGCACTTAGCTACTTGGGACTTGCTGTCCCAAGGTTACAATTAATAATAATACTAATAAAAAAAAGCAGACACCTCCCTCAAGGAGTTTACAATTGAATGGAAGAAGGCAACACACAAATGAGGGATGGGAGGGGGAGACCAGACAAATCTCTGTATCTCACTCTATGGAATTGAAACCAGCAGAGCAACAGATGCATAGTGGAGTGAACTCCCCAAAAGTCTAGCTTTTCTCTCTATAAAGGAGTGCTTCGGGAGTAAAGGTGCACAGCCTTTCAAGATATTGTTTTGATTATCACCCCTTTGGGAGTGGCTAGATGGTATCTGATAATATGGTATGACTTTGAGACATACATAATATGATATGACCTTTACTCTCCAGATTGTGTCCTTGGGCTCTCTTTAGCTTATCAATGTATTTTTTTTTTTTTCTTTTTTAACAATGTAGAAGCTAGAACTGGAAGCAACATTCCAGGTGTGGTTTGACCAGGTAGGCCAATAGCAGTACCTGTAAAGCAGGAAGTCACTAAACACCACTGTTCATCTCATCTTTTTCTGACCCTCTCTGGATAATGAATGCCTCAACTGATGGCAATGTGAATCTATTTCACCATTCCTTCCTTGGAGGGCATGGAGCTGTTTCTTCCTCTGAGAATCCAGTGTTCTGTTAATAGGGAAGAAACTCATACCTAGTACTTAGCGTCAAATGGTTAACTATCCTCTTTCTCTTCTCTGTGATCCTCTTATATCCTCCAAACTCCGGGAACTGATTGGAATCGTTCCTCCCTCCCCTCCCTTCTTTTTTTCTTTCCTCCCTCCCTCTTTTCTTTCTTCCCTTCCTCCTTCCTCCCTCCCTCTTTTCTTTTCTCCCTCCCACTCTCCCTTCCTTCCTTCCTTCCTTCCTTCCTTCCTTCCTTCCTTCCTTCCTTCCTTCCTTTCTTCCTTTCTTCCTTCTTTCTTCCTTCTTTCTTCCTTCCTTCCTTCCTTCCTTCCTTCCTTCCTTCCTTCCTTCCTTCCTTCCTTCCTTCCTTCCTTCCTTCCTTCCTTCTTTTCTTCTTCTTCTCCTGTCTTCCTTCTTTTCCTCCTCCTCCTTCATTTTTATAGTGAATTTAAAAGAAATATTTCATTGTCATTGGTAACTTGGAGATCAGAGAAATGTTCTTGGAGCTTATGTTTTCTTCTAGAGTACCCAGCTTACATTTGAGCTTAAAAAATAATTATTTATCAATGGCTTAAAGATGAATATTATGTGCCCGGTACAGGTCACTACATTATTCTTTCTGTTTTCAAGGAAAAAAAATTCCTTCTTAAAGCAAGATTTTAAAGCCTTACCATTCTTGCTAGTACATTTTCTGTACAAATCTCATGGTAAAGTAAACTGTCTTGAGGCCTTGGAGAAGCCTCAACTTCTGCCCATTTTATCATCACTTTCCATGATAGAAACACCCAATTTCTTCTCTCCCTTTCCCTTTCCCTCTTTCTCTTCCTTTCCCTCACCTTCTTTCTCCCTCTTCCTCTCTCTCTGTCTCTCCACCCTCTCTTTCTCTCCTTCCTTCCCTCTCTGTCTCTCATTCTCTTTCTGTCTCTCTCCTCCTTCTCTTTCCTTCCCAGTTCCCTTTCCTTCCCTTCCCAGTTCCCTTCCCACTTCCCTTCCCTTCTCTTCCTACTTCCCTTCCCTTCCCTTTCCAGTTTCTTTCCCTTTCTACTTCCTTTCCCTTCCCAGTTCCATTTCCCTTCCCTTCCCTTCCTTTCCTTTCCTTTCCCTTCCCTTCCTTTCCTAGTTCCCTTCCCTTCCTTCTTCCCCCCTTCCCCTTTCCAGTTCCCTTCCTAATCCCCTTCCCTTCCCTTCCCTCATTTTATTGCCTAATTTTATTGCAGTATTATCTGAAAATACAGTATAAATAATTTCTCTTTTGAAATTGATATGAGGCTTTACTATTTTGTTATTGTTGTTGTTGTTGTCAGTGATGTAAGCTATGAAGATTCTACCATGTTGGGAAAAATACAAATATTGTCATTGGAAACAGATCGTCTGTTTTCCAAAGATCACAGCTATGGAGAGACGTCACCAGAAGGTTGTCCTCCTGGTAAGGAATTTTCATTTTAGTCTTTCATAGACAGTCCTTTTCAGAAGCTAGTTATGGCTTCCCAGGCTGAAGAGCTCAGACTAAGGTAAGATCAAATAGCGATGGGATAGCAAACTGCCCTTTCTTCATCCAGTTGGGAGATAGGAGGGTATGAATGGAGATGATGAGGGAAGCAATACACTGTCTAGTTACCCGCTAGCATGAAAAGATGGTCTAATTTTGTCACCATATAATCCTAAGCTTAGATATTAGTCTGCAGATCACATAGCAGCTGTAGTTAAAATCTCTTTCCTTTTCCCTGTTATTCTCTCATTTTGCTTGTTCTTTCTGTTGTAGTAGTTTAACTCTCATTTTTTTATTTTCAAAATAGTATATGCCTCTCTAAAGTTCTGTTGATCATTTCTTATAGAAAAATAATATTCTATAACATTCATGTACCATAACTTATTCAGCCATTCTCCAACTGATGGGTATCTATTTGTTTCCAGTTCCAAGTCACTACAAAAAAGGCTGCTACAAACATTTTTTGCACATGTGAGTCCTTTCCCCTTTTTTTATGATATCTTTGGGATACAGACCCAATAAAGACACTGTTGGATCAAATCCTCTCATCATTCTTGATGGGTTGAAGAGGGATTTCAGTGCTATTTCATGATTGCTAAAGGGGTTTTGGGAGAAGTCCATTGCCCAGACTTTCTGCTCATCTTGACCGCCATTTTAAAACTTTATATCCTTAATGTTCAGCTTAGGGCCTCACATGTTGTTGTTGTTTAGTTGATTATCCATTTATGACTTTTTGTGATTCCATTTGGGGTTTTCTTGGCAAAAATATTGAAATGGTTTGCCCATAGTGGGCACTTAATAAATAGTTGCTAAATCAAATTATTGGGTTGCTCACAGAAACAAAATACAATTTAAACTAGCAACAAATTTTTGTTGACTGTCTAATGTGTTTAGGATTCTCTTCTTTTGTGGCTTTATTTTCTTATGCAGATGATTTTAATTTTCTAATTTCCATCACATTTATAAATACTAGAAACTTGTTTTTATCTAAACCTCAATTCAATTTAGCTTCAGAAGGATGTATAGTTATGTTCCAAATTTCATGATTCAAAGACCAACCAATTTTAAACTTAATTGAATACATCAAAATATCACATTATTTTTCATCAACTGTTAAAGTTATATCTATTGTTAAGGAATCTGCACATGTTTTGAAAAATATTTAAGCTTAATAGTCTAAATCAGGAGTTTTAGGGTAGTCTATTATCAATGGAAAATAGAGTCACAAAAAACTCAGAAAATATAGTGGATTCTGTAATCTTTACTTCTTCTTTTTTTTTTTTTTAAGCAGAACTTTAGACTAGTGAAATAGTATGATTGTGGGACATTTTTTTTTTTTTTTAATATAGAGAAACCTTGAAGGCTTATCACTGTTAGGTTTGTTAGAAGAAAAAAAAAACAACTTTGATTTAGTTGCAGGCAGCATGAATAATAATGACATGAGTTGTTCAAAACAAAGGCTAGAAAGAAGACCTCTGTCTTCTAGATAGTTCTAACTATTTTGTCATCAGAAGCTTTAAAAAGACTTGAGGAAAACCTCTGTTGCCTAAGACTCGGAAGCTAAGCAGTTTTTGGGGGGTGGGCTTGCTGAAATCGTTTGAGGGAATGCAGTTTGACAATCAGAGGTTTGCCAGTAATTAAAAGGAATTTTCTAACTTCAAGCTGTATTTCAGTCAGTCTGCACTTCATTAGGTCCAGAGTCACAGTTGAACATCTCATTTTGCCTCAGGACATTTCACTGGTCTTGTGGTTGCTTGAGTTTCTTTCTTCTAGCAGGTTCTGGGCTTTATCTTTTTAGGACCATTTGATTGTTATCTCAGCTCCCATCTGCTTCTCTTCAGACTTTAAAGTTTCTGTGCATAAGATCAGGCTGACTGTTTAAGCCATAATGGGGGCTATAAGCCATTACACCTAGCTGAGAGCATCTGGACCAAAGCCAGCCCAGGCTAAGACTTTATATATTCTTTTACCTGCCTGGGGCAGTTGCTGATTCAGAGTTTCTCATCCAAGTCAACTTTATGATTTAGGGTTAGTAAAAGTCTTCTAACTGATGATGAGCATCTTATGGGAAGCCTATGTCCTGCTAAACCCATTTTAGAAACTGTCACCAAAATATCCTCAGTAGCTAAATGGAACTGGGAACCTACTTTACTCCCTAAGTCCTCTCTGATAGGCTTGGAAATGCTAAGGAAAGCTAAGGGAAGAAATCAAGGTCATTACACCCTAGATTTTTGGTCCACATTCCTGCCTTTAATATGCATATCTGTTGGCAAGCAAAATCTTCCCAGCTTTTGTGTTACATTCTTTCAAATGCAAAACATCACTTCCTTCCTTTCCTACAAGTAAACCAAGGAAGTGGATTAAGTGGTCTCTAATGCCCCTTCCAGCTGGAAATCCTGTGACTGGCCTTCATAGTTCTCTGGCTAACCTCTCACTGTGAGATACCAAATCATGGAATGCTTTAAAAAAAAAAAGAAAAGAAAAGAAAAAGGAAGAAGAAAGTTCTAAGAACCTGACCAAAAAGGAAAATAAATTCATTTCTCTGATTTAGGCAAGGGAAGTTTTTTGTTTGTTTGAATCTTTGAATACTTTTCTTGGAATCTTGTAGTAACTATCAATTATTTTTCCAAATGAAAATACAAATTTCTGCTCTTCAAAGTTAGCAGTTACCCTCCCACATCAACCTAATTGTGTCAATCACTGCTTAAGAAAGGAAAGATCCTTTTCAATAGTACCTTCTAGTCCTTCTACCCCACAACTCATAGCAAGGGTTCTTAATATAAGATCTGTGGAACCCCAAAGAGCTACTGCATAGCTTTTAGGGTATCCATAGGCTTGAATGGAAAAATATATCTTTATTTCAATAGAATTGGTTTCCTTTGCGCGGATTTGATGAATTTAAAAACTTTATAATGAGAAAGGGTCCATAGGGTCCCCCAGTTTGACAAAAAAGTCCCTAAGGTGAAAAATGTAAACAAAAACTGCTTCCTCCTTCCTGGCACACTAGCTAATGGCCTACAGGCAGATCCTTAAGACAAGAAGGGACAGGGGTGTACTAGAACCAGCTCCAACTGGTTTATTAGTTGAGTGTTAAATGTGAACATTTACACCTCAGAAATCAGCAATTGCTATAAATTTGTTTGTTTTATTGTTCTGTTGATTGTCTAGGCTTAAGAAAGTGATAATAATGAAGATTAAACTTAAAAGCATTTTGTGTATACACTTTTTCTTTCTTTCTGGAGAGCCTGATTGTTAAACTTTTACAAGCACATTCCTATATTGCTCTATAAACATTTCTTAAAATGCAGCAGCAGTATGGCAGAAGACTCAGGGAATCAAGTCATCACCAGGTAGGAGACATGTAGGCTAATGATAATAATAATAATTGACATTTATATAATGTTTTAAGGTTGCAAAGTATTTTTACATTCATTATCTCTTCTGAGCCTCATAGCAGCCCAGGACAAGAAATAACCAAAGATAGATAAATTGAAAACCCACATTCTATGTATAGGAAAATTATCCTAACTCTCTTGGTACTGACATTCTTCTCATTTCACTTGGTGATCTCATCAGCTCCCATGGATGTAATTATCATCTCTATGCTATTGATTCTCAAATCTAACTACCCTTCCCAGTCTCTTTGCTGACCTCCAATCTTGCATCTCCAACTGCTCTTCTGATATCTCAAATTGAATGTCCAGTCACATCTTAAATTCAAAAGAGCTCCTTATCTTCCTCACTGAACCCTCTCTCCCTCTTTCTCCTCCTTCCCTTACCCCATCCTACCTTCCCTGTTCCTGTCAAGGGCACTAGCATTCTGTCAATCCCCATTTTTGACCTCTGACTTATCACTTCATTCTATTTTTTTTTTTATTTAATAGCCTTTTATTTACAGGATATATACATGGGTAACTTTACAGCATTAACAATTGCCAAACCTCTTGTTCCAATTTTTCACCTCTTACCCCCCCCCCCCTCCCCTAAATGGCAGGATGACCAGTAGATGTTAAATATATTAAAATATAACTTAGATACACAATAAGTATACATGACCAAAACATTATTTTGCTGTACAAAAAGAATCAGACTCTGAATTATTGTACAATTAGCTTGTGAAGGAAATCAAAAATGCAGGTGTGCATAAATATAGGGATTGGGAATTCAATGTAATGGTTTTTAGTCATCTCCCAGAGTTCTTTTTCTGGGTATTATCACTTCATTCTAAATCATTGCAATAGTTTCTAGTGAGTCTGCTTGCCTCCTTTTTCTTCCCACTCCAGTCCATCCTTCTTTCAGCTGCCAAAGAGATTTCCCTAGTCTACAGGTCCTACCATGTTACCTGTGGCCCTTGCTCAAACAGCTCTAGTGGTTCCCTCTCACCTTCAGGAGCATTTAATTTAATTTAATGTTTAGCATTCAAAGTCCCTTATAATTGACCCCCTCTTATCTTTCCAATATTCTTATACCTCACTCCTCACCATGTACCTTTGATTCCATGACTTTGGCCTGCTAGCTGTTCCACAAACAAAACCCTTCATGTCTTGGCTCCAGACATTTTTAATGACTGTCCTCCATTCCTGGAATGCTCTCCTTTTTCATTTCTACCTCTTGGCTTCCCTGGCTCCTTCAAATCCCAGCTACATTCCTTTCTTCTACAGGAAGTTTTTTTCCAACTCCTCTTCATTCTAGTGTCTTTGCACTGGTAATTATTTCTCTTTTTCTTTCATATAGCATATTTGCTGGCCTATCATCTCCCCCACTATGAGCTGCAAGGCAAAGACTGCCTTTGCCTCTCTTTGTATCTCAAGCACTTAGCACAATGCTTGGTACAAACATGGAGCCCAATAAATGATTACAGATTAACTGATTCCATGAGTACCTCTGTGTGACAGAAATAGTGCTGTTGGTAACTAAGAGTTGAGAAAATATATGATGATGATAGTGACATATAAATTTAATGAACTGTAATGAACTTTAAAAATTAATTTGTATCTTATTAATCATATAATCAGCATATATTTTGATGATGAAAATACATGCACATGTGAAAATGTCTTGAGTCTGTAGAAGGTTGGAGCTATGTAAAAACAAAATGACAATGTTGGGTGCACATGTGGATTCCTGGACCCTTTCCTAAGAGCTCTATTATCGGGCTGGATAGATTAGACCTGGAGTCAGTCCTTGCCACTGAGGAGACTGAAGCTTGAATGAGGGAGTTCTGTGCTAAAGTAGAGCTAAAGCTATTTGGGTGTACATACTAAATATGGCACAATATGATGAGCCCTTAGGAATGGGAACTGCTAGGCTGCCAGGTGAGTGTTAAAATGTCCCAGGTGGGAAAAGCAGAGAAAATTAAACCTTCTATATGATCAACAGTGTGATTATTGTACAGTAGTACAGTAGTGCTTGTCTGCTACATTCCTGTCGGGTTAGACTGGAAGACTAGCCTCATAACAAACAGAAAATAAACATCCCTTATACATGAAACAATCCATGGCTCTCCAGAGCCCCTTGATAACAATCTGGAAAACACTGATTTGTAACTGTTCTGTGATTAAATTTTGTAAATCTTGAGGTTTCTATGTCCATTTGATTATGAGCTCCTCAAAAGTGTCATTGAGTTGCTTCAGTCTTCTATGACCCTATTTGTTTTTTGTTTTTGTTTTCTTGGCAAAGATAGTGCCTTTTCTTTCTCTAGCTCATTTGACAGAAGAGAAACCTGAGACAAACAAAGTTAAGTGACTTGCCCAGGGTTACAAAGGGCTAGTGTCTGAGGCTGGCTTTGAATTCTGGTTTTCTTAGGATCTCTTTTCATTGCACCATCGGGATAGCCTCTTCCTTGAAGGTCAGGGACTATCTTTTGCTTCTTTCTGAATCTCTAGTAATTAGCATAGCACCTGCCAATTAGTAGATACTATATAAATCCTTGTTGACTGACATCTGTAAAAATCGGTACCATAATAATTGTAGTACTCACTTCATAGGGTTGTTGTAAGGATTAAATAAGATTCTGCATGGAGTGTTTTGCAAACTATAAAGCATTATATAATTTCCTATTATTGTTATTTTTCCATTCTCTATCTGTGTTTTTGTCATTTCTTGATCCAAGTATGTTTGAAAGCTCCTTCTATTGTTCATCCTTATGTATGAGAAATGGCTTTTGCTAAATGAATAATATTGGATTTGCCATCTGCTTTGGGGGCAAGGGTGCATCACTGACTGTCCTCAGTGGAAATGGAGAACAGTTTGTCAGCTTGTTATTTTGGTAGCATATAGAATTAGATCAGTTATTTCAATCCCTATCCAAATCATGAATCCCTTATTTTTTTACATTAAAATTTTAATAGTCATTTTGATATATTTTGTTTTTATATCACCTAGATTTCCCTCTATATTTTAGCACCACCCCCACCCAGAGAGTCACCCTTTATAATAAAGAATTTTTAAAAAGAAAAAGAGGAAACAGTATTCCAAATTGATCAACATGTTGAGAAAATCTGATGTTCTATGCAATTACCCACAGCTGTGAATCTTTCCCCCTTCCTCACTTTCACCTCTCATCTTCTTTTATATCTCTTTCTTGGGGCCAAACAACATAGATCTTCAATTGTTTTTTGGCTGTTGTTCTTTCCCGTATTATTTTCTTGGCTCTGCTTATTTTAACTTGCATGAGTTTATTCAAGTTTTTGTGAATCCCTTCTAACATATTCCTAACAAATGATTATCCAGATGCTACTTGACATTCTCTGTGTTAGGAAATGTGCCATCCTAAGAGGCAGCTGATTCCATCTTGGGACATTTCAAATTGTTAAAAAGATTTTCCTTATTCTGAGCCCAAATTTGCTTCCCTAAAATATCCACCTATTAGTTCTAGTTCTGTCCTCTGGAGTCAAACAAAGCAAGACTACTAAATTTCAAGTCTTGAAATAGTTTAAGATTCCTGAGTGCTCTTTTCTTTGGGTAAAAACATGCTCAATTCCTCCAAGGCATTTTCATATATAATTTTTAGGTCCTTCATTACCTTTGTCAAACTCTTTTGAATATTTATCTCATCAATGTTCTTTCTGAAATATAGCACCCAGGGTTGTACATAGTCTTCCAGATATGTTCTGATCAGGTATGAGTACAAGAGTTTTGTCACCTTCTTTATTCTCAATATTGTATCTCTTTGTATTCTTAGAGTCTATCTCCCTTCTCTATGCATTGTATTGGTGTTCGAGGAGAACCAGCACACTCTGGTGCGAATACTTGCCAAGCCCTTTTTAGGGACATCATCCACCTTTGGTGTCCAATTTCGCCCAACTCCCACTTGTGGCTCCAAGAAGCTGGAGTATACACAGCATTCATACCCTGGTTAAATCACGTCAGCAGATCCCACTAAACCAGGATGAGAACAACTGACAGGTCTCAAACTGATTGGTGAGTTAAGGGGCTGTCTACCCCATGCATCCCTGGCAGAAATGGTTGGATGAGAACAATTTGTTCCAAAGGCCATGAAGACAGCTGAAGCAGGAGCTGGGGAGCATTCAGAGCTTGGTCAGACATCAAAGACACTGAAGTCATCCTCTGCTTCCCAGGCCATCGCCAGTCATCCCGACTTTTGTCATGCCATTGGACTTGGATGATTCTGGAAGAGAGAGTGAAGATGACAATTTTGTGCAAATTTGCCTCACTTCGAGTCAAGACATTACCCCCAGATGTCACTTTGATGTTCTCTTTGAAAACATAGAATGAACAATAATACTTCTATTAATGTAGTCTAACTTTGGGCAGCTAAATCATGCTGATTATTCACTTTGAATGTGGAGTTAAGTCTAACTCTTAGTTCTTTCCCCTCACCCAAACTTCTTTCTAGACATGTTTCCTCCAACCTGTACCCATGCAGTTGATTTTTTTGAATCCAAGTGAATGATTTACATTCATTTATTATAATTCATCTTGTAATCTTCAGTCTACTATTTTAGACTGTTGAAATTTTTTTCAATCCCAACCCTATTATTCATTGTCAGCTCTCCCCTAAGCCACCTGAATATTTGAAACACATGTTGTCCACTTTTTTATTCAATTTATGCAGGACAAAACAGGGCTAAAGAAAGATCCATGAGAAATTCTTAGGAGGGTACCGATTCTTGGGTGACATTGACTTATTAATCAATACTGTGGCTTGTATTAGATAATGGTTCTAACGCAATCTATGTTACTCTACAATTCACATTTCCTTGTCATATCTGCAAGGAATTTTCCCTGAGAGATTTTTTCAAATGCTACACTGAAATCTATTTGTGTTATATACAAGATATCTGTCCTACCTACTAACTTAGCAATGCTGTCTAAAAGGGAAAGGAAGTAGATTTAATATAACTTGTACTTAATCAACTCATGCTGATTCTTAGAATGTATCTCCTTCTCTAAGCATTCTCTAACTTTAGCAGGAAATAAAGGGTTAATTTCATTAAAGAAAATTGAAATCATTGATATATATATATATATATATATATATACACACACACACACACACACCCATATATATATATATACACACACACATATATACACATAATGTCTTTTTTTTCCCCTAAGGCAATTGAAGGTCTTGACCAAGATCACACAGCTTGGAAGTGCTAAATGTCTGAGTGAGATTAGATTTGAATTTCTGGTCTTTTTGACTTCAGGGCTGGTGCTCTATCCACTGAACCACCTAGCTGCCCAATCATTGCTATTTCTGATGGAATAATACTTCTGGTTACCATGACTCCTTAAAAGATTGTTATTCGATGATCATAGCAAAAAATTATTTTACTAAACTAGGACATAATTTAACCAGATGTGAACTTGCTCCTTTATCAAGGAGCTCTCACCAACTTCTCATCTTTTGTGAGACCTGGTTATAAGTTAGTTAGTCTTTTTTTTTTTTTTTTTTTTAATTCTAACCTTTCTACTCTGTAAAAAGGTTATCTAGCTCTGGTACAGAAAGCAAGTAAAATAGAATACTGTCTTCTTTCTCTCCTCTCTTATCACTCTTCCATTGATGCAAAGCAGTGATCTTAATCTTTCTTAACCTTATCCTTTCTTCTGACAAAATCCAGAAAGTCCTTTATATTATCTTTAGCATTTTTAGCACCTGGACAGGTAGGTGGTACAGTGGATAGAGCACCAGTCTTGGAGTCAGGAAGATCTGAATTTAATTCCAACTACAGCTGGACAATTTAATTCCAACCTCATCTGGGTGATCCTATGCAAGTCCTTAAACTTTTGTTTGCTGAGTTTCCTCAGTTGATAACAGTAATACCTACCTCTCAGGGCTGTTGTGAGGATCAGAAATGAATTGGTAATTATGAAATTACCACACAGTGTCTGACACATAGTAGGTACTATGTCAGCTGTTGGTATTATCCAATATGTTCATGCAACCCAAATATATTCTTATAGAATATTATCACTTCTTTTTCTTTTTTTTCCCATTCACCCTCAGTAACCAGCTTGGATTGTAATCTCCTGTTTGTCTTGTTTTCATAGTTCAATTGGTTACATCTTAGTCAGCCTGTACCCTGTTCCATCATCCAACTTCTCAATGAGATTGTTTAACACTGGGCACAGAGCCAACCTTTGCAAGAGTACCACTTGTTTGATGCCCAACTACTTGACATTAATCCATTGATAACCTCCCCAGACTATGACTCTTTTGTCAAGTAGATGTACTTACACCTTTTTATATCAAAGAATTGTAGAACTCCTTTTGCTTCCCTACTATGAATACTACTAACTTGAAAGCTTTTTTTTTTAAGATTAAAAAATGATTATCGCATCAGCATAACATCACTTACTTAATTGGCCCTTAACTTTTTGCCTAGAAGGATGTTACAGTATAAATTCTCAGAAGAGAAAACAGAAACCATATAGTTCAACATATTTCTATTGAATCCCTTTGACAACACGCCCCACAATTGGTTATACAGCTTCTGCTTAAAAACCTGCTTCTTAATGCTCCATGTCTATGTTTGTGAGAGTTTGGAGGAGGAGAGTTTGGGGGGGGGGTTATTCCAGAATATCTTTAAGGAGAGGTCCCTGGAAGAAGAGGAAGTCTTTGAGAAGATGCATAGAGTAGTTGGCCACTTGACAGCTTCCCAATTTTCAGTCTGCTATACTAGAGACTTACAGGAATTTACATTTGAGTGAAATGGGAACTCTCTCCTTTGGTTGAGCTAAGATATCTTGCACCTAGTGGGAAAGCTCATTCTCTCTGTGTACTGTTTGGCACATACTGGTCTGTATGTACTTCTCTTAGTTCTATTTGTTCTAAGTGGAATTATTTGCTATTCACTATTGGTAATGATCTTTGTTTAACTAGCATTTGGTGAGAAGATAGGCCTTTGAATATAGTTCGGAGCCCCCCTTCTCTGTTAAGCCATAGGAAAGTGCCTTAAACTGAAAAAAATCATTTCACTTAGTCTAGCAATTATGGGGAGGTAAGATAAGGGAGATATTTATTTGTGAGTCCCTCTGAGCCACATTTAGCCAACCCAAGTGGATATACACATAATTTATATGGCCAACCCATACAATAGGTAAATACAAGATAAATTTAGAAAAAATGAAAGGAACTTTGAGAGAAGATGGCAGCAGCTGGAGTTTGGAGGGATTGCAGGGGCTTCCTGAAAAAGGTAGGATTTGAAGTTTTAGCACATAATCTCAGGACAATATGATATCCTCTTTTTCAGTCTTGTCTATTTCCCACATTCCTAATTTCTTCAAGGATATTAATCCAGTGGCCACAAATTTACCTTCTATTTCTTAGAAGTGTGGGACAACCCCCCATTTCTCTCTATTCACATGCATTGAATCACACTCCCTTAGCTAATATTTGCTAATCACTCTGCTTCTGCTTACCTCAGTCCTCTGAGGTTCTTTGCTGTAAGTACTTTTTCTCCATTAAGAGCAACTTATAATCCTTCTATGACTTGAATAAGATACTGCTTCTTTTATATGTGAACTGTCTGGTTGCTGAAAGATCCAGAAAAAGAACATTCCTGTGTGGAAAATTGACAAAGTCAACTTGTGAAGAAACAATCTCTCAGATAAACTATGAGGAGAGATAAACCGCGAGGAGACAAAACTGCTCCTTTTATGAATGCACTTAGAGGATCTGCCAGAAGGCAGAGAAATGACTGAAGTAATGATAACTACAGAGCATTTTGGTTCATCAGTTCATTTGCATTAGAGTTTTGAAGCTTATAATAAAAAAATCAAATAACTGCAGATTATAGGAAGAATATGTAAAAATTTTTTAATTAATTTATGATAGAAGGATGAATCTTGAGTTTTATCTCATAAGGTGAAAATAAATTATTAGCTATCAGAAAGTTCCCATAGAAGTCAAAAAATTTAAAGAAGAGATAGAAGAAACAGAAGAGTAAGCTTGGCTTTAGGTTAGAGAAAGGCCCAAGTAGCTCCTGAAACTTACTGGCTGAAGATGAATTTGAGTGCTGTATGGGATCATTGCTTCCTAGTGCCAACTATTTCTGAGAAAGGTGAACCTTCTCAGGGGTGCTGTATTTTCTTCTATTGCTTTGCCTGGTTTTATAGGGAGAAACAAAGAGGGAAAGGCAGACTTTGTACTAGTGCTTTGTTGTGAAAAGAAGATTGGATCCAACTATAAATCAGAATTCCCTGCTATTTGTAGATCTGGGGTTCATGACAATTTTCTGACTTAATGGAAAGGGCATAACATATTTTGTCAGAGTCCTATTAAGGTATGTGAGTGGAAAGATCTTATCATTGCTTTATTGGATCAAAAGGAGAAGAGGAATGGGTTTACCCAGTAGGAGAATGATGAAGACCACAAGGGGAACAACTAGTAGAAAAGCAACTTCATACAAGTTGTTTCTGAAGGGACTAAAGACATCAAAGCCTATAGTCCAGAGCTCTAAGTTGCCTTGAGTGCTTGGGAGTTCATATTCATGTGTCACTCTGCTTGATTTCTCTCCATCATGGATAATGTGTGTATTGGTAACCCAAGTTCATGAACTGACAAAGTCAACTTGTGAAGAAACAATCTCTCAGATAAACTATAAGGAGAGGCAATAAACCATGAGGAAACAAAACTGTCCCTTATATGACTGCCTTTAGAGGACCTGTCAGAAGGCAGAGCAATGACTAATCATTCTTAACTTTTGCCTCTTGGTCAATACCAACCAGTCATACTTATTTCTGTTTTTGACTTCTGATGAGTAAATGTGATAATTATTTTTACTTCTACCTTATTGTTTAGTAACTATTATGATTAAGATTTAATAGTATCATGGTGACCTATTTTGTGTAAATGGAAGCACATCTGTGGAGGCTCAAGAGCTTCAGCTTAGGACCTCAAGTGGAAGCAATATATCTCTTTCTCCTCAGGCTTGCTCTTAGAGTAGTTGTGAGTTTGTGGCTCCTCTTTTGGAACGTCAGACCTCTCAGTGTTAATATAAGATGGGGTGTGTAAACTAGGTTAAAGAATCACAATAAGGATTCTATACTATGATGCTAAGTATACTCAATTGATCTTTGCTATGGTTGAAAAATTGGCAATGAATGGCAACAAATCTCATTCTGAGATTTTACACTTCTGATGCTCTTGTAGGGATGCTGTCAATCTTTTAGTTTCATTCTTCACTACCTGCTCTTGTTTCTGTATGTTTATATATATATATATATATATATATATATATATATAGGTCGATGTGTTCCTGATATATCTATCTTTTCATACAGAAGGAGGACTAGCACCAATAGTGTTAGCACTTTCAGAGCTGCTTATCTACCTTTGGTATTTATTGGGCACTCAACTCTCATTTGTGACTCCAAGAAGCTAGAGCATGGGCAGCAGCAACAGCCTGAAATGCTTAGAGCTTGGTCAGACCTTGAAGATACCAAGGTCATCCAGTGCAATCCTGGGGCCATCACCAGTCACCCTGACTTTTGTTTCGCTACTGAACTTTGATGGCTTTGTGCAACTCTGCCTCACTTAAATCCAATTCATGAAAGAGTCAAGACCTTATTCTTTGATGTCATTGGTCCTCTGAAAGTTAAGGACAACCAACATCTCTTTATACAAATCTGCCTTTTTATTTCTCATTTGCAGTGTTTGCTTTTGAGTCTTCAGAATATCATCCTTGAGATCTTTTGAGCCAATTTCCCTTGTAGAATTCTTGATTATAGGATCCTACTCATCCTTTCTTTGAATCCCTTGAGATTCATTCTTCCACAATCTCAGGTGCAATATGATTATACTTGGCCCCTTTCTTTATCATGCTTTATATGATAGAATGATGATTATTTCTTAAAATTTCCAATCATGTCTGCCTTAGAAACTAGCTCTTCCTTGATGGTTAGAATAAATCCAGAAGAGAGGTTAGCCTAGCTACTTCCCCCACCATGTCCTTGTCACTTTGGAAAATAAATACATCTTTAGGGGAAATCATGAATTTCTTGGGTGCTTTGCTTTTGCAGAAAGAAATCTCAGCTCATCTCTAATAGTTAAAATCCCCTGCTTTTGCAATGACATGCTTCAGAACCTGGCTTTTGATCTGTTTCCTGAATTACTTCCTCATCTGATTCCTTTTTCTATCCATGGGTTTTCATGTTGTACCAAAAGTTTAGTGTAGTTTTAGACTTTAATAGACTAAAACTGCACCAAGACTTTTGAGATACCGTGTTAATTATTCCTGGGACAACATAGCTTCTGTCTCTTCCTTCCTCCTCAACCATATGCTTTCCATCATGATTCTCCTCCCAGTCTCTGGATTTCCTCACATAAATATTTGGTCTTAAAATTCAATTCTACTCCACTGTTTCATCCTATTATGTTCCTTTTGAATAAGGCATACTTTTTCATTCAGAATGATGATGATAACCAATATTCATATAATGTTTTAAGTTTTGCAAAGTACTTTATATATATTATCTCATTTGACCCTCAAAACAACAATAAAAAGTAGATGTTACTTCCATTTTACAGACAGAAAACTGAGGCAGAGGTTAAGTGATTTGCTAGTGAGTGTCTGAGGCTACATTTGAAATTAGTTCATTTTGACTTCAAGCCCAGTGCTCTATTCATTATTCACTCTATTAATCAGCTGTCTCCATTACCTAGCTACATGGTGGCTATGTCAACCTAGATAGATTGAAGTTGCTGACAGACTCCACATATTTGGTGTGACCTTTGACAATCAGATTAAAACAACCAAATTGGTCCTCAGGTGGGAAGGCAGAACCCCCGCAAGACCATGGGCTGAAGGGACTCCATCACCTAGGACGATATTAACTTGAAGATACCTTTGAAGGCTCATTAGCAATCCCATTACATAGAAGACAGTTGACATTGTGGTATTTGCCTTTGCTTGCTGAGTCGTGTAACTCCTGCCTACCCCCTTCCTGAGGAATTATACTCTGTCTTTATGAATGGCGACTATGGTGACGGATCCGTAGTGACTTTACAATGAATGTCAGTGCCAATATTCAGTATCCTCTGGAGGTATTTTAAAAGTTCTGAGATAGCCACCTCAATGCTACTGATGTAAAAGAAGTAAAAAACTGAGACTTGGCTTGATGTAGTTCTCATACCAAATGTAATGTTATGTCTAGCTGCTATTTGCTAAGCTCCACCGTGCTCACCACCAATCATTTGCTCCCTAGCTGACAGAACTCAAATGAACCATCAAACATTGGGAGATCTTTGCCAACACTGAATGGTTGTTTCTGTTTGCTGTACTTTGACAAGTCAGAGTGGATGGATTGCAAGAACTTAATGAAGTAATCCCTTTCAAATCTGGTCATTGTTTGCAATGGCATTGTGGGAACTGCTGGAAACTGTAGATTTCCAGCTTTTGGTAGAGGTCATGTTTCAGTAGTAGGGTGTGAGTCATTCAGATTTGGTATGACTTTTATCTGGTCAGACTCCTCATTGTAGGAATTTCCTACATTCTCTAACTGATTGTGGACAAGTAACTCAAGGGTCTGGGTCTCAGTTTCCTCTTTATGATATAAATGTCTGACTTTTTACTTTGTGCTGAGAGCTAGTGCCATCTTGCCTCATGCCTTTCGGCTCTGCATACTCTTGCAGTATAATTTTTCATAAAATTTTCATTACCATTTTATTTTTAATTTATGGAATAAAACAACCATTTCCATAATGTAGTATAATAAAAAAGATTATTGTACATGAATTACATGTGTATGATTGTACATAAATTGCAGATCTATTATGTACAACTTGCTATTCCTTTTAAAAACATAATAAAATTATCACATAAATTTCTTTTTTTTTTGTCTTCCTACTTCACCCTAGAGATGGTTACCATTAGATACAAATAGGCATCTGTGTGTGTGTGTGTGTGTATATATATATATATATATATATATATATATATAAAATTATTCTATACATATTTCTATTTATCATTTCTTTCTCTGGATATAAATATCATTTTTTCTTCATATATAATCTTTACCTTTTTTTTTTTCCTTTTGTGAGGCAATTGGGGTTATATGTGTGTGTTTTTTATACCTACATTTTTTGAATATGTATAAAATTATTCTCTATATGTTTCTCTTTATCATTTCTTTCTCTGGATATAAATATCACTTTTTCTTCATATATAATCTTTATATACCTTTTTTTCTTTTTGTTATTGAGGTTATATATATGTGTTTTATATATATATATATATATATGCATGTGTGTATATGTAAAATTTTTCTATTCATATTTCTATTGATCATTTCTTCCTCTGGGTATAAATAGCATCTTTCTTCATATGTAATCTTTATATATCTATTTTCCCCTTTTGTGAGGCAAGTAAGGTTATATATGTGTGTATGTATGTATACATACATATATATTTTATATATGTTTAAAATTATTCTATACATATTTCTATTTATTATTTCTTTCTCTGGATGCAAATAGCATCTTTCTTCATATGTAATCTTTATATACCTTTTTTTCCTTTTGTGAGGCAATTGGGATTATATGTGTGTGTTTTTTATACAGACATATTTTAAATATATGTAAAATTATTCTCTATATTTTTATTTATCATTTCTTTCTCTGGATACAAATAGCATCTTTCTTCATATGTAATCTTTATATACTTTTTTTCTTCTTGTTATTGAGGTTTTATATATATGTGTGTGTTATATATATATGCATGTGTATATATGTAAAATTTTTCTATTCATATTTCTATTGATTATTTCTTCCTCTGGATACAAATAGCATTTTTCTTCATATGTAAGCTTTATATATCCTTTTTTCCTCTTTTTGTGAGGCAATTGGAGTTAAATCTCTTGTCCAGTTTCACACAGCTAAGAAGTGTCTGAGGGCAGATTTGAACTCAGGTCCTGACTCCAGGGTTAGTGCTCTATCCAGCATCTAGCTGCCCCCATATGTAATCTTTGAGCAATCACACAGAGACCTTGAAAGTGAAACCAATTCTTCAAATATATCACTGCTGTAAATTCAGTCTTCATCAAGAAGGCTGAAAAACAGGACCTGTCTATGTGAGTTGATACACAAAATGAACCAATGTTAATTCATACAATCCTTATTCATCCCAAACAATAACTTGATAGCAAGTATCCCTATAGATCTGGTGTGTGTGTGTGTGTGTGTGTTTGCACGATGGATCCCTTTGGAAGTCTGATGAAGCCAAAAGAATCTTTCCTTGAATCATATTTTTTAAATGCATAAAATAAAATACATAGGATGACAAAGGCAACCAATGGTATTGAAATATATTTTATCTATTTAATACTATTTAAAACTAACTATTTAAACTACTTAACTATTTAAAATATATTTATTTTATTTAAACTATTTAAAAAATAAGTCAGGATCCCAGATTAAGAACCTCTGCTATAGGTAATCAAGTGACCCCAAAATGTTAGAATTTATGATAGGGCATAGGTACTGGACATGTGGTTTCACTTATATTAGAGACTACCAGGAAAGGAAACTTCTTTTACCAATGCAGGTTAGCACCATCCCTACAATTCCCTACAAGGAGTGAGAGGTTTAGGATCATGCACCCAGTATGAGTCAGAGGCAGGACTCTAGGGACAACTTTCTATTAAATATACCATGCTGCCTTATGAGGGGAGGTGCGGAATCTGACCTTAGATCTGCAGATGCAATTGACTTCTTTGCAATTTGTCTACTTCTTCCTGTCTTTGTTTTGAGTCGCCTATTCTTTGGGGAGGGAGCAGGACTTCCTGTGCCTTGGCAGAAGCCAGCGGACCTAATCTGAGACTTCAGCTGAGACAGCCTGTCACCTTCCAGAGACAAGAAAGGGAAATCAAGGACAGCCAACCTGCCAGGCTAGGCCTCCTCAGCTTATCCCACATGCCTGCCCCCAAGTCTCAGTTTTGTTTATCCTGAAAACAAGTGTTTTTGCTGTTGTTTATTTATTTATTTTATTATCAGCTCATTTTCCTTTATCTGATAGAAGTGAAAAAAAAGTTTGGTTTTTTTTTTTCTATTTAATTTTAAGTCTTTTGCAAACTGTCTTTTCTTTTGTTGACTGGCTTTTTGGATTTAACTTGTGAGTCCTTTGTATTCTTGGCCATCTGCCCTACTTTCTGATTTCTAAACATTCCTTGTTTGGAATTATTACTTTGTTCATTTCCTTATTTGGCCAACCAAACTTCCTTCTGTTTTTCCTTCCTTTTTTTGAATAAAGATGGATCTGTCATGTATTTTATATAGCTTTTTTTTTTCTTCTTAAAGCAGACTTGTAGATTTGAAGGCAGTTAGTCAATAACTATTGTATTAAGAGCCTACTATGTGTCAGGGACTGTGCAAAGCACTAGAGATGCAAAGAAAGACGAAAGACAGGTACTGCCCTCAAGGAACTTACAGTCTAATGGGTTCACACTTTTTTGAGGGAACTTTTAAAGTATCTCCAGAGTTTAGCATAGTGCCTGGAATACAGAAGATACTTTATAAACATGCTTGTGGACTTTAGAGACAAGTCTCTTTACTACTTATGGCTTTAATTCCTTCCCTTGTAAAATGAGGAGGTTGAACTAAATGCCCTGTCAGGTTGTTTCTAAATTTACCATCCTACCAATCTCTTGAGGTATAAGTCATTCTCATACAATATATACAATATATAATTATTGAGCAATGAGTTAACTTTCTTTATCTCTGTAATGCTTAGCATAGTACCTGGCACATAGTAGATACTTAATAGGCAGCTAGGTGGTACATAGAGTGCTGAGCCTAGAGTGAGGAAGATCAGAGTTCAAATCCAACCTTATATACTCATTAGTTGTGAGATCCTAGGCAAGTCACCTTTGTTTGCCATAATCCAAAGGTTGTTGTTGTTTGTCCTTTGTTCTGGAAGAGGAATATGACATCAGAGAGGTGATATTTGTGGATTTGGATTTGAGTAAGGGAGGGCTGGGCAAGGTCACCTGCCTCACTTTCCCTTTCAGAGCTATCTGGGTCCAGTGGCCAAATACAGATCAAGATGACTAGAGATGGACCTGGATGAAATGGACAACCTTTTAAGCCAAGGTCTTCAACAGGTTTCACTTTGACTGAGGCTACGATTAAGTGATTAACATTTAAAAGCTGCAACTGAGGCAAAGAATCTCCTCTTACAACTAGTCCAAAAAAAAAAAAATCTAAAATAAAGGAATAATCCACTAGAAAATGAAACAGCAAGCCATTCTAATATCTTTACTAAGAAAACCCTTGGACAGTTCAGTTCCCAGAGTCATGAAAAGTCCAATATGACTGAAGGCATGACCACAACATCAGGTGTTTAATAAATGCTTGTTCATGAAGAATTGGACATAATTGAAACATGACTGAAAACAATAGGCACTTAATAACTGCTTGTTTTTGTTGATGATGATGATGGACAAGTTTTTAAAGTACCTTTAAAAATCTTTTAAAGGAATTCTTTCTAAAGAATATATCATGGACACCCTATCTTCTTAAATAGCAATTTTTGTGGCTGTTTCGTTATTTCAGCCACATTCTATTCCTCGTGGTCTCTTTTGGGATTTTCTTAGCAGTAGTTTGTCATTGCCTTCTCCAGTTTATTTTATAGATTAGGAAACTGAGGCAGAGTGGGTCAAGTAACTTTCCCAAGATCTGAGACCAGAACTGAATTAGGGAAGATGGGTTTTCCAGACTCTGGGCTCTGCATTCTATCCACTGCACCACCTAGCTGCCTAAACAGAAATAGCTTAATTTAATTTTATCTTGAAGATCATAATTTTGAATACTAACATACCTAAGGAAGTGGGGAGGATTATTTACCACAGTCCTAGATTACTATATTTGGTAAGTTCTTGTGTTTAATTTTTGTCATTTTCCCTCCAGTTCCCTTCCTTGCCTTGAGGCTGCCATCTGCACCTTTTACCACCATCACACCTTCTGACTTCTAGGGCTCTTTCCTCTTCCAAAGGCTAGAACTTAAAGCACACAAAAACTGAAGTGAATGCTATAATAGCTCCACTTCCCTTCTGATTTGCTGATTGCAAATTGTTATAGAATTTAGAAACTACAACTATGCTTCCATATTGTGACTCTCTCCATCATGGTTTTGACATATTAAGGGTCAGCATAAAAAATTAAATGGTTATTTTGGAGGAGTTTTGTGAAGCCTCAGATGGCATATGTACAAATTAAAAAACTCAGAAATGCATAAGATATATGTATAAAGTATAAATATATATATATATATAAAGTATAAACTGTATCAACCTATGTTTTATAAGGTACTATAAACAAACTATAAAAGAAAAATCGGTTTTCTCTAGTATGAAGGGAGGGCCAAACTAATTGACAAGGATTTCCCAGATCTTGTGGGTGCCATGCTCCTATTCTCAGTTAGTGTTGAAGGCATAATTAAAGATCACTTAGCTTGTCAGAGCTGTGTGT